>NC_048228.1:13209855-13243717 GCF_002007445.2 Ailuropoda melanoleuca | reverse complement strand
CAGTCCTTCCTCTCGACCACCTGCCTCCTCCCTCCCCACAGGTCAGAGTCCACTGCTCCCGCTCCCTATTCCCGCCATCCATTCTGCTCGGCAGCCCTGACACAGCTGATTGGAAATTTGTTTTATTTCTGTGTCGGCCCCCTCCCTCTCTCCCCACTGAAAAAGCAATTACACTTGTGTTTACCAGAGTGGGCGGCGGTAATCTGTCCATCCTGTCCTGTCGAACTGCCCCACTTCCGGCCTGTGTTGCTTAGGCCAGGCCCGGAGATTTGCATAATCAGTAAACATGGAACGCAGAAAAGGGGGAGGAGATGTTGGTTTTAGGCCAGCAAATTGTGAGCCCAGCTCAGGGGACCCCGATGGACCTGGGAGGGCTGGTGGACAGAGGTGGGGGGGGTCTCCTTTAACCTGGAGCTCCCTTTGCAAGGTCTTGTCTTCCTTTCCCTATTGGGCAGATCAGGTCTCCATCTTTGGCCCAACTTGGTCCATCCCTAAGGGCCAGGCCAAGCCTCGGAGGGGCTGAAGTTGTCCGCTGATCATCCCCCTCTCTGCATGCGGCTTTCAGGGGCTCCCCAGTGCCCCAGCACCATGTTCCCACCTCATCCTGCTGTCCCCTCTCAGTCTCTCCAAGGGGCCAGCACAGCAGAACTGAGTACCTGCTTGGGACCCCAACCCCTGGCTCCACCACGGTCCCCAGCTGACCTTGAGACAAGGACATGGCTACAGGTAGTTTATCTGAGAGGGGACTTCAGGAAGCTCAGTGAGGCAGTGGGGAGAGTGAGCCGGGGAAGAGAGAAAAGTCTACAAAAGGCACTTTAGGTGGTGGGCTAAGGGCAGCTGGGCTCAAACCCTCTGGGGACTCTCCGAGAGCCTGCATAGAACACACCTTAGAACTGGGCCTCTGAAGGCTGAGGAGACTGGCGTGCTTATCCACTGGGCTAGACTGCTGGCTGATATCACCCCACGTGGCTCTTGCCTCCCTGGGTCCACGACCTGGCAGAGGCCTCGTCTACCCTGACACTTTGGCTTGATAAACACTTGTCTGTTGGGGCTGGTCCTCTGGGGATGTTGCAACCACTATACAAGCAGCCTGGGCTGTCCTGACCAAGAGGCCACAGGGAGGAGCCTGGGGTACCCCCACCCACAGCTGCACCCCACTGCCAGCCATCTGGGGCCATCCCGTCCAGGCATCTGCCAGATGACCGCGACGGCATGGGTGATCCCAGACGAGACAGGAGAGCCTTCCCGCTGAGCCCAGCCCCACGGCAGGATCATCAGCAAATAAATGACTGTCAATACATCCTCCGGCTCCCATCCAGCAAGGGGCTGTATTCCCACCACCTGGAACAGCGCCAAGAAGTCCCATAAATATTTGCCGGATGAACGAATGGAGGAAGGGTGAATGGAACTTAACCAGGTGGAGAGGGGACCCAGGCGACTTCCAGGAAGAGCGACACCTGCCCAGGCCCGTGTGGCTGGAGTCGAGGCAGAGCGTGGGGTAGGAGGTGAGATGGGGAAGACCAGGTTAGACCTTGGAGACCCCAGGTGGCTCCCCGGAGGGGGACTTCATCCGATTTGCTTTAGGGAAAGGTCTTGAGGGCTGCTGTGTGTGGAAAGGCCTGGAGGAGCCGAGGCGGGAGCAGGAGACTGGGAGGAGGTCCTGGCTCTGTCCAGGCGGAGGTGCTTGGACCTACGAGTAGAGGGATCCCAGAGCTCCTCCGGAGGGGACACGGGCAGGCCTGGATCAAAGTAGTAGGAGCTCCACAAGGGTTTGCTTGGGAGCTGTCAGCCCCCTCTTTGTCCCTGCCTGCCCTTCTTCCGGATTCATCTTCCACAGCATCTCACGGGGAAGGCTTTGCCAACACCCACCGCAGGCGCCAGTCGCTCTGCGTCCCCAGGGTGCTTTGTTTTCACATCAGCTAGGCCACATCACACGACATGGTCAGCTTGCGGGAGGGCATACCAAATATTGCCTTCCTTTGCTCTCTCTGCTTCTGCTGTTCTCCTTTCCTGCCCTCCTTCCCTCCTCCTCACTCCTTCCCTTCTCTCCCTCCCTCCCTCGTTCCTTCCCTCCCTCCCCCCTCCCCCTCTCCTTCCTTCCCCTCTCCTCCCTCCCTCCCTTCGTTCCTCCCTCCCTTTCCTCCCTCCCTTCGTTCCTCCCTCCCTTCCTCCCTCCCTTCCTCCCTCCCTCCCTTCTTCCCTGCCTTCCTCCCTCCCTTCTTCCCTCCTCCCTTCCTTCCTCCCTCCCTTCCCTCCTTCCTTCCTGCCCCACATCCTTCTTTCCTCTGCATTTACTGCACCCCACTGCACCCAGCTCCCCATCAATATTAACCCCCACCCCCCCAGCAAAGAAGCGGTATGGGAAAGAGGAGAGAAAAGAGTATTTGGGTCCAGAGGAGTCTGGGTGTGGACACAGCTCAGCCATTTCCTAGCTGTGACTTCCTGTCGGCCTGAGCCTCAGTTTCCACCCTGTGGGATGGTATGCGCACCTTTGCGAGGCCATAGTACCCGCTAGATCTTCAGCAAGAGAAGCCTGCTTTGGTCCTCGCCTAGAGGCAGATTCAGTGGGATGGGGAGGAAGCAGCCTTCCACCTCTTTCCCCTTGGAACGTGTGCAGCCTGCTTTCCTGAGTGGTGGAACGTCCCCTTTTTAAATGAGGAGCTGGGCTGAGCCAGCTGTCCTCCTGGCCTGGCTTCTGTCCCATTTTCCCTCTTTCGCTTGTGAAGCCAGTTAGGAGAATGCTGTCTTTTTTTTTTTTTTAATTAAATTGGAAAAGTTCTGCAGGAATCTTTGAAATGTTCAGATCGGTGGCTTTTTAAAATAAAAGGGAAGATAAAGGAAGCTGTCCCAGTCCTTGGGTCACACAGGAATTGCGTGGCCCCAAACATTGTTTGAAACGACAACCGTTGCCACCATCCAGGGACCGGCTTTGTTGTAGAGAGAATCCTAGGGTTTGTTATAAGGGGTTTGCCCCCCGAGCCCTCTCCGGAGAGCACTTCCAAGGAGCTGTGCATTTTATATCCATTAGAGTTTCATTTGTCAGATCAGGGATATAATAAAAGCGGTCTCCGATGCTTCACAGAGAGTGTTATGTGGGGACAACTGGATGAAGTTAAAAGTGTTCTACAAATGCGAGGTGTCCTTAGTGGTGGCTGGGATGCCCCGAGAGGGGGAGTGATGTTCCCAAGGTCACAGAGCAAGTTGGTGGAGGAACTGGAGGCAGCAGCAGAGTCTCCTCTTCATCCCGAGGGTCAGAACCTTGTGTCCTTTTACTCACCTGGTACCCACAGTGTTCCACGCAAGTCCCGACACATAGCGATGCCCGTGAACTTGTTCAGTGGGCCAATGAATGAATGAATGAAGCGCTCACAGTCCCGGGAGCTTGAGGGATCACTGGGACCCTCCCATCCCATAACGAGCATCCTGGACTGGACTTCATCGTCTGCTTCTTCCTCTGGCCTCCCGCACCACAGAGCAGCCCCGTCCCGTCCCTGGGGACCACCTGTGGAAGACTGTGATTTAATCCCACTCCTTTGGCCCCTCTACATCTGTGCCCTTTGACCTGTGACCTTGCAGTTTGTCCCATTCAAAGGTGGAGGATATCACCTACCCTCTGGCCTTGAGTTGGGCATGATGGATAGAATGAGGCAGACCAGACACTGAGCCTTCCTCTGAGCTTAGGTCTTAGGTTCTGTTTGCTCCCGTGGTCCTCTGCCAATGTCTCAAGAGAAACATGGCCGAGCTAGCCCACCGGCCCCAGGAGGAGGACAACAGGCACGTGGAGCAGAGCTGCCCTGGTCAGGCCACCCCTGCAGATGAGGGAGCTTGATCAGTGCTTTTCGTTGTATATCATTGAGGTTGGGTGGTGTTTGTTACGCGGCATAATCAAGGCCACAGTTAACTGATACACTACCCAAATCCTCCAAGTCGTCTCTGGCCTGGATCAGTATTTACCACTTCTGGGAAGCCTTCCCTGACCTTCCCCACTGCTTACCTTTATTAATACATTAGATCATTCATTCACTAAATGGCCACCGTCTGTCGAGCCCAATGCTGGAAGCTGGGCATAAGGAGATAGAATACAGTCCCCTGAGGCTCTCCAGACTAGAGGGGGAGATGCATGCCAACAGATGTCACCATTATTGCTCTAATTATTAATGGTCTTAATATATTAGCTACCATTTGTTGAACATTTCCTGTACGAAGCACTTCGTACACATTACTTCCTGTAATCTTCACAATAATTCCAAAAGACTATTTTATACTCATTTTACAGCTCAAGGTCTCAAAGCTCAGAGATGTTAACTTACTTGCCCAAACAGTAAGTCAGGAGAAGAGCAGGGATTCCACCCAGAGTCAGCTTGGCTCCTGAATCCATTTTGCTTCCAAGATGAATGTGGTACAGTTGTGCCCAGGGGCTGTGGCTGTGGCCACGGCAGGGAGGGTCCCAGTCCGGAAAGGTGTGGAGGAGATAGCCAGGCAGTGAAGGGAGTTCCCTGATGTGGGGGGACCCTGCAGATGCAAAGGTTTGGGGGTGTGAGAGCAAGTGATCCAGGCCTGGGGGCTGAGGGCTGTGAGGTGGGGGCAGGAAGAACCGAGGACCTTGAGGTAGGCGGGTTCCCGGGCCCCTCTCCCGGATAGCTCTAGGCAGAGACTGGGCACCTGCAGTTCTGGGGAGCTCCCCAGGTGGACCTACCATTCATTCCAATTAAAAAGCCTTCCTGCCCTCCTTATATCAGCCCTGCAGGTGCACCCTGCCCACTTCCTCGGACCTCTTATGACTCCTTGTCACCATCCCCCAGCTTGGCATGGATTTGCTCCCTGAATGTGTCCCATGGTGTCTTATCTGTAGCCAGACTGTGGGTCCTCGAGGGCAGGCCTGGGAGAATTGTGCTCGTTTCAACCCCAAAGTCTCTGCACCTAGCCAGATTTGTCAGTTGATCTCAGTAGTCACGTCCCACCCTGCGGCTTTAAGTGCATTTTACATTTTGTTCCTGCCTTCCTTTCTTCCTTGCAGCCACCCTAGGAAGTAGGTAGTAGCTTCCCCATCTCTGAAATGGGGATGACGATCACTTCTCACGTCTCAGATGGAGCTGGGAAGCCAAAGACCAGGGTCTCTTATCCTTTGTAACTTCCCTCTTTGGCAGGAGGCTTGGAGTTGGGGGCTCCAAAGCAAGGAGCCTTTCTGGGAAGCATTGGGGTCAGGTGCAATCAGCCCCCCAGACACCCCTGCTCGGAGCAGTGGGTAGCAGGGAGGGCACCTAAGCAAGGTCAGAACCCTGAGTTCCAGTCCTGCTTCTGTCATTAAGCAGCCAGGGGATCTTGACAAGCTCCTTCCTGTTCCCTGCCTTGATTCCGGAATCTGGGATGAAGAAGGTAATGATTCTATTCTCCATGTTGACCTTGCAAAGTTTAGTGACCTTGTGATGTTCACACTCCCCAGGAGCACCTGGCAATCAGAGAAGAGGAGTGTACACGCTCTGTCCCTTTACTGAGCTGGGGTACCTTCCCCTGGTCCACCCAGGTCCCTGGTCTGGCCAGCTCAGTATGGGAGACACCACCTGCTTGCATCCCCCATCCCACTGAGCCAGCCACTCTGCCAAGGGCCTCACCCCCGCCCACCTACCCGGCTCACTTCAACCCTTTGAAAGATAGGGGCTAAGGCTTATGGGGAGACAGGTAATCACTTAGCTGTGTTACGGCATCAGCCTCTGGGTGGGCCCTGCAGACAAGGGTCCTCCTGGGCTCTCTATGCAAAGGGCAGGGCCGAGGCAGGGTGTCATGGATTTATTGCTCTACTCGCTGAGCTCCTTGGCAACCATTGACTCAGTTTACCTCTTGGCACGATCACCTTTGCCTTCTAGACTTCTGCTGGGGAGCCATCCTGCAGGTTCTCTGTCTCCCCTGACTCGATTTTCAGGCCACACCCAGAACATGTGAAGCTCAGTTCCCTCTCTCAGATCAGAGGCAGTGGAGACCTCACCCATCACCCACATTCAATGGCAACCTCCCCGAACTCGATATCCGCCTTCTGGGCTCCACCTTTCTCCAGAGAAAGGGTTCCTGAGTGAGAACACGGTTTCACAGGGGCGGGGACGTTTGCCCCTTTTGCTCACTGCTCATCCCCAGAATCTACAACAGTGCCTGGCACGTGGCAGGTGTGCAGTGAGTACTCGTTCAATTGATCAATGCATCAGTGTGGCTCTGAACCATTACAATTGAAAAGGTGTCAGTGGGGGTGCATGGGTGGCTCAGTTGGTTAAGCAACTGCGTTCGGCTCTGGTCATGATCTCAGGGTCCTGGGATCAAGCCCCGCATTGGGCTCCCTGTTCAGCGGGAAGCCTGCTTCTCCCTCTCCCAGTCCCCCTGCTTGTGCTCTCTCTCTCTCTGTCTAATAAATCAATACAATCTTTAAAAAAAAAAAAAGGCATTGGTGCTGGTGCCCACTGGCCTAAGACACCGTAGGAAGACAGCTGCTGCTGGTGGAGGTAGGGGCCTGGGAGGAATTCTGGCCCGAGTAGAGGACAGACCGCCACCCGGTGCAGACGCAAAAGCTGACAGTGACCCGTCTGTCTCCGGACAGCTGTGTATTCCTTTCGGCTGCCATCAGCACCTTGAGAAGGATGTTCATTTTGCCAGAGGCGACCTTTGATGGCCTGCGCCCCCCCCCCCCCCCCCCCCCCCGCCAGCCTGCGGCAGGCAGGCTGGCGCCTCTGGCTGCCAGACAGGGCGGGCCTCCTCTTGCTGCTGCGAGAGGTTTCTCCCATCCTCGAGTTTCCTTGGCAGCCAATTAGACCCTCTTCCTCCCACCCCTGCTCTCCTCTGCGCCTCTTCATCTGACAGCCTCCAGGGTGCGATTAGGGAAGGAGACCCTCCCGCCAGCCCTGGGGATGGGCGGCCAGGACATCGAGGCAGCTGCATTCAAGTGGCTTCAGGTCCAGGCTCTGGGCTCTCATTCCAAAGAGCAACAAAGTGGAAAATTGTGCCCATGGTGTCACAAAGACACCTCCACAAGGTTTTCTGGTCCGCTCCCCTGTCCCATGGTCCTCTGCAGATGGCCACAGGGGAGTTTTCAGAGGCAGCAGTGCCACAGGCCATCCTTTCTCCAATGAAACGTCCACCATAGAACAAGTTAAGGGTGTTTCTCAAAATAACGTGGGCAGACCCTTGTCCTAGAACCTCCCAGAATGTGTGCAAACTTACAGGTTCCTGAGCCTCCTTCCAGACCCGCTGGATCAGAATTCATGGGATAGGTGACCCAGAACATGTGTTGCAATGGCTCCTTGGGCTGGGGGGGGTCCCAGGACCACCTCCAGCTGGACGATTTATTAGGAGGACCTGCAGGACTCAGCATAGAGTCGTACTCGTGGTTTTTGACTGACAGTGGAAGGATGAAGAGCAAACGTGGCAAAGGAACAGGTGCACAGGGGGAAGTTCCGGGGAAAAGCAAATGCAAGCTTGCGAGAGCCCTGTCCCTGGGGAGTCACTCACGCCGGGCTGAATTCCTCCGGCAATGAGCGACCAGTACACACAAGAGGTGGTGTTGTCTACCAGGGAAGCTCATCAGAGACTCAGCTCATCAGAGACCGGTTTTTACTGGGGCTGGTCATGCAAGCACCTTCTGTCTGGCTCGTCCCCAAATTCCAGACTCCCGGAAGAAAAGCGGGGGTTCAGCACAAAACACTCTGCTTGCCCAAACAGTTCAGACACAGCAAGCTGCTCTTACCAGCTAGGGAGGTGGGCGCCCTCCTAAAACCCACAATTCCAGATGCCCCCCAAGGGCCAACCCAGCAAGGACAGCGCTCTCAGCCGGCTACACAAACACCTGTCTACACCACGTGCATTTCCTCCCAAGGGGTTCTTAGACACATCCAAGTCTGAGACTCACTAGTCTGGTGGATAAAGCTGGGTCCATCAACTCCATCTCGGGTTACCCTGTGGCTCATGACAATTTACTTGATCACCTTGAACCTGATGTCCTGATTTGCCCCCGAGAGGATATGTTTCCTCCCAGGAGCTTAAATCCAAGTCTCAGATAACTTCTTCCTCAACGAGGCAGAAAGGAGGGGACCCCTCTTTAAAGGTGTCCTGCCACACCTAGGCTGCTGGGGCAGAATTTGACCTAGGCAGGGATGGAGCGAAGGAAAAGGAGAGAAGCAGCAGGGAGGGGCGGTTCGTCAGACATATGACTTTTTGAAAAAATGATAAAGCATAGTTTTGAAAGAGCTTTTATGTTACACACAAGTTACAAAATTATGTGTCCCTGCTGGTTCCTCCTGCCACGCTTGGTAGACAGTGTGGACATTATGTCTTTACCACCATGGAACCCCTGGAAATCATCTAGCAGATTTCCACCCGCCTGACCTCTGCCCTGAGCAGAGGAAAGACCGCTTTGTTGACATTTAGGGCTCACTCTATCACTAATTTTCCTGCTGACCTGGCAAGTCTCACTCCCTCTCTGGGCCTCGGTTTTTCCCATCTGCAAAACGGGAACAGTAAGCATCCTGTTTATCACCTTGTCACCCCTGCAGGTTCTTTCCTTTTGATCTTGTTCCAGAGCTGCCTGAGTCACATCTGTGATCAAGGACTTGGACCAGCATCTCTCTGAAGAACATTCCAAAGGAGAGTGGAAAACATTGTTTTGGAAAGGCCCTTCTTGGCCTTGTGGGGTACATTAGCATCATAAGGGCTCTGACAAGTCCTGCAGGAAGGAACTTGTCTCAAGCTTGTAAGTTCACGGACCTCCTTCGGGCAGAACACCTGCGAGCACCCTAAAGGATAGTCTCTGGCTTTCTTTTGGTGGCTTGGGCGAGGAGGACTCAAACAAGCTGAACCCCAGTGACGTCCGCCAAACACAGCCTTCCCAGGGGGGTGGCATGCCATCTCTGCCACTGGCCTCAGTCCCCCTTGGGAGGTGACCTTGACGCTGGAATCACAGTCTCAGTTCCAGCCTCTGTAGCTCTTCGTTTGTTTCCAGATGCCTGAAAGTGCTGCCGGAGCCAAAATTCAAAAGATATGACGGACCTGGTTCATTTTCAGGCCGCGGCAACGCGCAGGGCTCTTCCCTGGTGGGTTGCTTGGATAAATGAGTTAATTCAGTCCAAGCTCCAAGTGTCTTGGGAACTTCGGTGCAGAGGTTGTACTACGTATGTGTTGGAGACAGGAGGTGTGGGCACAGCTTGGAATGTGCTCTGGGGTCTGCGGGGACCCGAGAAAGGGGAGCTGCCTACTCAGCATGGTGATTAATGGGGCTAATAATGGTGCAGGGGTCGGTCTCCGCCAGGGAGCTGGACAGGTGGGGCATTGTTCCTCGGAAAAGCCCTTATCAGCACCTTTGCCAGTGGGAGCCAGGAGAGGGGTCCATTGGGGGCCTGGGGGCCTCATCCCGAGGCTGAGCAGGACGGTCTAGGGCGGCAGAGACAGGAGAGTCGTCCTTCTGAGGGACCTAAGCACACACACAAAGAAGAGCAGGGCTTCTGAGTCCGACCACAGCGGGTTTGCACCTTGGCTGAGCCCTGAATGAGCTGTGTGTCATTGGGCAGGCCCCTTAGCCTCTCTGAGCCGCAGTTTCTTCATCTGCAAATGGACGCAATAATCCCTCTCACTCTCTGAGTAACAAGTGGGATGACTTGGGCAATGTGCCCAGAAATATCTGGCATATAACAGGTGCGCCGTGAATGCCACTTTTCTCCTTGTCCTTTGGGTAAGCGCAGAGACTGGTAGAGGCTTTTTTTTTTTTTTACTTTTAATTGTATAACATGCACACAGAAAAGTGCATAAATCTGTTTTGTTTGTTTTTTAATTTAAAATTTATTTCAAATCTTCTGGGGCTGGAAATGTAAAAATCTTAAAATAAGTCTAAAATGTCTTGCCTTTATTTTTTTAAAATAACATTAAAAATTATTTTGAAATAATTTAAGACTCGCAAGAAGTTGCAAACACAGTGCAGAGTTACCACGGACCCTGTATCCAGCTTTTCCCAATGACGTCTTACATAACCACAGAGCGCTCTCAAAACCGGGAAGTCGACGTCGGCACGATATGATTAACTCACATAAAAAGTGTGTATGTCCTAACGGGTACAGCTCAATGGGCTTTCATAGCCCTGAAACCAGCACCCAGATTAGCACAAGAGCATGAATGACCAGCACCCCAGAAAGGTCCCCTGCTCCCCCTTCTGCCCTGGCCCCCCCTCCTCCGGGGTCACCGCAGTGGGTCCTGACGTCCTATGGCGTAGATTCGCTTTGCAGGGGTTTGAGTGTTGCGGGCACGTGTTCCTCTGGGTCTGTCTCCACTCTGTCCTCCCACTGCGCTGTGTGCTCGGAGCTGCCTCTGGGCAGGCAGAGTTTCAGGAAAGGGACGACCTTGCATGACCATGGGACAGAGCCCGCCCCCAGGTCCTCTGCGAGGCCTCCACGGGAGCCAGAGGAGTTGGCCATATGGCCTCTCGGTCCAAGGGGTGTTGTTATGGGCTGAGCCGTGTTCCCCAGCCCCCAGAATTCATGATAAAGTCCTAACTCCCTGTGTCGCAGAAGGTAACTGGGTTTCGAGATAGTCTTTAAAGAGGCAATTAAGTTACAATGAGGTCATTAGGATGGGCCCTAATGCAGTGTGACTGGCGTCCTTAGAAGAAGAGATTAGGGCGTAGACACAGGCGAAGATGACGGTGTGGACACACAGGGAGAAGGTGGCCTCCTCCTAGCCAAGGAGAGAGGCCTGCACCCCTGCCAACACCGTGGACTTCCCCCCTGCCGACTGTGAGCACAGAACCGGGTCGTTGGGCCGCCCGGTCTGTGGTGCTGTGTCATGACAGCCCGAGCACGCTGACCGGACGTCCCCTCCCTGGCTGTCTTCTCCCCGTGTGTAACCCTTGAGCCGCTGGGTTTGTGCCCACAGATGACGAGGACACAGGGCCTCCCCACTGTCCCCAGGCCTCACGCCTATGGGGCCCGGTGAAGGCGACAGCAGTTCTTTTATCCAGCAACGTGGCAGAGTGGGGGGAGGAGTGACAACTGCTCTAATGTTCCCTTGACCCTACACGGGGGCCGGGCCACCCTGCTCAGGCCTCTGGAGGGTCCCCTGAGGCTGGTCCCCCGTTCCCTCCCTCCAGCTCGCCCTGCCCACCATGCTCCGTCCTCGGCCTTCTCCTGACCCCCACTCCTGTCCTGGACTACTGTCCTGGGCGGCTGCCCAGCTGTTGGAGGAAGATATGGGAGGGGACACAGGCGCGACCCACATAGGGTGGCAGTGGGAGAGTGCAGGGCGCAGAAGGGTACAGCCCCCCCCCCCGTTGCCCACAGCCTGCAGAAGGTGGGGGGGGGAGCCTCGACACTCGGTGGGGTCAAAGCCAAAGGCCCCAGAGAGGAGGTGAGGGATGCATATGGTGGGTCCCAGGTCCCTGCCAAGCTTGTGTGTGTGTTTTGTGGGATGTGGAGTGGGTGGTGGGAACCAGGGCAGAGGCTGGGGGCAAGCCCAGGAGAGATGTACAGCCCGGGGCTGGGGGCGGAGGCCAAATCAGCCAAAGGAAAGCATTTGGTGCAGACGTTAGTCAGAAAGCAGACTGGTGGTGATTGACAGCAGGGCAGGAAGCGTAGCAAGCTGTGTCCCCTCCCCCCCATTTGCTCAGGATAGACTGCTCTTCGTCTTTCTCACAGGTGGACGCCCATGGTACATCAGTCAGCTACTGCTGTGTAACAAACCACCCAGAACCTCCGTGGCTTTTGTCAAGAAGCATGTGCTCCTTGCTCATGGTCCACGGGGCTTCAGCTGATCGGGCCGGCCTGGCTGCCCTTGGCTCCCAGCTGACGGGCAGCCCGCGTCTGCTCCACGTGTCTCTCACTCTCTCTGGACTCGCTCCCCGAGGCTGATTCTCACGGTGATGACAGACGCTCCAGTGAGCGAGTCTAAGGGGCGAGCATATGCGAAGCCCCTGCTCGTGGTGTGTTCGCGAGCATCCCATTGGCCAGAGCGAGTCACGTGGCCACGCCCCAAGCCAATGGGCGCCAACGGGGGAGTCCGCATCATCTTGGAGGTGGTGGAGAGGGAGAGACTATTTTCTGCACAATAATCTGATCTGCCACCTTCTATAAGCTTTTGCACAAGAGAAGGAACGTTTTCCCCTTAAAAACTCAAAAACCGCTTGTTGGGAAGATGGCATTCAGCAAATCTGTCTGGAAAATCATCTTAGAGTCCCTAGCCCGCACCTGGAGCGTAGCCACCTTCCCACAGCCCACCCGGCCCCGTGCTCCCTACACTCTCACTGCCTCCCCCTGCTGGCAGAGGAGGGCACTGGCCAGGCCTGACCCGGACAATGGTCTTCCTTCATTGCCGTCGCAAGCTGTTAGGACAGAGAGAGAGACTTAAAAAAAAAAAGCCACCAGGGGTCAAATGCTGCTTCTGCCCCTTAGTGGCAACGTGGGCTTGAGAATGTCCCTGGGCCCCTTCAAGCCTCAGCTTCGCTGTGTATAAAATGGGCATAACATTAGAACTTTTCTCTTGAAGTTCTTGTGCAGACGAAGTTTGAACAAGAAGGGAAAGCCCGTTGTCGCCTGTAAGAGCCCAGGAAGCATCGCCTAGGGAAGAGGGCACAGCAGTCACGCCGTCACATCGAGACGCCCCCCCCATGCCCTTAAGGGTAAGTCCTGTGACCCTAGCGTTCTGCCGCCAAGCCGACTGGCTCCCAGGGCTGCCCAAACCACTCCCTGTCCTCCTCTTAGCCCAGAGCACTGACCCCAGGGCACCCTGACTGCCTTTCCATCGGTTCTGGCCACCCGCCCGCCTGGGGACAGGGCCTTGAATGTCATGTCCACTTTCAAAACTGCCCCTCTCCGCGGGCATGGACCATCTGGTCCCAGCTTAGGATCAGAAGCGCTACCCAGAGGCTGCCTGGCACGCACCTGGGCGCCTTGGGCAACGTGGCCCGCATGCCGAAGTGGGCAGCAAATCCATGTGCCCAGCCTGGCGGGGCTCGAATGTGCTGGCGCACTGCAGTAAAACCGCCTTCGACTTAATATATGCTAATTAGATTTTAATGGAATTCAGATTTCCAGCAGTAGTGCGGTGTTAGCCATGGTAAGTTATAATCATATCTAATTGGTAATTCTAACATAACAAATTTCTTGGATAAATTATTCTTAGTTAATAGTCCCCCAGGAACGACCTCAACACGCGCGCACACACGCACACACGCACACACACACACGCACACACACGCATGCTTATATTTAAGGGGAAATTGAGAAAAAAGAACAAGGTGGGAGCAGGCTCACCGTGAGACAAAGTTGCTTTCTGAAACCTGGACTTCTTCGGGACCTCAGCCAGAGCCTCCAATAGAAGCCTTTAGAGTTGTTAGAACCCAAAACACCCAGAGCATCGGGAGGCTGGGCGTGGTGCCGTGTTCCAAAGTCAAGGCTGTTGTCTTTGAGGGTAGGTAGCCCTTCTGGCAGACAGCCCCGTCCCCATCCCCAGGAGGTGGTGGCAAGAGGGGCCGCAGGGCTCAGGCCTCAGCCCCTCCTGGGGGCATGGACCCTGTCTCTGGGGAGGCCTGTCCTGGCTGCAGAAGCCCCTCCCCCTGCCCCCCACCAGCAAGATGGGTCGGCCCTGGAATTCTTTCCTGGTACAGATTCCAGGAAGGCAAAAGGAGCGAAAGGGGGACCTGGTGGCTGGGTTAATATTTTCTTTACTAGGCAGCAATAGCTCAGTTGAGTGTAATTCCAGAAAAAAAGGATGGGGGACGGCAGTGAGGCAACCCGGCTTCTTGTTTGCACTTTGCTGCTAACCTGCAGTAACCCGGGGTGGGGGGGGCAGGACCTCAGTTTCCCCAGCTGTAATATGGGTTGAAACTCAACACGCCTTTGCACTTGAGCTGGAAGGAAGAAGGCTTTTCTCTGGTGTTGGGGTAAGGGACCTTATGGAGCACACAGAGTCTGCTCTGGGCATCCACGGAGAATATTCTCTCCTGTTTCTTTCCCGTGGCCCCCGGCCACAGGAGAGTGTGGCACTCGTCCCCTGCTGGCAGCGGTTTAGGGCTTGTGCCGCAGAGGGTGGTGGTGCGGTGGCCACGTCACCCCACAGAGTGGAAGCAGAAAAGGGGGAGAGAGAGTGACTGCTTACCCGTAGCTGTGTGATGCTGGGAAGTCCCTTCTTCCCCTTGACGGTCACTTCTCATTCTACTTATTAAATGGGCCCAGTAGTACTTACGTGGCTGTTATGTGGACTGATTGAAACAACCTTGTAAAGAATGTGAGCTGGTAAACGTGAGTTTCTCTCCCCACTCTTTTCCTCCTCCATTCCCCTTCCCTTATGCAGGGATGATTTGAAGGCACAGCATGACCTTGGGGAAGGGGAAGGAGCCCCAATAGATCTCTTTTATCTGGCACTAAAACCCGAGACTCATGTTAGCATCTGGTGTCAAGTGTGTAATGACAGGTAATATTTACTGAACACATACTAGATGCCAGACAGCGTTCTAAGTACTTTATAAACACTCTTGTATCCAGCCCTAAGAAGTGGGCACGGTTATTATCCTCATGATGTAGACAGATGGGCCACTGAAGCACAGAGAGGGTGTGTGGATAGCCTGAGGTCACACAGCTGGTTGAAAGCCAAGTCAGAATCTGAACCCAGACGAGTCTGGCTGTAGAGCTAACCTTCTTCACCACCACACGGTACTGCCTCTTGTGCCAGCAAGCTGAGATCATTTGAATATTTAGGGGAACCATCTGCCTTGGTGGAGGAGGGAGAAGGGAGGGAAAGGAACTGAGTTCTTGGTCTATACCTGGTACAATGCTTCTCACCTGCGGAGAAAAAAATTACGTGGTGCATTCAGCCTAGGTACAGATCTAGCTCCTGGACTTATTTGCTGTGTGAACCTGAGCAAGTGGCATAACCTCTCTGGGCCTCTGATTCCTTATTTGGAGATAACGCGTCCTCTGTTGTGAAGTTCAAGGGTGATGATACGCACACAGTGCTCTCAGCACGGTGCCTCCCACGTGGAGAACGTCTGAACCGTGGTGAATTCTTAAATATGGGAATGTTGATATTTAATTTATCACACACATCCTTTAAGTTGTGATTGTCCCCATTTCATAGAGGGAAAAACTGAGTTCAGAGAGGTTGAACCATCTGCCCGAGACCTCACAGTGGGAACTGGCAAGGCTGCAGTTTGCACCTGCAAAGCTTTCTACTCCAAAGTCTTTCCCAACCCTAGCCCTCACTGTGGGTGGGGTGAGCTTGAGAGCCTGGGGGTGGGGGGAGCCCCCTGCTGTCTACAAGCCTCTGGCTTAACAGCATCTGCTCCTTCCTGCAGGGGGCTTCTCTGGCTGCAGGGGTGAGTGCAGCCCTCAGTGGGGCAGCCAGACTTGCGGGAGTTAATGCTCCGGCGATCAGATCAGCGATCGGGTGCATAACATTCCAGCTTCCCGGCCTCCTAGTGGCCCAGTCTGAGGTGTGGGATGTGGGGTGCAGAATCTCAAGGGTCCCCTTGGAATAAAGCCCCAGTTGCCCAGCCGGTAACTTGCCCATGAACCACCCAGGATGGGCTTTCCGCTCTTCCCTATCCCGGCTGCCTGCCTCTCACTGTGCTTCCTGGATCCCCTCCCCAGTAGACTACTTGCACCCAATCCTTGTCTCAGGGTCTGCTTTTGGGGGAACCCAAATTAAGACCCGCGGCCACTTCAAGCATGGGCTATCCATGGCTTGGAGCAATGGTGAGATTATGAGCTCTGTATCCGGGCAGACGGAGGCTCAGATCTCAGAGCTGGGCCTGCGGGCCGTGTATGACCTCCAGCCAACAACTCACCCTCTGAGCCTCTGCTTGCTCAGCTGTAGTATAGGGAACATGGGTCCAGCGTGATGGACGGTGTGACGGAACACCCAGCAGATGGTCGGGGCTTCATGCATGCTTCCTGCTCTGAAGGCAGATGATCCCAGATGGGCCCTTCTCTGGAGCCCCGGATCTGCTGGATGTCGCCATGCGCACGGCCTTTCTTCCGCAAGCTCAGCTTGTCCAGTGTCAGACTTGTCGCCGTCCTCCTGTGTTCTCCTTCCTGGGCCTTTATTCCACCTCTCAGAGAGCAGGCCCAGGACCTCTGGCTCATTACCACTGCTCCCCCACCCTCCCCGGAGGCCGGGGGGCTCCCGGGAGCCTGCCCCTCCACCAGCCCCACCCCCCAGCCCTGCCCCTGGGATCAGACCTGACTGCTGATCAGACCTGGGAAGAGACCCGGGTGCTGCTGCTCACAGGGTGTTCGTGCCTGGGCAGGTCACGTAGCCCCTCGGAGCTTTGTCTCCCAATTCAGAAAGTGGGGGGCAGCATTGCTTTAAGGGCTAAAGCATCCAGCGCAATGTGCAGTAAATAATCAAGCTTGGCACACCCCTCCTCTCCAGCCAGCGCCGCTGACCTTCACGGACGCTCTCACCGCAACTGCTTACGTAACCACCTCCCTGGCCTCCCTATGCCAAGAGCGGCCTTCTCAAACTTGCCGCGGCACATGGGCCCCTGGGATCTTGTTCAAATATAGATTCTGGTTCACCAGGTCTGGGGTGGGACCTGAGGTTCTGTGTTTCTATTAAGTTCCCAGGGGATGTTGATGCTGCTGGTACGGGGACCACACTGAGTAGTGAAGAACTAGCCCCCTCCCCCACCAGTACTCTCCTCTCTGCTTCTGAGCATCTCCCATGATTCTGATGCTCTCACCCCCGGCTGGAGAGCTGTGGCTGGCTGCCTGTGGCATCGTGAGGACAACAAGAGCTAACGCTCAGGGCACGCTTCGGGCGCGCAAGGCCCCGCTCTAAGTAAGAGCTTTCCAATCTTCAACCATTGAACTCTCCGAGCTGAACACCACGAACACCCATTTTACAGAAGAGGAAATAGAGACACAGAGAGGTTAAGCCAAGTGCCCAAGTCACACAGATCATGACGGAGCTGGACTTCAGCCCCAGATCTGTGCGCCTGACCGCTCTGAGGACCCCCCATACAGAGTCCCATCCCCTCAGGCTGGGATTTAAGGGACTTTCCCTGTGGTCAGAGAAGGAAGTTCCCTGCGGGTGGTGGAGTTCAAGGCAGTGGGTGGGTGGGTCGGGGACACCAGTTCAGGAAAGGACTCCTCCAAAATGCTTTCTTTCTGGGGCCCAGGAGACTCCGGGGTCAGTGGGTGCCAGGCGGGAGGGAGTGCGGGCCTGGGTGGAAGGCGAGGGGAGGGGGGCAGAGCAGGGGGCCCAGGCCAGGCAGCAGCTGGGAGGCTCCACCCCGAGGACGGGCAGCTGGCCGCCAGGGCTCCGCTGTGTGTGCTGACATTTAGGCCTGTCGCTGACAATTGAGCCCATTTGACAAAAATGCATGTATTTTGCACATCTATTTCCTTCCACCCATCACTCAGGGCTGTCGTTCCCCAAGGAGGCCAAGGGCATAATTGCTGACATAAGGGCTTAAGTGCTTTTTGGAAAACTCACTCCCACTCCCCTGCGCTGGTCTGTGGCTCCACCTCCCCCCACCTGGCCTGGCTGGGGGTGGGGGCAGGCTCTCTTGCTCCATCGTCTCTGTCTCTGTCTCGTGTTCTCCTTACTGTCTCTCTGTCTCCCCCTCTTTGTCTCCATGTCCAGACTGGCTGCTCGTTCCCCTTCTCCCCTTCTCTCTCTCTGTCGCTCTTCGCCTCCCCTCCCCTCCCCAGCCCTCTTTCTCTCACCCTCTCTGTGTCTGTCTCTCTGTCTCTCCTCTGCCTCGGCTCATTCCCATCCACACCCTGCCTCTTCAGCTTTCCCCTCGCCTCATTCAGTCCTGGTGTTGGTCTCTTTCTGTCTTGCAGGCGCCCAACTGGACAGAAGTGTTCTTTTCCAGAGTCTTCCCCAAGGGACCCCCCCTTCGGTCCTCTCCATCCCTCACCTCCAAGTCCCTCTGAGGAGCCTCTTGTCTCCCCAGGATCTCGGATCCCAAGGTGAGCCTGACCCACAGCGCCCCAAGCAGCTTTCCTGGGCCACCGCCCCTTTCCCCACCCCCATCCCCCACCCACGGCACCCTGCTTTCCATTTCATCAGCCGTCAGGGCTCCTGGGTGAGTCTTCCCGACACTGGCCGCCCATCCACACTGCCCCCCCCAGGAAAGTACAGGTGTGCACCCAGGTTCAAGCGTCGGCCTGGGGCTGTCAGCTTCCCTGCAGGGGCAGAGCCCAGGGGCCCTTGGTTTTGATTTTGTTTTCCCAGCTCCGTGTACATGCGTGCATACCTACAGCGTTTCTAAGGTCAGGATAGCGACTCTGAAAACCCTGGGTCCCTGGCTTGGGATGGCACCAGAGCCCTGAGTCGGGGCCACGGTTCGCTGCTCCGCATCTCCCCATGGACAAGGTGGCTGTGACCTGGGCAGGGATGCTGGTGGCGGAGGTGGGTCTCCAGCTCTGCTCCTGCTTGGCCCCCAGCCCAGCCTGGGGAGAAGCAGGAGGGGGGAATGTGTCCAGTCTGCAGAGGAGCCATGTGACTCCCCCCAGGGGTGCTGTGGGCTCAGTACCCCATGGCTGAGGAGCAGATGGTGACAAGGGACCACCCGCAGAGCTGGCACAGACCCTCCTTCCCAGAAGGGGCAGCACTGGGGGGAATGTCTTGTGCCTCTCCCACTTCCTGGGACCTGAGTGAAGGGGGAGGGGACCCCAGCTGTTCGCAGCTCAAGAACTCAGGCCAGAGAAGGGTGGTCCCACTCGGAGCCCCCACACGAGACCGCAAATGGCAGCCGCGGGGACTTCCTATTGACAAGGCCAGCTCTGAGAGTCCCAGCAGGAGGGGATAGGCTGGGGGTGGGGGATGGGAGTGGCCCCCTTGAGGCCCATCAGGAGTCTCAGGACCTGCCTGGTCATTTGGGCATAGGGATCAGAGGGCATTATGGGCAGAGGGCTGGGGGGGCTGTCGGCCAGCCTGAGGGTCCTCTGCAAAGACGCGGCCGGGGTGGGGGCGGGGGCCGCCTGCGGGGGGTGCACGGGGATCAGAACTCACTTGTGGCTGGGAAGGGCAGTGGGCAGAAATGGAGCTTCTCGGGTCAGGAGCGCCGTGGTCAGGCCCTGACCAGCAGCCATCGGCCTTTTTTTTTTTTTTTTAAGATTTTTTTTTTNTTTTATTTATTTGATAGAGATAGAGACAGCCAGCGAGAGAGGGAACACAAAGCAGGGGGAGTGGGAGAGGAAGAAGCAGGCTCATAGCGGAGAAGCCTGATGTGGGGCTCGATCCCACAATGCTGGGATCACGCCCTGAGCCAAAGGCAGGCGCTTAACTGCTGTGCCACCCAGGTGCCCCGGCCATCGGCCTTTTTAAAGACAGATGCACCTTAGGAGACACAAAGAAAACTTGCAGCCTTCTGCTTCCCAATGACCTGCCCCATGTGGCGTGTGAGAGACAGCTCAGGTGCCTGGAGGGACCTGGGGCCAAACTGTGAAGGTTGCAGAATTGACTTCAATGCCTTCTTCTTATCCTTTGAGACGTGGCTGCAATGTCACCACCTCCTAGAAACCTCCCCTGACCTTCCCCAGTGAGAACAATCTCTCACTCTTTCTCTGACCCCACTGTGCTCTCTCATATATTTATTCCAACACTTATTACATGGGACTTCAGTCCTTTCCCCCTCAGTCTGGCATTCCAGACGGCCTGGGAGCTCTTCAGTGGCGTGATCTGTGTCTGCCCGCCTGGCATCAGCCTGGGCCAGGGGGATGCTCGGAGTCTGTCAAATGAGTGATGAGGTGAGCAGATAAAGAAATGAAGAATCCATCTCTCCTCTCAGGCTGGGCTCTGCCCTACACATCCCTCCTTCCCTACCTTCAACCCCAGGTTGAACAAACCACTATTTCCAGCCTGCTCAGGGCACTGAGTCCTCAAATGCAGAGCCCAGAGTAGGCGGCCACCCCATCCCCTGTGGCACTCAGCTGGCTTTCTTCGGGCGTATCCCCTGCCACTTTATGCAGTTTATCCACTTGCTGCTGAGATATTAATGCACTGCAGGGGTCAGTGGAGCCCAACAACCACACCGTTAATAGGGCAAAGCAATTCCAATTTCATGCCTACATGGGCTTCCCTCTATTAAGGGAACAAAGCGAGGGAACAAATCTTTTTTTTATTCCTTCCAGAAAACAGGCAAAGGCATTGTGTGACAGGGGCTTAGGTAAGATTGATGGCAGGCAGCAGAAGGGGAGCAGGTGGCTCATGTAGAGCTTTGGGGAAGAAGGAAGTAGGATGAGGAGGCTGGTGGCACTGTGTGGTTGTCGCCTGCTGATCCAGCCCGGATGTTTATACTGATGAACATCTGAGAGCCCCCAACACTTGAAAATCATCTGCTTCGGTGTTGCTATCCACCTGCAACATGCAGGTATGCAAATATTTATTGAATGAATGGATCACATAGGTGGCCGAAATGGCCCTAAGTCTGCCTCCTCCTCCGTGTCTGCACATTATGCAATGTGACTTTGCAGCTCTTCTCATCAAAAAGTCCAATCTAGGGGCACCTGGCTGGCTCAGTAGGTTAAGTGTCCAACTCTCGATTTCAGCTCAGGTGGTGATCTCAGGGTCACGGGATTGAGCCCCGGGCTTGGCGTGGAGTCTGATTGAGATTCTCTCCCTCCCCCTCTGACCGTCCCCTTGTGTGTGCACTCTCTCTTTCTAATAAAATACATAAAATTTTTAAAAGAAAGTCCAATCTATTTCTCTACCCCTTGAAGCTGGGCTGGCCTTATGACTTGCACTGGTGAACAAAATCCAGAAGAAGGGACAGGAGTGCAGGTTCCCCTGGACCACAAGAGGCCTGTGGGCTTCGGCTCTCTCTCTCTTGCTCCTCTGCCCTCTGTGAGCTGGCCTGCTGGAAGATGATGGATTACATGGGGCAGACTGAGTCCTCCAGGGAAAGGGGAGCCTCACCCAGGCAGCCCCCAGCTGACTGCAGATGCAAAAGGGAGCCCATTCTCGATCAGCTCAACCTGGCTCAGATCAGCTGCCTAACGAAAATAACAAACAGCTGTTGTCGTCGATGGTTTGGGGATGCTTGTTATGCAGCAGCCCTGTGGCAACTGATAACCGCTACCAGAGCCACACGCCAATGTTCCGAACAAACCTGCAGCAGCATTCATCACACTCCTTGACCTATGGCACCTGCTTCATAAACACTGGTTGGATGAATTAATGTACTTTGGGAAGCCCTGATGTAACTACTTGTTTTTCCCTGCAGGACGTAGTCAATTGTCCTACCTCTGAGCTTTTGCTCATTCCGTTCCCTCTGTCTACAACATTCTCCTCCATTCTCTGCCTGGCCAACCTCTCTTTTTGCTTCTGGCATCTGTTCTCTTTGGTTTCCTCTGACCCGCCTCTGCTGCCCCAGCGGAATGAGTCTCTCCCAGCTCTGTACTCCAGAGCCCTGGGGAGGTGCCAAACACTCATCGCATGGACTTACTTTGGTTAGTTGGGTTAACGTTCTCCCCCCACTGGAGTGAGCCCCTTTAGGGCAAGACCACGTCTTGCTCATCCCTGCAGCCTGGATGCCTAGCACAGGGCCTGGCCCGTGGCAGGCCTTGGAGAGGTGCTGATCCATTCATTCCTTCGCTGTCTCACTTACTCACTCACTCACTCGCTGTTCAGCACCCACCATGTGCCCCCTGGATCAGTGGAACCACTTCACCCGAACACGAACATAGTCATAATGCGTTTTGCTGCACTCCGCTGAGGTCTGGGGTGGTGAGTTATGCCGCACTGTTGCGGGAATGGCTGACTGTTACACTTGGCCCCGAAGAGCCTTGCGTTTCCGGAGACCGTCCGGCCACTTCCCGTGTCCGGTGGCTGGGGCGGGGATGAGGCAACGAGGGGCAGCTCTGCTCCGCTTCTTGGGAGAAGCACGTCTTGTGTCTCCTCCGTCACCCCCTCCCCACGGCCCGTCCGGACCCTGGGCACCAGGGGGTGCCTGCAGCTGCTACAGGGTAAATGAAGAATTCAGAGCCACAGATGAAGGTGGGGAAAATTGTTCTGTTTTAATTAAACTGAGAAAGCCAAGACACAGACAGAAAGAGACTAAGAACAGACTGGAAATAGTTTAGAAAAGAAATGAAAACCGATCGCAGAGATGTCAGTGCTGGGCGGAGCGGCGGGAGCAGCGGCCGAGCCTTCACGTCAGCTCCAGGACCACTGTTAGGGCGAGCACGAGGGTGAGCCGGATGCCAGGAGGGCCAGAAGCGGAACCTGCGCCGGGCGGCAGGGAGAGGGTCAGGGGCAGGGGCAGGGCCAGAGGCAGGGCCAGGGCCAGAGGCAGGGGCAGGGCCAGGGCCGCCTACCCTGATGGGTGTGGCAAGGTGCAGATCCCGGAATGGGAGAGCTTCAAAGGGCTCCCCCAAAGTCTGGGTTCAGCAACAGGATACACTGGGTTCAAATCCCAGCTTTGCCACCTATCACACCAAAATGCGTGTGACCCCTTCCCTGTCCCAGGCCTGCTGGGCTGGGCCTGCTGGCCATGGGACCATCCAGTGGGGACCAGGTGCGGGGGCCTCCATTGTGAAATGTGCGATTGGCTCAGGGGGAGGAGGGAGGGCTGGTGGGCTAAGGAGCAGGGTCTGGGTCCCATGGGGGTGGTGCTCAGCTGGGGTGGCAGCTTAGGGAGGGCAGTATCAACGTCTCCAGCCGAGGCACCTGACTGCGCTCCCCGCTGCCCTGTGGAGCCCCGGGGGGCACAACTGTATGGTCGATGCCGGACACATCCTCTTGGGGTCAGGGCACTGGATTCTCTGAGCTAAGAGAGCTAGAGCCGTTGTGGATAATGGTGGTGGGGCGGGGGAGGGGCACACTAGGTCCCTGGAAATCCTCCACTGGCTGGTTTGGGGTGCCGAGTCCCCCCTTTATTGCCTCAGCACCCACTCCTGACCACCTCTGACCCAGACTGCTGAACTAGAGGACAGTCGCCTGCCTGACGCTCGAGGGAAAGGCGAGGGTATAGGAAGGGGCGGCTGCGGGGACCAGAGCGTCCTGGAGCCTTGCAAATCACTCGCTTTTAGGCAAGCAGCTCTGAGAGTGAGGACTTACCATTGGAGTCCTCTGTTCCTCTTGCAATATTTGGGTTTTCTGTTGGAAAGAGCAGAAAGAGAACCAAATGGGGGCGGCATTCAGAACTCCCCTGTACCCAGCCCCTGCCAGGTGGTATCGTGCCCATGCTCTCAGTACTGCTGAAAGCCTCTGTGGATGGGTAACGTCAGCCCCATTTTACAGATGCAGAAACTGAGGGAGGTTAAGTAGCTTGCCCGCGGTTGCCCAGCTATGAAGTGATGGGTCTGGGATTTGAACCCAGAGCTCTCTGGTTTTTGGCACTGAACTCCAGTGCTTCGTGTATGGCAAATTTAGGGGACCCAGGCCCTTGATTCTCCCTCCTTCCTGGGACAGCTCCCGCCAGGGCCTCCCCTGATCGCCCTTCTAACCCCCAGTTGGGGCGGCGTACCAAATACGATGAGCCGGGTGTGAGTGTCGGTGGAGCCCAGGGGGTTCTGGGCCGTACAGCGGTACATGGAGCCGTTGAGCTCGGCAGGAACCCTCTCCAGCACCAGCTCCTTCCCGTCGAACTCGGTGCTTCCATCCAGGAGGCGGCTTCCGACCCGCGTCCATGTGAACATGGGCTCCGGGAAGACTTCATTCTGTGTGGGTCAGGGCAGGGGGGAGGCGGGTCACAGGAGGGGCCCATCAGCCAGAGCGGGCAGGGCTCAGAGGCCTGGCGCCGCCAGGGCCGGAAACACAAGGCCATCCGATGGGTTGGAAGTGGGTTTCCCGGAACCCCAGGAAGAGTAGGACCCTAGGACTCGACAGGACGTCAAGGTCCACGAGCTGTGTCTGTGCTGCGTTCTGGACGGGAGAGCAAAAATGCGTGCACATCTTGCCATTCCTTGTCAAAGCCAATTCTGCCCCACAGACCAGGAGACTGAGGCCCGCCGGCCGAGCTGGACGTCAAGGGAAGGGTCTCGGAGCACGCTGCCTGGGATGCCGTGCCCACTGGGGTCCCTACCACCTCCCAACTCCCTTCCTGTTGCTCCGGGAGAGGCCGACCTGAAATCCATGGACCAGAATCCTCACTGTGTCCCCGACTCGGGCTCTGCTGGGCGTCATCATGATTTTGGGTCCTTTGGGGGCAACTGTAAGGAGAGGAAGGCCAGGTCAGAGAGGTGTATATAGGTACAGGGAAGGGGAGACTAAGCAAGGAAAGGAGGTGCGGGAGAAAATAGAAGAGAAAGTGCCAGTCCAGCGGTGAGCATCCCTGGGATCAGCTCCCTCAGAGCCAGGAGCTGTGAGGATGCCCGTTCATTCTTTCACACCTGCGTTCGTTCACACCCAGTCCCTGAGCCCCTGCAATCAGTCAGAGCCTAAGAGCTGGGCATTCATGGTGCCCAGCCCACGATGTCTGCCCTTGCGGGGTTCACTCTCAGTGAGGATGAAAGACACGCACAGGCCAGTGTGACCAGGGTCAAGGCAGAGAAGCCCAGTGACAGTGGAGTCAAGGGATGCCCCAAAAGAAGTCTACCCCAGAAACGACTCTGCTGTGAATGGGGGGGGGAGCCTGTTTCCGAAGCCATGACTGCTTGAGGCGCCCCAAACTCCCACCTGCACTAAACCCTCTGCTGTTAACCATCGCCTTCACAGCTGGGTTAGCTCTGCCCAGAGAGGGGCAGTGACTTACCAAAGGTCACACAGGGAGGAGCCAGGACAGAACTCAGCTTTCCTCCCCTCCACTCCAGGGCTCCTTCTATTAGGTAATGTGCCCAGTAGGGTTTTCTGGAATCCCTAGATTGAAGGCGGCAGGGGAGGGGGGAGGTAGACAGGTGTGGAGGGACCATCTCCTTCCGTGGGCCTTTGTCCTCCCTAACCCTTCTCCTCACATTCTTGTGTCGCTTCTTTCAAGGGCCTTTATAGCTTGAGCTTGGGGGACACGATGCCCGGGGCCTTGCTGTCTGGTGCACGAGAGAACAGCGGGGCTGGGAGAGTCTCCGGGACCTCTGAGCCTGTCCCCTCAGGCTCAGATTGGGACACCGAGGAGCCCAGGTAGCAAAGGGGCCTATCCGAGGTCACCCACGGAGCTCATTTCCCATGTTTACTGAGGCTCTTTTCCCCAGATTCAGGCATCCAGTCGTTCAACAGGTCCTTCCTGAGCTGCTCCCGTGCCCGACTCTGGGCGGCGCTGGGGACACCTGCCACCCGGGGCTCACACTTCAGTAGGGCAGCCATTCCGGGTGCAAACAAGTGCGTAGACAGGAGGCCATGAGAACATTAGAGTTCCGCAGTCACACCGAGGGTGAGTGGTAGCCAGAGTCTCTTCCCAGGAGCTGACATTTTAGCTGAGACATGAAACTCATATGGAGGGTTCCAGGGGGAGCGAACAGCCAGGACCTAGTGCTGAGGCCAGGTCAGGGGCCATGGGGGAGGGGCTTCCTGGGCTGGAGGACGGCCGCAGAGTTTTGAGCAGAGGGCCGTGCTCCGTGCCGTCTCTGTGAATGTCTTCCACGGGAGGAAGCAGGAGAAAAGCTTTGTCCCAGGCCCTGGGACTGGCCTGGGAAGCCCCCCCACCCCCCGGCCTTGCCTCCTCCCCAGCTTCTCCTTCCCACTCGGTTCTCCCAGCAGAAATCAGAGCAGCCCGCAGATGTGGGTGGTCGCCCTGGCACTGCCAAGTTCATTCTCTGAGAACGAAACTAAAGGACTATTAATTAAACCACGAGCCAGGCGTCTGAAGTGCCACATGGGGCTGCAGGAAGCATGGGTGGGAAGAGGGGGAGCGCAGGGAAGGCTTCGGCTGCTGCCTCCACCAGCCACCAGCCGGGGGGAGAAAGAAGTCCTGGCCCAGGACGCCCAGGGCCGATTCTGGTCTAGTGCGCGTGCCCTTGGGCCAGTCACTTCACCTGCTTTCCGCGGGTGCACAAGGGCAACAACGAGAGCAGCCGCTGCCCACCCCGCCCCCTTCCGCTATGCTGGCTGTTAGGGAGGTGGTTGGCTGGAGGGCTAACATTTGCCCAGAGCCTACTTGTATATCACCTCATGTGACTTCCCAGCCTTCTGGACTGTCCTGTAAGGAGACCAAGGCCTGGCAGGGTCTGGGGCAGGGGGAGTCAAGAAGCTTCCTCTCCATCTTTATTAGCCCTCAAGGGCTGCGAAGCTTGTTCGCAGGTGGGAAATGGGGGCAAGGCAGTGGGGGCCCTGGGTTCTTTTGTCTGCTCTTTGTGTCCCGCTGGGATGGCACTGTCCTGCTGCAGCCAGCAGAGGGCGCACAAGGGCACCCCGCTGAGAGAAGTGTGAACCCCTTTCCTGTCCTAGTCAGTTTCCTCACTGCCCTGTGTGCCAGAGGCCCCACCTGATCCTTCAGGCCCAGGCCGTGACTGAGGGGAGAGGGAGCCTAACACGCACGGGAACCCATTTTCAGCCTATCACCCACCCTGGTGCTTATGAGGCTGGGTACCATGAAACCCATTTTGCAGGCCGTAAACCTGGCCCTCAGGAGGGTCGCCTGAGGTCACACGGCATGGAGGTGGCAGGAGCAGAGCTTGGTGACACACAGATCTTCAGGGGGAGGCCCGGCAGCTGGGGGCGGTGGGGAGGAAGGGAAGAGCCACCAGAAGCTCCTGGCAGTTGGATCTTGCCCTCCCTCCCCTTGCCTTCTCCTAAAACACAGCACTGAGAGTGCCCGAAAGGAGTGTTCTCAGCCGCTGGACTTCTCTGCTCTCCACCCCTGGGGACACAGAAAGAACGGGGGTCCAGAGACGCAGGGTTGGGGCCTGGCCTTCTGCTCTCTGACGGCCTGACTTGGATGTGCCAGCTCAAATTGTTGGGCCTCAGTCTCCTTACCTGTAAGTGCGGAGAATGGGTTACTACACTATTGGAGCAGTGGCTCTGAAAATAATAATGGGGAGCAGACAGGATGCTAGCATATGAAATGGAAAGGGTGTGCATCTGCCCGGGGCAGTGCCAAAGATCCGATTATACAAGCTGCCCTCCACACCTCTCCTGCGCATTCTGCTGTAAGAACAGCTTTGTGAAATCTTATGGAAATGTCCCTCTAGGCTTTTCCAGGAATTCTGGGTGTTTACTAAAACATCCATTCATCCACCCACCCACTCACCCATCCATCCATCCACCCACCCACCCACTCATCCATCCATCCACCCACCCACTCACCCGTCCATCCATCCATCCACTCATCCATCCATCCACCCACCCACTCACCCGTCCATCCACCCACCCACTCACCCATCCATCCATCCACCCCCCACCCATTTATCCATCCATCTACCCACCCATCCATCCATCCACCCCCCACCCATTCATCAATCATCCATATATTTACCCACCTACTCATCCATCCAAATATCTACCCACTCATCCATGCACCCACCATTCCATCCATTCATCATCCATCTATCCATCCACCCATCCATCCACCTACCTGCTCATCCATCCAACCATACAGACATCCATCCATCCACCCACTTGCCTCCACCCATCCATTCATTATCCATCTATCCATCTACCTACCCTCTCATCCACTCATCATATCACTCATTCATCCACCCATCTAACAATTTTCCATCCATCCATCCATCCATCCATCCATATAGCCATCCATCCATCTATTCATCCATTCACCCACCCACTCATCCATCTACTTATCCATCCATCCATCACCCACCCACTCATCCATCCATCCACCCATTCATCCATCCACCCATATAGCCATCCATTCATCCATCATCCATCTATTCACCCACCTACTCATCCATCCATCCATCCGGATATCTACCCACTCATCCATGCACCCATCCACCCATCCATCCACCTACCTACTCAACCATCCAACCATACAGCCATCCATCCATCCATCCAACCACTTACCTACACTCATCCATTCATCATCCATCTATCCATCCACCCACCCTCTTATCCATTCATCATATCACTCATTCATCCACCCATCTAACAATTTTCCATCCATCCATCCATCCATCCATCCATCCATCCATATAGCCATCCATCCATCTATTCATCCATCCATCCACCCCCTCACCCATCCATCCATCCATCCATCCATCCATCCATCCATCCATCCATCCGGATATCTACCCACTCATCCATGCACCCATCCATCCATTCATCATCCATCCATCCATCCATCCATCCATCCACCCACTTACCTACACTCATCCATTCATTATCCATCTATCCATCCACCCACCCTCTCATCCATTCATCATTTCATATCATTCATTCATCCACCCATCTAACCATTTTCCATCCATCCATACATCCATCCATCACAAACCTATCCATAAACCTACTATTCCACTCACCCACACATTCATTCATCTGCTCTATACATGCAGTTCTTTATTGTACACTTAATCTGTGTCAATTACTATGCAGGGCAATGTAGGGGATACAACGATGAATAATGACAGTAGTTTATATTTACTGAGTACTTACTCTGTCTGTCACTATGCTAAGCACTTTGTATGTATTTGCCTTATTTAATATCTTAACAACAGCCCAGAAAAGTATGAATTAATTATTAAACAGGTGCTTACTAAGTAACACGTTAGGGACTGTTCTGAGCCTTGCACCCTGTGAACAAGGCAGGTAGAGACCCTGCCCACACAGACTTTAAATTCCAGTGGGGGATCCAGAGAATAAAAAAACACATAATATACCTGTAGGTTGAGATGAATGTGATAGCAGAAAATAAAGCAAGTCAAGGAGTTGATGGGGCCAGGAAGAAGAAGCTATTTGAGATACGGTGTTCAAGGAAAGCCCTTCAGAGCAGAGGGCTTGAGACTATCTGGGGCAAGATTATTCTAGGTGGAAAGGAAAGCCAGTGCAGTGTCAGAGGTGGGCCAGAGCTGGGCGTATTCACAGAAGAGTGACGAGGACCCTGTGGCTGGAACAGATGGAACAGAGGGGAGTGATGGGTGAACGCCGCTGAGATTTGGTTATTAGGTTTTAAATCTAATGGCAGACTTACAGGGAAATACACTCTTCTTAAGAACACGGTGTGATGAATCTTAATGTGAACACCTATGTAACCACCATCCCAAACTCTAGAACAGTCCCATCTCTCCAGAAGGTTCCTTCATGCCTCCTTCCATCCTCCATAATTAAACACTGTTCTGACTTCTATCACCAGAGATTTTATGTTCTAGAAATTTATTACAAANCACCAGAGATTTTATGTTCTAGAAATTTATTACAAAAATGGAATCATGCAATATGTACTTTGCTGTCTGGCTTGTCTCACTCGGGATAATGTTTTTGGGTTCTGTCCCCATTGTTGCACATAACAGGGGTTCATTTGTATTGACGAGAAGCAGTTCATGGTACAAATATACCACAGATTTGTTCACCCATCTTCCTAATTATGGACATTTGGTTTACTTCTAGTTTTTATGGTTGCTATTGTGATGAATAAAGCAGCTACGAACATTCACGTCCACATCTTTGGGGCCCTACGTTTCCATTTTTCTTGGGTAAACACTTAGGAGTGAAACTATTGGGTCATAAAGTGGAGGTGTTTTTATCTTGGGGAACAACTGCTAAGAGTCCACTCCCAGCAGCAACGTGTGAAGGTTCTGGCTGTTCTGCGTCCTTGTCGGCATTTGGTGTCACCGGTTTTTTCAATACTAGCCGTTCTAGTCGCTGTGAAATGGCATATCTCACGGAGGCCTTAGTCTTCATTGTCCTGGTGATTAATGATATTGTATACCTTTTAATATGCTTATTGGCCCTTTGTATGTGTTCTTTTTTTTTTAATTGAGTTGTCTTGTCAATACTGACCTGTAGTAGTTCTTTATATGTTCTGGATACAAGTCCTTTGTCATATTATCTGTCTTGAGAGTATTTTCTCTCTGCCTGCAATTTGCCTTTTCATGTTCCTAAAGGTGTCTTTTTATGAGCAGAAGCTCTGAATTTTGATTCAGGCTAATTTACCCATTTTCAATTTTTCATTGGGTGCCTTCTATGACCTTTTAAAGAAATCCTTGCCTACCTCAACGTCACAAAGCGATATTCCCATGTTTTGCTTTAAAAGCTTTATGTTGTTGGGTTTCACCTTTAGGCCTGTGATTCATCTCCCATTTTATTCTTGTGTGTATGCAAGGTAGGGGACTGGGGTCATTTTGTCCTTAAGCCTCTCCGGTTGTTCAGGGCTGTCTGTTAAAAAGACTTCTCTTTCCCCATTCATCAGCCTGGGGGCCTTCGTCCAAAATCAATGGACTCTCTCTACGTGGGTCTATTTCTGGACTCTATCCTGTTCTATCAATCTGTGTGTCTACCATTGGAGGGTCTGGGGTGGGCGTGTGTCTGTGTCATGATCTGATTTAGATTTTAAGTAGATCAATCAGGACGAAGAACAGGAAAGGACAAGACTGGGAGCAGAAAGACCAGTCTGGGGCCTACTGTAAGAATCCGGAGGGGGACTGACGGCGCTTGGGTTGGGTGGTTGGACAGGAAACCGTGAGAGGAGGCAGACATGGGACAGATTCTAAGGTGGGGCTGCCAGGGCCTGATCCTGGCTTGCACGGGGGGGTATGAGAAAAGAGCAGGAAAAGCGGGTCACTCCAAGGGTTCTGGCTCCATGGATGGGAAGAATGTAGTTGCCACCTACTGAGATGGGTTCTGGGACCACCAGGCATGTCTTCTCGTGGGGAGTGCCATCGGAGCCGGGAAGGATGTCCTGGCAGAGGGAACAGCAAGGATCACAGGGAGACATGCTCTGATTTTACCGGCCTGACCTTCAAAGTCCCGATCAGATGGTTGGACTCTGTTTCCTGAGGTCATCTCCCCGCCCCTGCCGCTGACTCCCCACCGTGGCCAGAGTGCAGCGGGCCCTCCACTCCCTCGGGACCTCTCCAGCTCATAGGTCTCTGCACGGGTTACGCCTACTGGCTCCGAGTGTCCTCACCACAGCCCAGGAGAGCACAGCGGTGAAGAATGTGGGCCCGGGGTCAGACCCGGCTGGGTGACCCTGGGGTCAGACCTGGCTGGGTGACCAAAGGGGAGGTACTCTAAGGCTGGCCCCCCTCACTTATGACATGGGAATGGGGACAACAGCTCTTACTGCCCCAGAGGCTCACTGCACAGGCGCAAGGAGAGCTTGTGAGGAAATCATCTGCATAGAGCCTGGCTCCTGGCATTTATGAGGTCCCAATTATTCGCTCCATTCAACAGGCCAGAAGACCCAGCAGGCGTTGGTGGTATAGTGGGAAGCATAGCTGTCTTCCAACAGGCCAGAAAACCGACGCTCAGGGACCTGAGGTCAGAGGTCACACCAACAGACAGCAGTCAAGGGTGGATGAGTAGAGCCCCCAGGGCTTCCCATCCACCCAATTTGGTCCCTGCACCTTGGTGGCCCTGCTGTGTCCCCCACTCTCCACTTCCCTGGGGTGCACACACATGCCCGTGCATGCCCACTGCCCTTGCTCTGATGATGGGGGGTGCGGTGCCCGCCAACATGGCTCCAGTCAAGGGAACCAGCTGGGATCAGGGACAGGGCAGGCAAGTGCTTTAATCTGGCTTTAAGGTGGGAAGGGGGCGGGGCAGGCCCGTGACAGCACCCCCTCGTCACCGTCACCGTCACCGAGGTGTGAGATGTGAACTGTAAGCTCACCCCTCCAGCTGCTCTGAAGTCCTTGTCTGGTCTTTCTTGCTCTTGGTGGGGGTGGGGCAGGGCACCATCCGAGGGAAGCCAATGCTTGGGCAAAGGGACGGGGGACAGCTTTCCTGGGGAATGCAGCTCCATGAAGGGGTGAGGCTGCTCAGCTTCCCAGCCTGGAGCAGACTGTATCTTGAGGACCGGGAGGTTCAAATTCGAGAAAGAACAGTGGAAAGTTCCGAGGGTCCAGAGAGAGCGGTAGGGGCGGGCTCTGGGTTGGCAAGGTCCCAGCACCTAGCACCGGGCCTGGCTGTAGGGACTGCTTGTGAAGTCTCTATGGAATGACAAGCGAAGAGTGCCCAGGGGGCAGTGGCCCACGACAGCGGATGCATGAGCAGACACAGTGAGGCTCAGAGTGAGATTCCGGGCCATACTGTCCACCTCTGAATCCTTGTCTGCTTAGCTTAAGCAATTACTGGTTCCACAAACTTCTCTGACTCTCTGTATTCTTATCCTGACTGACCAAACTCCCCTGACCTCTTGCGTTCCTGACCCTGTCCAGCGAACTCCCCCAACTTCCCCCCGTTGACCCGTCATGTTCCCCAATCCAGCTCAGCAAGCTTTCTAAAGAACCTGGGCTCTGGGGGCGCCTGGGGGGTCCGTCGGTGAAGCATCTTCCTTCGGCTCAGGTCACGATCCCAGAGTCCTGGGATCGAGCCCAGCGATGGGCTTCCTGCTCAGCGGGAAGCCTGCTTCTCTCTGTCCCTCTGTCATCTCTCTCACTCATGCTCTCTCTCAAATAAATAAATACAAAATCTTAAACCCCAGCTCTGATCTTGGTGCCTGAGGCCCATTTGCTCCATCTCCTCCCCATGTCCACGGTGGCCAGCAACCCAAGGACCCCGCGCCCAGGCTCCCCACCACCGAGCTCCGCAGGGGGGCCTGCAGCACGGCACCCACCAAGTCTTACCCAGCGTGACCTCTGCCTGCATGGGCATCGACAGCGCTGGGTGCTTGACCTCACAGCTGAAGAGGGCCTCATTGTCGATCTGGGGGTTCAGCGTCCAGGTGAGCAGGGCGCGTACCTCCACGGTGCCGTCACTGCCGGGGGCGTGGCTGTGGCGCAGGAAGTAGATGGGCTCGTTGCTGTGGACCCAGCGCGGGAACTCGCGGCTCACCACCGTCTCTGGGACGTTCTCGGTGGTGGGCTGGAAGAGGATGCTGGGGTCTGGGGTCAGGCTGCGGGCGGGGCGCTCTGTGTAGGGACGCCCGCCCCGGTTCTCGGCGTCCAGCAGGGACAGCGACCTCTGCATCTTGGTGTCGTCCAGGTCACGGTGCAGGAGGCTGCGGAAGGGCCTGCTGTCCTGGAGGGGGCCGGAGCTTGCAACCGGCGGCTCGGACAGGGGCACTGCCTCGATGGGTTCCCCATCGCGTTTGAAATAAACCTGAAATTGTAAGAAGGGTATGGGAGAGATTTTGTGGGAATGACCTTGACCTCCCCATGGCATCTGGGAGGGCCCGGCCACAGAATGCCAGTTCTTCCGGGGTCTCCCCCTCCTTCCGGATGGACTCCCCCTCCTTCCTTTCCCTCCAGCACCCCCAGCGCAAAGTCAGCTTGGGTCCACAGGGACACACAGCCCCTAGCAGCAGAGGCTGAGCCCGTCTCCGTCTTTTCCAGCAGGTGAGCCTCTCTGAGCCCGTTTCCTTGCTTATAAAGGGGAATAAGAGCACCTACTTCTCGGTCGGGGCTGCTGGATACTTAAATGACACGGTGTCCCGAAACAGGGGCCCGCAGCAGCCACCTGGGCTCCGAGGGCCTGCCCGTGCCCACCTGCGGACGACCCGTGGAAGAGGGCGAAGGTGGGTGGGCACCGGAGAGTCAGTGAGCCTTCGCAAGAAGAATGAAGAGGAAAGGATCTCCGTGTGTGGGCTGATCTGGAGGTTTGCAACCGGAAGGAAGGAAACAGGTGTGTGTGGGCGGGAGCGAGGTGCGGGGATGCGGCGAAAGCAGGCGTCTGCTCGCTTTCTCTGCTAATGGGAATTCAAGTTCTGAGAGGCGGCATTTAATTTAATTTGCTGTCTTTTTATTTTGGTACATGCGCCCAGAGGCCTGTGGGGATTGGGTGTATTTTTTAATAAATCAGATAAATAAATCGATGGGAGACAGGGAGGGAGGAGGGCAGGAAGCAGCTTTCTGGGGATGCTGGTGCAGGGGAGAGGAGGGAGGAGGACGCTGAGGAGGAAAGGAGGGGGGCT
>NC_048228.1:13198763-13209793 GCF_002007445.2 Ailuropoda melanoleuca | reverse complement strand
CATCCATCCATCCATCCATCCATCCATCCACCCACTTACCTACACTCATCCATTCATTATCCATCTATCCATCCACCCACCCTCTCATCCATTCATCATTTCATATCATTCATTCATCCACCCATCTAGCCATTTTCCATCCATCCATACATCCATCCATCACGAACCTATCCATAAACCTACTATTCCACTCACCCACACATTCATTCATCTGCTCTATACATGCAGTTCTTTATTGTACACTTAATCTGTGTCAATTACTATGCAGGGCAATGTAGGGGATACAACGATGAATAATGACAGTAGTTTATATTTACTGAGTACTTACTCTGTCTGTCACTATGCTAAGCACTTTGTATGTATTTGCCTTATTTAATATCTTAACAACAGCCCAGAAAAGTATGAATTAATTATTAAACAGGTGCTTACTAAGTAACACGTTAGGGACTGTTCTGAGCCTTGCACCCTGTGAACAAGGCAGGTAGAGACCCTGCCCACACAGACTTTAAATTCCAGTGGGGGATCCAGAGAATAAAAAAACACATAATATACCTGTAGGTTGAGATGAATGTGATAGCAGAAAATAAAGCAAGTCAAGGAGTTGATGGGGCCAGGAAGAAGAAGCTATTTGAGATACGGTGTTCAAGGAAAGCCCTTCAGAGCAGAGGGCTTGAGACTATCTGGGGCAAGATTATTCTAGGTGGAAAGGAAAGCCAGTGCAGTGTCACAGAGGTGGGCCAGAGCTGGGCGTATTCACAGAAGAGTGACGAGGACCCTGTGGCTGGAACAGATGGAACAGAGGGGAGTGATGGGTGAACACCGCTGAGATTTGGTTATTAGGTTTTAAATCTAATGGCAGACTTACAGGGAAATACACTCTTCTTAAGAACACGGTGTGATGAATCTTAATGTGAACACCTATGTAACCACCATCCCAAACTCTAGAACATTCCCATCTCTCCAGAAGGTTCCTTCATGCCTCCTTCCATCCTCCATAATTAAACACTGTTCTGATTTCTATCACCAGAGATTTTATGTTCTAGAAATTTATTACAAAAATGGAATCATGCAATATGTACTTTGCTGTCTGGCTTGTCTCACTCGGGATAATGTTTTTGGGTTCTGTCCCCATTGTTGCACATAACAGGGGTTCATTTGTATTGACGAGAAGCAGTTCATGGTACAAATATACCACAGATTTGTTCACCCATCTTCCTAATTATGGACATTTGGTTTACTTCTAGTTTTTATGGTTGCTATTGTGATGAATAAAGCAGCTACGAACATTCACGTCCACATCTTTGGGGCCCTACGTTTCCATTTTTCTTGGGTAAACACTTAGGAGTGAAACTATTGGGTCATAAAGTGGAGGTGTTTTTATCTTGGGGAACAACTGCTAAGAGTCCACTCCCAGCAGCAACGTGTGAAGGTTCTGGCTGTTCTGCGTCCTTGTCGGCATTTGGTGTCACCGGTTTTTTCAATACTAGCCGTTCTAGTCGCTGTGAAATGGCATATCTCACGGAGGCCTTAGTCTTCATTGTCCTGGTGATTAATGATATTGTATACCTTTTAATATGCTTATTGGCCCTTTGTATGTGTTCTTTTTTTTTTAATTGAGTTGTCTTGTCAATACTGACCTGTAGTAGTTCTTTATATGTTCTGGATACAAGTCCTTTGTCATATTATCTGTCTTGAGAGTATTTTCTCTCTGCCTGCAATTTGCCTTTTCATGTTCCTAAAGGTGTCTTTTTATGAGCAGAAGCTCTGAATTTTGATTCAGGCTAATTTACCCATTTTCAATTTTTCATTGGGTGCCTTCTATGACCTTTTAAAGAAATCCTTGCCTACCTCAACGTCACAAAGCGATATTCCCATGTTTTGCTTTAAAAGCTTTATGTTGTTGGGTTTCACCTTTAGGCCTGTGATTCATCTCCCATTTTATTCTTGTGTGTATGCAAGGTAGGGGACTGGGGTCATTTTGTCCTTAAGCCTCTCCGGTTGTTCAGGGCTGTCTGTTAAAAAGACTTCTCTTTCCCCATTCATCAGCCTGGGGGCCTTCGTCCAAAATCAATGGACTCTCTCTACGTGGGTCTATTTCTGGACTCTATCCTGTTCTATCAATCTGTGTGTCTACCATTGGAGGGTCTGGGGTGGGCGTGTGTCTGTGTCATGATCTGATTTAGATTTTAAGTAGATCAATCAGGACGAAGAACAGGAAAGGACAAGACTGGGAGCAGAAAGACCAGTCTGGGGCCTACTGTAAGAATCCGGACGGGGACTGACGGTGCTTGGGTTGGGTGGTTGGACAGGAAACCGTGAAAGGAGGCAGACATGGGACAGATTCTAAGGTGGGGCTGCCAGGGCCTGATCCTGGCTTGCACGGGGGGGTATGAGAAAAGAGCAGGAAAAGCGGGTCACTCCAAGGGTTCTGGCTCCATGGATGGGAAGAATGTAGTTGCCACCTACTGAGATGGGTTCTGGGACCACCAGGCATGTCTTCTCGTGGGGAGTGCCATCAGAGCCGGGAAGGACGTCCCGGCAGAGGGAACGGCAAGGATCACAGGGAGACATGCTCTGATTTTACCGGCCTGACCTTCAAAGTCCCGATCAGATGGTTGGACTCTGTTTCCTGAGGTCATCTCCCCGCCCCTGCCGCTGACTCCCCACCGTGGCCAGAGTGCAGCGGGCCCTCCACTCCCTCGGGACCTCTCCAGCTCATAGGTCTCTGCATGGGTTATGCCTACTGGCTCCGAGTGTCCTCACCACAGCCCAGGAGAGCACAGCGGTGAAGAATGTGGGCCCGGGGTCAGACCCGACTGGGTGACCCTGGGGTCAGACCTGGCTGGGTGACCAAAGGGGAGGTACTCTAAGGCTGGCCCCCCTCACTTATGACATGGGAATGGGGACAACAGCTCTTACTGCCCCAGAGGCTCACTGCACAGGCGCAAGGAGAGCTTGTGAGGAAATCATCTGCATAGAGCCTGGCTCCTGGCATTTATGAGGTCCCAATTATTCGCTCCATTCAACAGGCCAGAAGACCAAGCAGGCGTTGGTGGTATAGTGGGAAGCATAGCTGCCTTCCAACAGGCCAGAAAACCAACGCTCAGGGACCTGAGGTCAGAGGTCACACCAACAGACAGCAGTCAAGGGTGGATGAGTAGAGCCCCCAGGGATTCCCATCCACCCAATTTGGTCCCTGCACCTTGGTGGCCCTGCTGTGTCCCCCACTCTCCACTTCCCTGGGGTGCACACACATGCCCGTGCATGCCCACTGCCCTTGCTCTGATGATGGGGGGTGCGGTGCCCGCCAACATGGCTCCAGTCAAGGGAACCAGCTGGGATCAGGGACAGGGCAGGCAAGTGCTTTAATCTGGCTTTAAGGTGGGAAGGGGGCGGGGCAGGCCCGTGACAGCACCCCCTCGTCACCGTCACCGTCACCGAGGTGTGAGATGTGAACTGTAAGCTCACCCCTCCAGCTGCTCTGAAGTCCTTGTCTGGTCTTTCTCGCTCTTGGTGGGGGTGGGACAGGGCACCATCCGAGGGAAGCCAATGCTTGGGCAAAGGGACGGGGGACAGCTTTCCTGGGGAATGCAGCTCCATGAAGGGGTGAGGCTGCTCAGCTTCCCAGCCTGGAGCAGACTGTATCTTGAGGACCGGGAGGTTCAAATTCGAGAAAGAACAGTGGAAAGTTCCGAGGGTCCAGAGAGAGCGGTAGGGGCGGGCTCTGGGTTGGCAAGGTCCCAGCACCTAGCACCGGGCCTGGCTGTAGGGACTGCTTGTGAAGTCTCTATGGAATGACAAGCGAAGAGTGCCCAGGGGGCAGTGGCCCACGACAGCGGATGCATGAGCAGACACAGTGAGGCTCAGAGTGAGATTCCGGGCCATACTGTCCACCTCTGAATCCTTGTCTGCTTAGCTTAAGCAATTACTGGTTCCACAAACTTCTCTGACTCTCTGTATTCTTATCCTGACTGACCAAACTCCCCTGACCTCTTGCGTTCCTGACCCTGTCCAGCGAACTCCCCCAACTTCCCCCCGTTGACCCGTCATGTTCCCCAATCCAGCTCAGCAAGCTTTCTAAAGAACCTGGGCTCTGGGGGCGCCTGGGGGGTCCGTCGGTGAAGCATCTTCCTTCGGCTCAGGTCACAATCCCAGGGTCCTGGGATCGAGCCCGGCGATGGGCTTCCTGCTCAGCGGGAAGCCTGCTTCTCTCTGTCCCACTGTCATCTCTCTCACTCATGCTCTCTCTCAAATAAATAAATACAAAATCTTAAACCCCAGCTCTGATCTTGGTGCCTGAGGCCCATTTGCTCCATCTCCTCCCCATGTCCACGGTGGCCAGCAACCCAAGGACCCCGCACCCAGGCTCCCCACCACCGAGCTCCGCAGGGGGGCCTGCAGCACGGCACCCACCAAGTCTTACCCAGCGTGACCTCTGCCTGCATGGGCATCGACAGCGCTGGGTGCTTGACCTCACAGCTGAAGAGGGCCTCATTGTCGATCTGGGGGTTCAGCGTCCAGGTGAGCAGGGCGCGTACCTCCACGGTGCCGTCACTGCCGGGGGCGTGGCTGTGGCGCAGGAAGTAGATGGGCTCGTTGCTGTGGACCCAGCGCGGGAACTCGCGGCTCACCACCGTCTCTGGGACGTTCTCGGTGGTGGGCTGGAAGAGGATGCTGGGGTCTGGGGTCAGGCTGCGGGCGGGGCGCTCTGTGTAGGGACGCCCGCCCCGGTTCTCGGCGTCCAGCAGGGACAGCGACCTCTGCATCTTGGTGTCGTCCAGGTCACGGTGCAGGAGGCTGCGGAAGGGCCTGCTGTCCTGGAGGGGGCCGGAGCTTGCAACCGGCGGCTCGGACAGGGGCACTGCCTCGATGGGTTCCCCATCGCGTTTGAAATAAACCTGAAATTGTAAGAAGGGTATGGGAGAGATTTTGTGGGAATGACCTTGACCTCCCCATGGCATCTGGGAGGGCCCGGCCACAGAATGCCAGTTCTTCCGGGGTCTCCCCCTCCTTCCGGATGGACTCCCCCTCCTTCCTTTCCCTCCAGCACCCCCAGCGCAAAGTCAGCTTGGGTCCACAGGGACACACAGCCCCTAGCAGCAGAGGCTGAGCCCGTCTCCGTCTTTTCCAGCAGGTGAGCCTCTCTGAGCCCGTTTCCTTGCTTATAAAGGGGAATAAGAGCACCTACTTCTCGGTCGGGGCTGCTGGATACTTAAATGACACGGTGTCCCGAAACAGGGGCCCGCAGCAGCCACCTGGGCTCCGAGGGCCTGCCCGTGCCCACCTGCGGACGACCCGTGGAAGAGGGCGAAGGTGGGTGGGCACCGGAGAGTCAGTGAGCCTTCGCAAGAAGAATGAAGAGGAAAGGATCTCCGCGTGTGGGCNTTCCAATGAAGAATCTCATATGCACATAACAACCTGCTTCGGATTTTTCTTTCTTTCTTTTTTTGAAAAGTGCTTCAAAAGCAGGTTTGTAATTTATAGCAAGGAATTCTTTTAAGTTCTGACGTCCCAGGCAAATGTAAGATGCCTGGAATGTGGGAAATTAAGGAGTGTGTGTGTGTGTGTGTGTGTGNGAGGGAGGGGTGGGGGTGGGAGAGGAGGAGGGGGACGAAATGTGGGACAGGGAGAATCTGTCAGTGTTTATAGCTCCAATGAAGAATCTCATATGCACATAACAACCTGCTTCGGATTTTTCTTTCTTTCTTTTTTTGAAAAGTGCTTCAAAAGCAGGTTTGTAATTTATAGCAAGGAATTCTTTTAAGTTCTGACGTCCCAGGCAAATGTAAGATGCCTGGAATGTGGGAAATTAAGGAGTGTGNGCAGGTTTGTAATTTATAGCAAGGAATTCTTTTAAGTTCTGACGTCCCAGGCAAATGTAAGATGCCTGGAATGTGGGAAATTAAGGATTGTGTGTGTGTGTGTGTGTGTGTGTGTGTGTTGAGATGTCTTTTACATCTGTACCTATATTCAACTACATAGATAGATGAAATTGAGTATTTTATTGCCGTATCTTAAAGGCAGGAGCAGACAGCGGCTGGGGGTGGGGAGTCTTCCTGCAGCCCCAAGGCTGTAAGAAAGCTTTGTGTCCTCTGGAAAAGAAGTTGTTCTTTGGAGAAAAAGACCAGCTTGTCTGATTAGAGGGAGGCCAGACCTCTTTTGGGTTCCAAAGGGGGAAACTCGGGGACCATATCCTGCTCTCACCAATCGCTGGGTTTGAAACTGCCTCTTTATCTGTCTCCTTGGAACTACAAGGTGGAGGTAGTTGGGCCTCACCAAAGGCTTGTCTCTGCACCCCTGCATACCGCCCCACCTGTGCCTGTGTGCACCTGCCTATCTCCCTGTATTGGGTCTCTCTGCACCTGTTCACTGCCCTGCCCTGAGAAGCTGAGTCTACCTGGGCCTAGGTCCTGGGGTGAAGTTGGCTGGGTCCCCAGGTCACCCCACTGCATCATGCCTGTGAGACAGTCTAGGTCTAGAATGCCCCGCCTCCCCACCTTGAACTCTAAATGCTCCCCATCCTCCACTCCAGCCCCTGATCCTAGTGACGTACGAAACTCGGAGGGGCAAGCGTTTTATACAATTCTCTTGGAGGAGGCCTTGAAAGCATGTAGCCCATGGTTTCCCAATATGGGTTCAGGGAACCCTAGGGGTTCCATACAGATGCTTCTGGGTCAATAAGGGCAACTTTCCCTTCCTTCACTTTCAAATGTTTTATACATAAGGCTTCATGTGTTTCATTGAGACCAAACAGGTCCTGTTGCTTCCAAAAAAAGCTCAACATTTTGGGGTGCCTGGGTGACTCAGTCCGCTGAGCATCTGACTCTTGATTTCGGCTCAGGTCAAGATCTCAGGGTCTTAAGATCAAGCTCCCTGTCGGGCTCTGCTCTCAGCAGGGAGTCTGCTTGGGATTCTCTCTCTCCCTCTGCCCTGCCCCTCCCCACACACTCATGCTCTCAATCTCTCTCTCCCAAATAAATAAATAAATATTTTTTCAAAAGCTGAAAATTTTAATATTGTCCACTCCCTAACCCCCTTGCAGAACCTGAGGACCAGGGGGGATCTTTCTGCTCAAAATCATTCGGTACGCGTGGCAGGGCAAGGGCTAGAACCCAGTTCTCCAGCTTAGTGTTCCCACTCCATGAAGTGACCATGACAATAACTTGTGAACTGGGCTGACAGACCTCGAAGCAGTTAGGGTGAGTCTGATACAGAGTTGGCCCAAACAGGGATTCTCTCTCTTTCTCTATCCTTTCTCCCTTCCCTCCCTCCACAGTGGACTTGGAGCTGGAGGCCATGAACGTGAGTCCCATGTCTATCAAGAACACTGTGGGTGAATCTGGACATGTCCCTTCCCCTCTCTGCGTCTCCTTTGTCTCCCTTCTGCTCAATAACTGGGGCAGGAGTGTGCTCGATGCTGGGCTCCCCTAAAGACCCACTGTGCAGTTCGGGGACTGCAGGGCCCAGAAGAAATGGGGCTGTCTGTGCTGGGATCTGGGGAGCAAGGCAGACACATGGACACCTGGGGGGTGGTCAGATGAGCAGACGAGGTCAGACCAGGGTGGATGGCGCAGAAGTTAACTTATGGAGGCCACACACTCTCTCCTTGATTCTGCAAAGTGGGCACCGTGGTGACCCCTGCAGCTGGACAAACCACAGAGAAGGGTGGTCTGGCAGGGGCTGAGGAGGGACTGGGCACTCCAGTGGTACTCACCATGGGTGCTGGTTTCCCTCCAGACACGATGCAGACCAGCGTGAAGTTCTGGGCTTGGTAGCGGCTGAAGGGGGCTGGCATGTCTGCGGCCACCACTTCGATGGAGGTGGGAGGAGCTACCAAGAGGGAAGCAAGACAGCGAGACAGGTTTAATGGAAGATTTGGGAAGAGTTCACTGACCACCTACGATGGGCCAAGTCCCATGCCAGGTGCTGGGAGCAGAAAGGGGAGGAAGTTGCTCGATTCCAGGCAGAGCCACCAGCATCAACTATAGTGAGAACGATGTCCCAGCTGGGCACACAGACGAGGGCTCTGCCTCATGGGGCTTACAGCCTGCTGGCGAAGGTGAGTATGGATGGAAACCATACAGTTAAAGGTGCAAAGTGCATCCGATACTGGGAGGTATAACAGGTGTAAAGGGGTCCCTGTCCAAGCCTGAGGAAGTGACACGGTGCTGTGACCTGAGGAAGCAAGAGCAGCTGGAGGACAAGTGTGGCAGGTGGAGAGAACAGCACATGCAAAGGTCTGCAGCATGTCAGCCCAGGGCAGGGGGTGGGGGGAGGCAGGCCGGGGGGGTGGCGATGCAAGGAGCTGGGGATCAGGGGACGTGGTGCCCAGGAGATGTGCAGGGTGTGGAACAGAGCAGCTGATGGTCGGTTAGCACTTGCAGTGGTGTGCTGGGGCCAGGTCCTACCAGCTCATGAGACCCAAATGTGCCATTTTCAGGACTGTGGTCAAGCAGTTGTTGAACTGCTGGTAGCCTGAAATCGGTCACAGCAGGTGTCTTTATACCACGGAAATTGGCCACCACTACAAATCAGGGCTATTTCTGTGTTTCCTTCTTCTCCCCCGCTCCCAGAGAGGAGGCTTCCCAGCACATCACTGGTTATGAGTTTTCTACTTTGTCCTGAGAGCAGTGGGGAGCCACTGAAGGCTTTTAGGCGGGGGCAGCGACATGATCTGAGTTGCATTTTGGAGACTGAAACACAGAGTGTGACTCAGGCTAGACAGGATGAGGGCAGCAGAGAGAGTAGATGACTTGGAGAGGCATTTAGGGCCAAGAGCTGCTGCTTTCCTTTCTTTCTGGAAGTTGGCTTATTTGGGCTGGTCCCACCTCCCACTGGCTCTGCTCTGCTCACTGGCCACCACTGGCCGGTGTGACAAAGCCAGAGCTCCTGGTCACTGTGGGGTGTTGGAAAGGACACAGACAGAGCCATTGGGAACTCCTGGGTCCAAATCCGAGCCATGTCACCACACCTTCCTGACCTTGGGCAAGTTACCAAAACCGTGAACCTGAGTTCTCCAATTTGCTAAATGGGAGTCAAACTGGGCAGCCGTATGTGAAGGATGGGCCAGGTACTGGATGTGAAAGAGCTCGGTGTACTGCAGGGATCTACTATTCTTTTGAGGCCCACTCTAATTTCCCCAGGCCCCTGTGTTCAGCCAGGACAGGAGCCAGAATCTGAGAACTTCACTTGGGAAAGACTGTCCCTTTTGACTTATCCAGTCTTGGGTCCAGTGCGGTGGGGGAGGTGGAGAGAGTGAATTGCTGTGGGTCTTTCCTTCCTGCAGGGGGTTTTCGCTCTAGTTAAGTTTAATTAAGTTCGGCAAACATTTCCTGACACCTACTTGGGGCTGGGCATGGCGCCAGGCGCCCACTGTAGGCGCCCAGTGATGAAACGCAGCAATGAGAAGCCCACAGGCTGGAGCTGGGGGCGGGGGGAGGGTGACAGCCGCCTGGCAACTCTATTTTAAGGTCTAGTGAAATGAAGCAAGGTATGAGCCATTCATTCATTCAGGCAGCCGCCACGTGCTGTGCTATTGGCAAGGGAAGCGGAATGAACAGGAAACAATGGGAGAACAATAGATGCAGAATTGTAATTAAGTATAAGATTGTAGGAAACAGATGGTAAGTAGGGTAGGAATTCGGAGAGGGGAAACATACACCGGAACACGTCCATTACCCAGAAGTCCCAGATTCTGCCATCTAACTTTTCTCGAACTCCAGCAAAACACCTGGGGCCGCACAGCAAGGGCCGATGATACCAGCACTTAGGAGCCAGGCGCTGTTCTAAGTCCTCAGCGTGGATGAACTCATTTCATCCTCCCCATCCGTCTAAGAGGTGGGTTTCTTTATCCCCATTTTACAGATGGCACACTTAAGAGGTGAAGGAAATCGCCCAGAGGGTCACAGAGTCAGGATTTGAACCCGAGTGCCCCGACTCTGACATGAAGCTGTGCCACCTCGGTCTTCGGAAAGAAGGAGCTCATACCGACCTCTAGCCCTCAGTATGCACGTCTGAGCCACCAGGAACCCTCGTTTCCTGGCACAGCTCAGCCTTCCTGGATGCCTTGTAAAGCAGATTCGCGGGAGCTCCCTGTGGGTGGCTACGTCAGTCGGCTACCCCAGTGCCGAAGGGACCGTGCCAGTTAGAGCCATAGTGTAACGCTCTGGGGCCGCTCGTGGGGGTGCGTGTGCAGGTGTGAGTACACCCTGCAGGAATCCGACAGGCTCAGAAAGGGCATGGGCACCTTCAATGTCACTCATTGTTTCTCACTTTCATCGAGACCCTTAGAACCTTCCTAATAGGACTGCTTTGAGGGGCAGACGACAGGATGATTACAAGTTATCTGACAATGCAGCGTAACGGTGTTTGCTATGATTGGCATCGCCGTTATCCGGAGGTCGTACTGGGCAGTGGTTAAAGGTCTGGGCTATATTGGGGCGCCTGGGTGGCTCAGTTGTTAAGCATCTGCCTTCAGCTCAGCACGCGATCCCAGAGTCCTGGGATCGAGCCCCATATCGGGCTCCTCCACTGGGAGCCTGCTTCTTCCTCTCCCACTCCCCCTGCCTGTGTTCCCTCTCTCTCTGTGTCAAATAAATAAATACAATCTTTAAAAAAAAAAAAAGTGTGGGCTATAAATCAGACTACCCAGAGTTCAAAGACCAGCTCTACCACTTACGGGCTGTGTGACCACGGGCAAGTGGTTTAACCTCTCTGAACCTCAATTTCCTTATCCGCAAAATGGGATTACAGGGTACCTGTGATGACTGGATGAAAGGTGTTGTGAAAGTGCACCCCATACATGTCAGTTGCACTTATTAGCCAGGGTTATTTACTAACGTTCTCTCTTGAGGCTCCTTGGCCCAGAGAATAAAAGGTCTCTGCCTTTGGGGCATTCACAGTTGAGTGAGAAGACCAGAAGACGCCCTGGACTGACACCTTCCAACATAGTCGTCAACTCACCCCATGTGGCCGTTGAGCACTTGAGATGTGGCTTTTTTGAGTTCCTCTGTGTAAGTGTAAAATACACA
>NC_048228.1:13161747-13197447 GCF_002007445.2 Ailuropoda melanoleuca | reverse complement strand
CCCCCGCTCCCAGAGAGGAGGCTTCCCAGCACATCACTGGTTATGAGTTTTCTACTTTGTCCTGAGAGCAGTGGGGAGCCACTGAAGGCTTTTAGGCGGGGGCAGCGACATGATCTGAGTTGCATTTTGGAGACTGAAACACAGAGTGTGACTCAGGCTAGACAGGATGAGGGCAGCAGAGAGAGTAGATGACTTGGAGAGGCATTTAGGGCCAAGAGCTGCTGCTTTCCTTTCTTTCTGGAAGTTGGCTTATTTGGGCTGGTCCCACCTCCCACTGGCTCTGCTCTGCTCACTGGCCACCACTGGCCGGTGTGACAAAGCCAGAGCTCCTGGTCACTGTGGGGTGTTGGAAAGGACACAGACAGAGCCATTGGGAACTCCTGGGTCCAAATCCGAGCCATGTCACCACACCTTCCTGACCTTGGGCAAGTTACCAAAACCGTGAACCTGAGTTCCCCAATTTGCTAAATGGGAGTCAAACTGGGCAGCCGTATGTGAAGGATGGGCCAGGTACTGGATGTGAAAGAGCTCGGTGTACTGCAGGGATCTACTATTCTTTTGAGGCCCACTCTAATTTCCCCAGGCCCCTGTGTTCAGCCAGGACAGGAGCCAGAATCTGAGAACTTCACTTGGGAAAGACTGTCCCTTTTGACTTATCCAGTCTTGGGTCCAGTGCGGTGGGGGAGGTGGAGAGAGTGAATTGCTGTGGGTCTTTCCTTCCTGCAGGGGGTTTTCGCTCTAGTTAAGTTTAATTAAGTTCGGCAAACATTTCCTGACACCTACTTGGGGCTGGGCATGGCGCCAGGCGCCCACTGTAGGCGCCCAGTGATGAAACGCAGCAATGAGAAGCCCACAGGCTGGAGCTGGGGGCGGGGGGAGGGTGACAGCCGCCTGGCAACTCTATTTTAAGGTCTAGTGAAATGAAGCAAGGTATGAGCCATTCATTCATTCAGGCAGCCGCCACGTGCTGTGCTATTGGCAAGGGAAGCGGAATGAACAGGAAACAATGGGAGAACAATAGATGCAGAATTGTAATTAAGTATAAGATTGTAGGAAACAGATGGTAAGTAGGGTAGGAATTCGGAGAGGGGAAACATACACCGGAACACGTCCATTACCCAGAAGTCCCAGATTCTGCCATCTAACTTTTCTCGAACTCCAGCAAAACACCTGGGGCCGCACAGCAAGGGCCGATGATTGGCCAACACTTAGGAGCCAGGCGCTGTTCTAAGTCCTCAGCGTGGATGAACTCATTTCATCCTCCCCATCCGCCTAAGAGGTGGGTTTCTTTATCCCCATTTTACAGATGGCACACTTGAGAGGTGAAGGAAATCGCCCAGGGGGCCACAGAGTCAGGATTTGAACCCGAGTGCCCCGACTCTGACATGAAGCTGTGCCACCTCGGTCTTCGGAAAGAAGGAGCTCATACCGACCTCTAGCCCTCAGTATGCACGTCTGAGCCACCAGGAACCCTCGTTTCCTGGCACAGCTCAGCCTTCCTGGATGCCTTGTAAAGCAGATTCGCGGGAGCTCCCTGTGGGTGGCTACGTCAGTCGGCTACCCCAGTGCCGAAGGGACCGTGCCAGTTAGAGCCATAGTGTAACGCTCTGGGGCCGCTCGTGGGGGTGCGTGTGCAGGTGTGAGTACACCCTGCAGGAATCCGACAGGCTCAGAAAGGGCATGGGCACCTTCAATGTCACTCATTGTTTCTCACTTTCATCGAGACCCTTAGAACCTTCCTAATAGGACTGCTTTGAGGGGCAGACGACAGGATGATTACAAGTTATCTGACAATGCAGCGTAACGGTGTTTGCTATGATTGGCATCGCCGTTATCCGGAGGTCGTACTGGGCAGTGGTTAAAGGTCTGGGCTATATTGGGGCGCCTGGGTGGCTCAGTTGTTAAGCATCTGCCTTCAGCTCAGCACGCGATCCCAGAGTCCTGGGATCGAGCCCCATATCGGGCTCCTCCACTGGGAGCCTGCTTCTTCCTCTCCCACTCCCCCTGCCTGTGTTCCCTCTCTCTCTGTGTCAAATAAATAAATACAATCTTTAAAAAAAAAAAAAGTGTGGGCTATAAATCAGACTACCCAGAGTTCAAAGACCAGCTCTACCACTTACGGGCTGTGTGACCACGGGCAAGTGGTTTAACCTCTCTGAACCTCAATTTCCTTATCCGCAAAATGGGATTACAGGGTACCTGTGATGACTGGATGAAAGGTGTTGTGAAAGTGCACCCCATACATGTCAGTTGCACTTATTAGCCAGGGTTATTTACTAACGTTCTCTCTTGAGGCTCCTTGGCCCAGAGAATAAAAGGTCTCTGCCTTTGGGGCATTCACAGTTGAGTGAGAAGACCAGAAGACGCCCTGGACTGACACCTTCCAACATAGTCGTCAACTCACCCCATGTGGCCGTTGAGCACTTGAGATGTGGCTTTTTTGAGTTCCTCTGTGTAAGTGTAAAATACACACTGAATTTTCAAGACCATTTAAAAAAGAATGTTGAATATATCACTAATATTTTATATGGAAATATAAATTCCAATATGAATTTTATATGTTGAAACTATGTGTGGGCTCTACTGGATGTAATAAATATATTATTACATTTAATTCACCTTTATATACTTTTCTCAATGTGGTGATGAGGAAACTTACAATTACATACGTGCCTTGCATGGTGTTTCTATTGGATAACACTGGTCTAGACCTTACATTATACAGGTAAGGAAACTGAGGTCAGAGAGAGGGAGAGATTTGCCTACAGGCACACTGTAAGTCAGTGCCAGAGCCTGGACTGGCACTCAGGACTTCCACATCTTGGCCAGGGTTCTTTGCAGAACACGGGCGCCCCCGTTTCCCCCTAACACACGCGTGTGCGCACACACACACACCCCCATCCGCGCACACGCACATCCCCATTCTGGAGATCTGCACCCACGTCACGCAGGCCGCCCACGCAGACCCTGATTAGGAGATGTGTTCCTGTCCCTCGTTATATTTCTGAGCAGGTGTTAGCAATATGTACAGGTAATCAAGCTCCTAAGACAATGATAGATTTCAGCTGCATGGACAATGACAGAGCAGAGCTGCTAATATCAGTGTGGACAGCCCCGGGTTCCCACACTCTCGCCATCAACATATCCCTCAGTCACCGTGTCCCAGGAAAACGTCACTCTGCATCTCGACTCCTGTCTCCTGGTGGAGGGCCCTGAGTGCAGGCAGTCAGGGAGCTGTCTACACCTGGGAGCCCCTGGCTGTTTATGGATGCTTCCCTCCACACATCACATCATCCTCTCCCCCTTCCTCCTCCCCTTCCTGTCTCTTGACTAAGTACAGCCCTCCTTCCCCCGGCTGCATCCTCACCCCCGCCCCCCCTCCACCCCTACTCCCACGTCTGCTCCCTTCCCCACTTGTGCCCCTTCCCATCCTCATCTCCGTCCTCAGTCTGTCTCCCCAGCCCCATCTCCGTGATCATCTCTGTGCCCGTCCCTCTTACAATCTCTGCCCAAGGTCAAAGCGAGCACCCTCCTATGTGCCCCATGCCTGGGATAGATCCTGCGGCCCCAGGAACAGTGTCCAGTCAAAGGCAGGTGGCTAGATGTAGGCACAGGCATAAATTCCCTGCAACTTCCCGGACAAGAACAATCCTGAGTTCCAAGCTGGGCTCCAGAACCAGTGGTATAAAGCAGGCCACTGGCTGTGATCCATGTGGCATCTAATGGCAAACAATCAACACAGACCCCTGGCTCGCCGGTCTCCCCCTCCCCCACTCTCCTGCGCCATGTCCAGTGTGCCCACCATGAGTGTCTCCTTGTCGTGGGCTCTGAGGATGTATCTTCTAGAAGACTCTGTGCTGGTACAGTGCTCTCCCGGGGGGCGGGGACGGGGGCGCCCACCTGCACCATTTAACTGAAAGGACCCTCCTCAGGGGAGGAGACACGGAGCAGGCACGTTTGGATGGGGGCAGGGACATGGCAGCAGTCCTGGTGGTGAGAATCTAGACTCGAGCGAAGCTTCGGAATTGACGAGCCCCTCCCAGGCACACGGCCAGCCCTGGGCAGGAGGAAGCCCTCCCCCACCCCCGCCCCGGCACTACATGTCCACAGTCAAACAGAGACCACCACCATAAAACGCCCGAGTCCCCTGACCCCACGTCAAGCCAGCCAACTTTCCAGTTTTGCTTGACTTGGCTTTATGCAGAAAGGATTGCGGCTGGAAGTGTCCTGGGCCGATTTTGTCCAGCGTCAGGAAAGGTAGCATGGCTTCCCGGCCGCCTCGGCCCCCGCCACAGCCAACCTCTGCTGTCCCGTTCCGCGGCCCGCCAGGGACGGAGGGCTTGTGGTTATTTTCTTCTTGACAGTTAACCTCGACACAGGGAGGTAATGGTCGGCTGATCAGTTTTATGAAATTAACTCTGAAATATTGCCTGTCTTTATCTCGAAAGCAGAACTTTGTTTCGGTCATCGTAACTCACTTTGAAGATAATGTGATGGTTCTTTGCTCTGTAAATCATCCCGTGGCCTTTGAAATTTGGGAACACAAACCTGTTGTCAACACAAATCCCAGCAGGCCCGTGTCGAACTGCATCTACTTGGAGTTAAATTCTCTCCCTGCCCGAGACGTCCTCCCCGGCCCCCGCCGGAGTACCGGCTCAGACAGAGTCACCCCAAGGGTCCAGCGCAGCATCCGCTGCCAACATCCCATGGGGCCGTGGGCAAGTCCACTGACCCACCAGGCACCAGTCTTCCCATCTGTAAAATGGGTTCAATAAAACATACCCTGCGAACGTTTCTGCTTCCAGGATTGAGAGAAGAGAGAAAACAAACACCAAGTGTCCATAAGGACAGCAAACAGTGCTGTACAAACAGAAAGGATTATGTATAGGACCCCTTCGACTGCCCACACCCCTCCCTGGGCTGAGGGAGCTTCTTTCCCTGCCAGGAGTGGCCAGTGTCTGGACGAGGGGATCACCTCGCCTTTTCCCTGGGTCCCACGGTGTGACGGAGCCGAGCACACTCCTGCACTGAGCGTCATTTGTCATGGGTGGCGATCAGTTAGATCTGGGGAGGGGTGGGGGAGGAAAAAGACAAGTTCAAAATTATATTATTTGCAAAAATCCATTCTTCCCTCTCAGCATGCCTGCTCTATTGACCGCCTTCCTTTCAATCAGCAACCAGTCATTATATTGTATTTCAAAAAAAAAAAAAAGAGAGAGAAAAAAGAAAACCACTCTCAATATAAAGTGTCTGTGCATGAATATAAATGTCCCTTCATGGTCCCTATTTTAATTTCTTCCCTTTTTTAGGGGGGCATCCCCCATTTGTTTCTTTCCATCCTCTCCACGGGTCTCTCCCACTTCTATAAGATGCCACTCAAAGGAGCACCTCCTCCAGGCAGCCGCCCTGCTCCAGCCACACTGAGCCGCCCAAGGTTCCTTCCGCACCTTGCTCGCCTCCCCTGTGCCCTGCACAAACCAGTCCTTCTGCTGGTTAACTCCACCTCTTCCTTTAGGGCTGGCCTCAGGGGCTGCCTCCTCCAGGCAGTCTTCTAGGACTTTGCCAGACTGGGTTAGGGCTTATTTCATGGATTGCTGGAGCATTCTGCTCTCGTCGTTCACACTGGTGCTTGTCATTCTGTCCTGGGTCCACATCTGTTTCTCTGTGAGACTGTGCTCCCTGAAGTCCGGAGCTTTATCTTCCACCTGACCTCAGAGCTAGTGCAGGCCTGCCACACAGGAGTTCAACTTCAATTCCTGTTTCCTTCCTGCCCTCGTTTCTCCTGGCACAGGCAAGCACACAGCCTGTTTGTGGAAGGAATCCCATGAGACCTTATAATGCTATGGACCCTGCCTTGCCTTGACCAAGGCCACCTTCCCCATCACCGCGCTCCAAACACACTGAGAATTTGCAGGGGGCGTGGGGGCTCTTGAACACACTGAGCTCCTTTGAACCCCAGGGCGTCTGCATTTGTTGCTGCCTTCCGCTTAGTTTTTTGCATGGCTGGGTCTTGCTCGTCTGTCAAGTATCAGCTCAAATGTCACCTCCCAATCTAAGCTGGTTCCCCCATTTACTCTCTGTCACAGCGCTCTGCCATTTCTTCACAAAGCACACACAGTAATATTCAATTATTTCACATAGTGGTTGCATCTGGTCTTTTTCTCCGACATCCCCGCTAGAATGTGAGCTCCAGGAGGGCGGGGGGGCTTCCTGTCTACGGCCACATCCCAAGCACCCAAGCACGGACACGCAAGGATTTGCTCAGTAAATATCTGTCACATGAATGAGTGAATGAGTGGGGGAAGGGACCAAGCGTCGTGCCCTCCGATCCCTGACTCCTTTGGAAGGCGCTGAAATCTTCGGCCCCTCCCAAGACCCTCCCTCCCAGCAGAAGCCCAAGGAGGAGACAGACCCCACCCGTGGGAGGGGGACTCCAGCAAGACAAAGAGAGGGAAAAGCACAACTCTTCGGTTTATGGGAAAATTAAATATTGAACTGAGTAGTAACAGCAGCCAAGGGAAAAAAAACCTGACAAAAAGCCCCCAAATGGAGCCACCATCGGTGACACGAGAGATAAACGCAGCGTCTGTGCTTCCATGGGCTGCAATAGCCCTGTTATGTGGCAGCTGCTGAGCTGAGCCCACCGCCCCCTCCAAATGGACGGTGGGTGGGAGCCCATGTGCTGAGGCAGTGGTGAGGGACCTGGGTCGAGGTCATTGCCAGTGTGGGCGGGCACTGCCTGGGACCCTCCCTGCGCGGGGCCGGGGGCCCTTCTGAGTGGACAGGGTCGCGGGAGAACTTGAGGCGGCTGCGGGCGTAATGCACCCACCCGCCTTCCCCTCTGCGGGAGCTGTCTGGCAGCAGCATTCACCTGCCTCGCCCCTCCCCTGCCAGCTGTTGTGCTTTCGCAGTGGTGGAAGATAAAATTAACAACCCCAACTGGAGGCTCGGGCTGACTGCTCTGGGGGAGAGTGGGGGGGTGGTGCCGGGAGGGGGGCAGCCCGTGAAGCAGAGAATCAGTGAGGCTGGGCAGAGTGGGATCCGACTCCGGTTACTGCTGATAGAGAAATAAAATCCTGCAAGTGTGCGCACGCATGCATGCATGCACACACACTCACACTCATACACACACACACACACACTCAGAGGGGTGGTGGGGAGGCCAGGCCACAGGTTCCAGTGTTGGATCTGGATTTGTATTCTGGTGCAGAATAGTAGACTGTACCTTTACCCTGGCGGCTCTCTGAGTGTGTCCCCTGGACCAGCAGCACCGGCGTTACCTGGAGCTCGCACAGATTCCCAAGCCCGCTTCTGGACCTGCTGAATCAGAACCCAGAGCGGGGGGCCGGGGGGTGGCGACGGGGCATCCGGCCATCTGGGTTTTCAGAAGCCTTCCAGGAGATTCTAATGCAAGCTCAGTGTGAGAGCCACTTTTTTTGCCTTTTGTGAGCCCCGAAGTTGGGGTAATAAGCCCCCCTCGGTGGTGGTGTTCTGGGCACCAAGGGCTTGGTCCATAGTAGGTGCTCAGTGCACAGTGGAAATTGTTACCAGCTGGGCAAGCAAGACCCAGGGAAGTAGTGAGCCTCACTCTGGCTACTCCTGGCCCAGCAGACAGGCCAAGGGTAGAACTCTCTGGAGACCCTGGCTCTTTGCACTGAGTCAAAGGACCTCAAATCCCCAAAGCTCCCCCTCAAAGCAAGCAGTTCAACTTTGGGCTCGTGCCTCGATTGGCTGCTTCTCGGTGCTCCCAGTTTTCTGATTGGCCTCCTAGGCCGCCAGTCCCATGTGGGCCCTCCCCGTGCCTGGGGTTTCCTGGCTGGAGGCAGCCTGCCCAGCAGCCTCTCGGCAGAGGCCCTGGGAGGCCGGCTCAGCCCCTCCACGCCATTGTAGTTTATGTGGCAATAGAGCAAATGTGTTCAGGCCCATGATAGGTGCCATTTCTGCAGAGATGAAATCTATGGGGTGTGACATGAATCCGTTTTAAATAGCGGCAAGCCTGGCTATTCGGAGGATGTTTTCAATGTATCCCTGACGTATATATTACACACATGGGCGAGTTCACCAGGTGCCATATTTGCAGCTTTATGAAAGACGCCCGCAGAAGCCTGCAGAAGCCTGGGGAGGCCCTGGTAAATGCGGAAGCACATTCAAGATCTGGCCAGGGGCAGCGGCACCCAGCTCAAGTTCTTCCTGCTCAATTTCAAGTTCAGCCCGCTCTCTACTTTTCTCCCCGACTCCACGCCCGCTGGAGAGCAATGGGCCAGAGCGTGGAGACCTCCCCTTTTCCCCCAGCAAAAGCTCTGCTCATTTCAGCAGAACTGAACCCCCAAGCCCTGGGGCCTTGGTGTTCTGGGGCTCAGAACAGGGCTCACCCTTGACCTTGCCTGCCCAGGGCCTGGGGTACCTGGCCCTGAAGTCACCGCCCTCCTGTCCACAGTCAGTGTAATCCTTAGGCAGCTGCTAGCTTCCTGGTCTCATCCGTAGAGCAAGGGTGACACCTGTGTCACTGGTCAGCCCACGTGGGGCACTTGTGGGGACTGAAGAACATGGCAGGGGCCACCCCAACCAAGCTCCCGGCAGAACCCCAGCTCCCGCACCCCCCACTCCCCAGCTCAGAGCCCTCTCTTCCAGCAGGAGATTTCCCGGGGGTCTCTGCAGCCGAGTCTCCCTGCTCTCTCAGCATCTCAGGATTGATTTCCTGAGTCAGAGGGCAGGGAAATCATTCTTGCCACTTGCTTCTCATAAAACAAATCCCGGGGCGGGGGAGACAAGGCGGGAAGGGAGGGGAGGAGCTGTGGAGAAGGGGCATTTGGTGGGATGGGGATTGTGCATGTTTTCTCCCCGACATTTTATGATGAGAATTTTCAAACCTAGGAAGACGTTCAAATAACCGTCCAAGGACCACTCCCGCACCCACCGCCCCCGTTCTAGGGTGAACATTTAATTGCACTTGTCTCGTCGCGCATCTGTGGGATTGTGTCTTTTTAAAGAGCTGGGAGAGGCAGAGCCAAGCTTCATTCCCAACAGGACCGACTCTTGGCTGGGGTGGAGGGGCTTGATCTGGGGGAGGTGCTCTCAGTGATCCGGCACACGTGGCCTCTCCCGCTGGCCTTGCTGGGGCCCCATCTCTGAGCCCTCTAACCTCGTCCCTCACCAGGTTCATCCCCACCTCGGTTCTCTCATCTGTAAAATGGGGATTGCAACAGTACTTAGTCACAGATGCCAGTACCTAGTCACAGTACCGATGAGTCACAGGGCCATTGTGAGGATGAGCTGAGCTCATGTTTGTGAAGTGCTTTGCAGGACGCCCAGTGCGGGCAAGCCCATATTCCCACTGGCTACCCGATTTGCGAACAGCAGTTTCCATCCCTGGCCTGGAACAGTTTCCATCCCTGGCCTTTGCCTACACCACTCACTCAGGCCGCCGGCCTGGGAGCTCCTCGGGCTAGGGATGGGGTTTCTTTCTGCTGGCCGGGGCCCCTGTGCGGGGAGCACGGGACTGTTCTCAGCCAGTGTGCACTGAGGTGAGGTTTGCAGGGGTGACTGAGGGGCGGATTTGCTCAGTGAGCATCCTCTCCTGCACCCGGAGTTGAGGGCTCACTGGGTCCCCAGGCACAGAGTGGGCGGGGGTGAGGGGTGGGGAGGGCACTTGACCGTCATCTGTGCTCATGGTGGTCACTGGGGCTGGGGCCATGCTAAATGCTTTAATGCATGAGAGCCTCACATAACCCAGGAAGTAGAAACTGAGGTGTGCAAAGGCAGTGGTCCACTGCTCTTGGGCCAGCAGGACCAAGGCTAGCTCTTCAACCACGTCTGGCTTAAGTCCCCAGTCCAGGCTCACGACCCTGCACTGTCTGGCCCTGTGTTTCACGGGCCGTGGGCTTTTTCTCAAAGCATTGGCTTCCTCTGTGATTCAGTGACAGGGCTGGACCACGTCACTGCTCACATCCGTGGCTCTCGGTGAGGCAGGGCTGGAGGGAAGCTACAGCTGAAGGGTTCAAGCTGAGAGGAGGAGACAGTCCTGACCAGCTGTGAGGCAGTGGGACTGGTCAGCAGAGAAGGGCCAGCCCCTCCTCACAGGGATCTTCGGGAGTTGGGGGCTCACCTCTGATGGGCCTGGGGGCCACAGGAGAGCCAGCTGGCAGGGTGTGGCTGGAGCCAGTGTTCCCGAGGAATGCCTACTCTACCCCAACTCCCGCTCCCAAATCCCAGGCTCCCATGCCGTCCCTGGACACACGTCACTGGATTCAGGGCCCTGCTCTGGCCTCACCTTTCCTCTCTGCCTGGGGCCAAGCCCGGTGGACAGAGGGCAGGCAGGGCCTGCGGCAGCCTGGCAGGAGAAAGGAGACTTTTCCCACATCCCCAGGCTCCCGCCCGGACTGGGCACGGCGATTACGTTGATATGGGCTCGGGAGCCAAGCTGCCGTATCCTGGCTCTGCCACCTCTTAGCTAGGTGACCTTGGCAAGTCACTGACCCCTGCGGTACCTGTTTCCTCGTCTGTGGGGGTCATCATATCTCCATGATAGGATTCGGAAAGTAAGGTATTTAGACTCTGGCCTGGCACCTGGCAAGCACTGAATAAATGTCCCTGTCCCCAGTGCTGCCATGATTATTATCAAAGCTCACTGCCCACTCCTCACCCGTGCCTTGGGGTCCTGCCACACAGGAGTGCTCCCCACTTTGCCAGGCTTTCCTGCTCCTACACTGTTGCCTACAGGGCTCCTTCTGCCTGAAATGCCCCTGTGGGTCTGCCCCCAGCCTACAAGGCCCAGCTGTATACCGCCTCCTCCACGAAGCCTTCCTGATGCTTCCTTCTGGAGGAGACCTCCCCCCGCCCCGGGAACTCCTGCATCCCTCAGCCAGCGCCCTAGTCCTCTGGATTCTGGATTCTGGAAACCTCTGCTCTTCTCTGGCTCCCTCATCCTTCAGGGACTCCTGCAGAGCAGACACTGTGTCTCATATCCTTGCATTGTCCCCAGAACCTAGAGGTCAGGCTCCAGATGCAGCAGGAGCTGAGAATCTCCACTTGTCACTCATGAGCCAGGGGATGGTGGGAAGTTGCTTTCTCTCTCTGAGCCTCAGTCTCCTCGTCTGTACAATGGGAATAACTACAACCACTCTCTCACCAGCACGCGTGAGGATCAGACAGGAGAATGCCCCTCAGGACCCTAGGCCAACGCCCGGCACTAATAAGCCCTCAGTCAGCTCTAGCTTTTGCCGGGAAGATTATTGTGATTTTCAGGATTATTTGTTTTTTAAGATTAGTGAGTGAGGTCATCCTGCCTCCTCAGGGACAGATGGGGAAACTGAGTCCAGCTGGCAACAGAGACAGGACGGCTGACTCCCAGGCCAAACCAACCTGGCGTGTGGAGTTGGCCTCAGTTTCCCCTTCTGTATGGGAGGTGGTGGGATTCCTTCCCTCTCCCCAGGAGAGTCTGCAGGCAGCAGACCCTGCTCCAGGGGCCGGCTCGCTGTTGCTCTGCCCTCCGTCGTAGCTCGGATACAGCTCTGTTAACACCTGCACCCTCAGACTCCTGCCTGCTCCTTAAATCACTGGGCCCGACGCACTGCAGTTTCAACAGCCACATATCACTTGTAATTAAGGGGCCTGTCCCAGGGAGGGGAAGTTTCCCTTCTGCTGGAGACACTAAATCCAGCTCCCGGAGGTGGAGGGGATAAAGCATCGCACTGACCTAACACTTGTCAAGGTTTAACGATGCACCGGCGGGCCGGCCCCGGTGGGGCCCGGGAGCCTGGAGCCGAGACGGGCAGGTAGTCGGTGGAGAGAGGCAACCGTGGGACAAGAACGGAGCCCCCCGCCCCCGTCTGTGAGCCACTGCAGGTCACAGGAGCAGGTGACGGCCTTGGGGAGGGGGTGGCAGCCACCTGCCTGCACAGGGCAAGGGAGCAGGCGAGTCTCTCCAGCTTGGCAGAAGAGGGCACAGTGGGCCATTCTGTGAGAGCCTATATGGAGGCTCCATAGCCAGGCGGTCTGGGTTTGAATACAAGTGCTTCCACTCGCCTGCTGGGTGACCTTGGGCAAGCTACTTAACCTCTCTGGGCCAGTTTTCTCATCATCAAAACGGGAATGATACCAGTACCTACCTCCTAGAGTAGTGAGGATTAAATGAATGAATATATTGAACATATTGGAGCCAGGTTAGCTGCAAAACTCCCCTTCCTCCTGGCATCCCCTGGCTGTCCCACACGAAGATGACTCTCTCAGCCGTTCTCCAGAGCAAGCGCCCACACGGTGGGGACTTACAATGTTGGTGGGAGCGTGAGCAATGAATGGGTGAATGGTCTGCTTCCCTCACAGAAAGGCTGGTGACACTGGCTCCGCGGCCCTACAGACAAGCTGCACGAGGCAGTACCCGCTGCTCGACTAAGCTGCCTGCTCCTTCCGGCCTCCATTACCGAGGAGGTCACGTAGGTCAGAGAGGTCACGTAACTTTCCAAATCACACCCGATCTGCCCTTCAGAGGCCTTGTCTCCACCCCAGCTCAGGGCCACAGGTCCCCCCACAGAGGAAGATATCAGAGAATGTTTGGGTTCATACACTAAGCTTCCCTTTATTGGTAGACTCGGTTTTCTCTTCTGTAGAATGGGGATACTGATTGCTGACTTCCCAGACGGCTGGGAGGAACAGCTGAAGGGGCAGCCCAAATATTCCACGCCCTGTTGAGAGGAGCACTGGTCTCCGGCCTAGGCCCATATGGCTGCCATATTGTCCCCCATTCAGAGAGGAGCGATGTCGCTCTGTCTCCCTGGAAGCCTCGTGTAGAGGGAAAGCTGGGGGCTGCTCCCTCCAGCAGACTTGAGCTCAGACCCCAGCCCACTCATTACTGTGGTATGTTCGCTAGGTTCCCCACCCTCTCTGAGCAGTGCCGAGCGCCCACCGCAAGTGAGGCAGCATGGGGCCAGCCTGGCAGAGGGGAAGACTAGAGGTGGGACAGTGGGTAATGGAATGTGCTGGGCATGTGGCTGACTGCACAGTGGGCTGCTGTCAAGGGCATGCCTCCTTTGCAGGGCCGTGTTCAGACAGGGAGGGATGGAGGATTCCAGAAGCCTGTCCAGGAGGTGGTCAGCAGGCTCGGGCCTTTGGGGCTGACGCTGGGAAATGACCGTCCTTGGTCGATGACCCAGTTAGCTCCAAAGTGCTCCTCTGAGCCCCAAACCCATCTGTGTGGCCCCTGTCTGAACTGGCTCTTAGCCGGTGACCCGAGCTAATGGCAGGCCTGTGGGCGGGCAGCGGGCAGAGTGAGTGTCTTTTCTCCGGGTCCCTGGCCAGGTGGAGGCTCTCAAGGCCCTTAAGTGTGCCATCTCTGAACATGCTCTGATGTCCATCCTGGAAGACACTGGCCACCCCGGCCCCAGTCCTCCCGGCTGCAGCACCCCTCCGGCAGCCGAGCCCTGCCAGCTGTCTCAGAACCCCTCTGCCCATCGCGCTGTGCCCTCAGAAGCTCCCACGAACAGGAAGGAGGCCTGCAGACATCCTTAGGGCTGCATCCCTGGCCTCTCCACCCCAAAGCCCATCTCCTGCAGTCACCGTCTGCTGAGCGAGACCATAGGTCTCACCGGTGCCTTCTCAAGGACCATCTCCGTCCAAGGCCAGGTCCCGCCATGTCCTCCCCATCTGCTCCCATCTTTCTGATTGGTTCCCACGTCCTGTGGCTTTTGTCTATCTTGCACGTTCAGCCTCTATGGCCCAAGCCCCGGGGCTGGCGGGGGCCATGTCTCCCCCTCCATCTGTCCGCCGGCAGACCTAGGCTGTGAGCCATCTCTATTCACCATCCACAGCAGCCCCGTGGGCCAGGGCCCTTCATGCCCCTGTTTCCAGATGACGGAACTGACGCTGGGGAGGAAAAGTCACAGCGAGACTGTGGAGGGGGTGGGACTGGACCATGGCTATGATCTGCTCTTTCCTGGCGTCCCCTGCCAGGCGTAGCAAGGGATGCCACGGTCCCCACTGCCTGGCTTGGAGAGCTCCCCTCGGCTGACGTCACTTCCTGCAGCTCTGACCCCCACCCCCCGGTCCCGCTGACACTTCCAGGATGGAGGTCAGGACAAGGTGAAAGTAGGCACAGCTGCCCTTTCTAATGGCGCTCACGGTGAGCTCGGGACAGGGACACAGCACTTCCTATCCCAACGGGGGCGGGGGAGGGTGCTACCGTAACCCCCATTTAGCAGACAGGGAAACTGCCAGTCTACCTGCCAGCGTAGGGAAGTGGCTCCGTGAGGGCCCTGGAGCCAGCCTGCCTGGGTTCAAATCCAGTTCTCCCCTCCCTAGGCCTGTGCCCTTGGGCGCATTCGTTAGGCTCTCTGCTTTCGCATGTTTACGGTGGGGAAGGGAATCGTGAGCCCTCCTTAGAGGGCTGTTAGGACAATGAGTTAGCAGGTGCGGAGCAGAACTGTGCCTGGTGTGTAGTAAATGCTCAATAAACATTTGCGGCTTTATTACCAGGAGTTCCAGAACTGGGTTTAAAATCTATGGCTAAATCCAAGCCCATCCCCTTAACCACTCCCCAGCTCTCTAGGGAAGTCAATGCTGTTTCTAGTCAACCTACTTGAATAGAGGAATAATTCTTCATTGGGGACCACCCAGCCCTCTCCTGGCTCCGATGTGGAGGGAGTTTGGGCACTCACTGTCACTCATCCAGACGTCGGTGGGAAGGGGAACGGGAAGGGGAGGGGGCTTGGACGTGGGCCTGCAGGACGTTTGCTCGGGAGACAAGAATACCCAGGCCTGGTCCTCAGGACCCTGGGGGCATCTGGGGTGGGAGGTGGAGGTCTGGGTTTGCACCTTCTCCCTCTCAGCATCCCAAACTCCTCTGCGGCTCTGGCTTGGTTCCCAACCTGCCCCCTCACTCCCTGGAGCCTGTGGCCACTGCAATCGCCTGGGGCCAGTTCATGTAATTAGTGTAGCCCAGCAGGTGGCTCATCCGCTCAGGCTCCAAGACGAGAAAAGAGCCGATCATTTTCCACCCAGCAGGCGTCATGGACTAGGGAGAGGGCTTCGGGGCAGCTCTGCGTCTTGCCTCCCAGCTACCCTGCCTGGGGTGCCCCAGGGATTCTGAGACCAGCGGCTTCCCTCCACGGACCTAAGCTGTCCCCTGGACTGCCACATACTCGAGCCGTGTGCTGGATCCGCCTGGGAGACACGCATCTCCCCACGGCTGTCCTGCGCATAGGCAGGCTTCTCGAAAGACGTTCTGCAAACTGCCGCCTGCTTTCCCACTGGCGTCCTTTAGAGGCAGAGCTGTGTTTCTTCTTTTTGCTCAGCCCTATGGCAGCCACACCAGGTCTTTGTGGGGTGCGGGCTCTGCCCTCAAACCTCCGATTCCCCATCCCCCTTGGACCCATAGACATTTCTCCTCCCCAGCTCAAGAGACATCCTTGACATTCCAATTATTGGTCCTGGGAACATGCTGCTTTTTCTAGAAAGGAGCACCAGGCTGGGTGGGATAGGCTTCAGGAATCTGGTCTTAGAAAGCAGAGCTCCAGATCTCTAGAAATCCTAGGTTCGGACCTGGCCTCATGGCAGTGAGCTCAGCTCTGTCACATGCTGTAGTCTCCTTTCCCCCAGGAGCACTGACCAGCCCAGGGTGAGCTTCTCTTCACAGGAAACCTTGAGGAACTGGCTCCAGGAGGACTTCCCGGGGACTTGCTGCCCCAAGTCACACAGCAGGGGAGCCACAGAGCCAGACTGGAGATGGCCAGATGGCTTTAAAAAACATCAGAATTACGCACGTGAGGAGAGACGTATAGGTCAATGGAACAGAATAAGGAATCCAGAAATAAACCCTCACACTTAGAGTCGATTGATTCTCAGCAAGGACGCCAACACAACTCAGTGGGGGAAAGAAGAGTCTGTTCAAAATGGCGCAGGGACAAGTGGACATCCCCATGTAATTGATGGAGACAGCACGTACAAAAATTAACTCGAAATAGATCATAGTTTACAGTCTCTTCCAGCCATCCAAGATGCCAAAAGAAGGCGAAGGGGAAGATGGAGGCCCTGACCCCTGCGTGGTGAAGAAGCAGGAGACGAGAAAGGTGGTCATTCCCCTGTTTGAGAAAAGGCCCAAGAATTTTGGCATCAGACAGGACATCCAGCCCCCAAAGGACCTCACCCACCTTGTCAAATGGCCCCATTACATCCGGGTGCAGTGGCAAAGGGCTATTCTCTCTAAACGTCTAAAAGTGCCTCCCGCGATGAACCAGTTCACCCAGGCCTTGGACCGCCAGCCAGCTACTCAGCTGCTTAAGCTGGTGCCCAAGCACAGCCAGAGAAGAAGCAGAGATCGTTGGCCTGATTGGGCTGAGAAGAAAGCTGCCAGCGAAGAGGAGGTCCCCACGAAGAGGCTGCCTGTCCTCTGAGCGGGGGTTGATACTGTCACCATCGTGATGGAAAACAGGAAGGCTCAGCCGGTGGTGATTTGCACGTGCTGTGGATCCCACTGAGTGGGCTGTCTTCCTGCCTGGCCTGTGTCGTCAGATGGGGCTTCCCTACCGCATCATCCAGGGGAAGGCCAGGCTGGGGCGTCTGGTCCACAGGAAGCCCTGCACCACTGTCACCTTCACATAGGTTAACAGGAAAGACAGAGGAGCCCGGCTAAACTGGTGGAAGCCATCAGGCCTGATTACAATGACAGATAGGATGAGATCTGCCATCACTGGGGAGGCAATGCCCTGGGTCCAAAGTCAGTGGTTTGCATCGCCAAGTTGGAAAAGACAGGGACTAAAGAACTGGCCACCAAACTGGGCTGAGTGGACACTGTTGAATATTCTGTACATGAAAGTAACAAAAAGTTTTCTTTTGGCCAGTGTCAAGAGAGAAAGAAAGAAAGCAAGAAAAAGAAAGAAAGAAAGAAAGAAAGAAAGAAAGAAAGAAAGAAATCATAAAACTAAATGTAAGAGTTTTAAACTCTTAAAACTCTTAGAAGAAAAACAGGAGAAGAAAAAGGTGAAGAAAGGAGAAGAAAAAAAACCCATGACCTTGGGTTAGGCAAAGCCCCTCAGCTAGGACAGTAAAAACACAAGCAACAGAAAATAAAGAGATGGAGTGAACTTCCTCCAAAGGAAACCCTTTCATCCTTCAACGGACACCAGCAAGAAAGGGAAAAGATAACTCACAAAAGGGGAAAAGATATGCAAATGTTACATCTGATAAGGCCCCTGTATCTGAAATAAAGAACACGCACAGCTTAATGATGAAAAGACAAATAACCTAGTTGAAACGCACCCACGATCTGAAGGTATTTCTGCAGAGAAGTATCCCAACGGCCACAAAGCACATGATAATCAGCATCATCAGCCATTAGAGAAACGCAAACCAAAAACCACAATGAGAACCACTCCATGTCCGCCAGGATGGCCGTCATCAACAAGACAGGTAGCGGGAGCCAGTGATGATCTGGAGACATGGGGACCCCCATGGCGCCGGAGCGAAAGTGAAATGGCACGGCTGCCCGGGAGACCCTCAAAAGGTTAAACACAGAGTTACTGTTTGGTCCAGCAATTCCGCTCCTGGGTATACGCCCAAGAGAACTGAAACTATACGTTCACACCAAACCCTGTCCGTGAACGTTCACAGGAGCATTATTCGTAACACCTGAAAAGTGGAGATGTCCATCCGCTTGTGGCCGTATGAAAGAAATGCCATGTATCGTACCACGGAATATCATTCAGCCGTAAAAAGGAATGAGGGACTGATGTGTGTTCCAGTGTGGATGAAGCTTGAAAGCCTTATATGGGGGGCTCCTGGGTGGCTCAGTGGGTTAAGCCTCTTGCCTTCCGCTCGGGTCATGATCTCAGGGTCCTGGGATCGAGTCCCGCATCGGGCTCCCTGCTCAGCGGGGAGCCTGCTTCTCCCTCACCCTCCGCCTCCACCTGCTGCTCCCCCTGCTTGTGCTCTCTCTCTCTGTCAAATAAACAAATAAAATCTTAAAAAAAAAAAAGAAAATCTTATACTAAGTGGAAGAAGTCACAGGAGTGACAAAGACCACGTACTGTATGATCCCGTTTACATGAAATGTCCGGGCCAATCCACAGAGATGAAAAGTAGATTGGTGAGGGGCCCCTGGGTGGCTCAGTTGGTCAGGCGTCTGACTCATGATTTCGGCTCTGGTCATGATCTCAGGGTCGTGGGATTGAGCCCCGCACTGGGCTCAGCGTGGAGTCAGCTTGGGATTCTCTCCCTCTCTCCCTCTGCTCCTCCCCACCACTCATGTGCTCTCTCTCTCTCTAATAAAAAAAAAAAAGAAAGAAAAAGAAGGAAAGGAGATTGATGATTACTTAAGCCTAGACCAAGGGGTATGTGATGGGGGGGAGTCATTGCTAATGGGTACAGATTTTGAAAATCTTCTAAAATGGGTTGCACAACTAAAAGTGTTTGTACAACTGAGAGTATGCTAAAAACCATTAAATTGTATACTTCCAATGAGTGAATTATGTGTTATATGAATTATAGCTCAATAAAACAGTTTAAAAAAAAAGAAAAAAAGCACCAGATGCACTTAATAAAAATTCAGTAAAACATACTGAAAAAAATAAAAAGCAAGCTATGCGAAGTTCCTTTACAACTATTCTCTGCAGTGGGACCTATGTCGCCTGGCCCTATGTTTTGAAAGCATTGGTGTGGTTTGGTGCCATGATGGCCTTGGGTTCCAAAATTCTACCTGTATCGGCCACCCTCACTTGGAAGCCTACAGAAGAGACGTAGGGATCCCAAGATAGAACATTTTATTCGTGCTTGTTAATATGTTATGATGGTTAGTAGAGCAGAACGGGTGACTGTGAAGGACACCTCTGCCCTTGCTCTGTCACTGGCGGGCTGGGTGTCCTAGGCAAGCGACATACCTATCAGTTTCTTCATCTGGCAAAGAGATGGCAGTACCCATCTCACAGAGCTTTTGGGATTATGTGGTAAGTTAGTCTAGGAAGACCTCAGCCCAGCGTGTGGCATATTCGTAAATACTCAGTGAAGGGTAACCCACGTGCTTGGGAGTATCGCGTCAGCTTCAGAGTCAGATGGAAAATCCACCTCTGAGGCTCCCTCCTGGTTCAGTGACTGTTGTGGGTCAAATCGTGTCCTGGAGAAACACGTGTTGAAGTCCTAACCCCCAGCACCCGTGAATGTGATCTTATTTGCAAAAACGGTCTTCGTACATGTAACCAAGTTCAGAGGAGGTCATAGAAGCTCTGGGTGCGCCTTTGTCTAAGGCCTGGTGTCCTTAGAAGAGGGAGATGTGGACACAGAGACCCAGACCCACAGAGGGAGGCCACCCTGTGAGGACGGAGGCAGGGAGGTCGTCGCCCGGTGAGGACGGATGCAGAGCTGGAGGGCTGCATCTACAAGCCCAGGAAGGTCAAGGACCACTGGCCACGCTCAGGAGCTGGAGGAGGCAAGGAAGGATCCTTTCCTAGAGCTTTCAGAGGGAGCGTGGCCCTGCCAGCACCTCGATTTTGGACTTCCGGCCTCCAGAACTACGAGGGAATAGATTTCTGTGACTTTCAGCTCCCCGGAGTGCTCATTTGTTACTGGCATCCTGGAGACATCCGGCCTCGGGGTCAGCCTGGGTTTCTGCATCTGTACCGTGAGCTAGCCATCTCCCTCAATGGCATCGAAGCTCCATGAGGCAAAGACTCTCCTCGTCCTCCTGCATCCTCGGCACCCAGAACTGTGCTTGGCCCCCCGCACATGCTGAGTCGGGCAGTGTGGGATCAGGCGCGGGGAGCCCTCAAGTCCTCGCCTTCTCGGAGGGGCCTTTTTGAACACCCATTTAAGAGCCCCCTTGCCCCAGGCTGTGCCTGCCTCAGCTTCGCTCGACCACCCTCTGGCACCCACGGGCTCCAGCGGTCTCCTTGTTTGGGTCTGCCTCCCTTCCTGCACGGTCCGGTCCATGAGGACCAGGAGTTTTGTCTGGCTTTTTACTGAAGCTGAATTCCAGTCCCTACGAGAGCGCCTGGAACATACTAGGTGCTCCATAAATACATGTCTGTTACAGAAATGAACAAATGAATGATGGATGAATGAAGGATTGGGATTTGGAATGCCTGTGTGTGGACATCCAAGTGACCTTCTAATCCATTTAAAAAAAAAAAAAAACCATTCTGATGTTGTTTTTTTTTTTTTTTTTTTTTTAAAGATTTTATTTATTTATTTGACAGAGACAGCCAGCGAGAGAGGGAACACAAGCAGGGGGAGTGGGAGAGGAAGAAGCAGGCTCCCGCAGAAAAGGCTGATGTGGGGCTCGATCCCAGAACGCCGGGATCACACCCTGAGCCGAAGGCAGACACTTAACGACTGCGCCACCCAGGCGCCCCGTGATGTTGTTTTTACTAGGAAAAAAGGTCGGTACTGGACCGTCCAAGTCACAAGCGGGCACTGACCTGGGGACTCCAAGGCTGGTGCTCCCTTCAGGGGGTTTGAGTAGCGAGGGGCCCAGGGTTGAAGTGAATGAGCAGCCCCTTGGGGCCTGGGGCCCAGGAACTGTCTGAAGTTTGGAGTGCCAAGTGCTCCTGGTTGGGGCTCGGTCTCATGGAGGCTCCCGCTGTCTCAGGTCTGCATAAGCCCCCCCTCCACCCCTATGCTTACTTGACCTCTGCGTTATTAGTGGCCTGTGTGTCAAAGGTGGGGACGTGTCCCTTGGGAGCTCCGAGATACTGTTAGGTGCATCAGCTCCGGGCTCGGGCAGACCTGGTGGGTTCCCCAGCTCTCTCACTCACATGGGGGAGCCCCTTAAACCCTCAGAGCCTCCTTCCTTCATCTGTGAAATGGGATGACGGTGTCTATCTCGGGGGACACTCGTGAAGGTCCTTTGATCAACAGCTCGCGGGTCGCTCAGCGCCCAGTGCCGGCCACTCAGCCTGTGCTTGATGGAAAAGCGGCCTTGATTATTCGCTGTGGGTGGAAAGGGCCCCCTCGGTGGCAGGCCCGCACTGCAAGGGTGGCAGAGAAACCTTGCCTTCTGGTCTTCTGGCGGAACTGGGAGAGCAGCGTCTTCCCGCATTGGCTGGGGTGGGGGTGTCTGGGCTTCTGGTTAATTGATTGTAACATTGCACCCTTAACATCCTCCCCCGCTATAACCTACACCCCAAGAAGGCCCTCTGCAATCCTTCCATGACTGTGTATAATGCGTTCCTGGGGCCCAGCACGCAACTTTCAAATTGGCTTACAATTTATCTGCAGCTCGGATAAAAACATTTTAATGACTTTGTGCGGCACGAACCCTCGGTGTCACCCACGGGGCTCCCAAATGTCTTTTCCCACCACATAGCGGGGATGTTATAGGCGTGAAATTACAGCCGCTCTCACATTTTGATCTGCACCCCGAGGCCCGCGGAAACAGTGCGGTAGAATGTGCTGGATGCCAATGCAGTGGCGGCAGACGGGAGGCCGGTTCTCCCGCACAGTCGCTCTGTGCTTGGGATGCACACGGGGCCGTGGGGATGCGTGGGGATGGGCCCCACTCCTCGTCTCCCTTCCCCCCACCATCCTAGGAAGCTTCCCTTTGACCCCCAAATCGAGGAGGGGAGTGTCTTGCCCCACTGTTGGTGGCCAAGTTCCTTAGGGTCCTTTGTCGCACAAAGGAGACCCCAGCTTTCAACGGCCTCCACTCGCTTGGCGGGAGGGTGTTGGTGTGTGCGTGCGGGCATGCGTGTGTGTCTGTGTGACCAGACAGACCAGTGTCTGTCTATGCTATGTCACGGGCCAAGGCAAGGAGCAGACTGTAGGGCTTGGCACCTGCTCTGAAATATATTTAAAGGGGCGGGTGAGGGAGGGGGAGGCAGAGTCCCACAATTTTCAAGTCTTTCTAGTTGTGCCTGATGTGTAACGGCCATGATCGCTATTTGTCATGTGAGATACTATTGACTGAGCGCTCGGGAGGTGCCTGGCACTGGGCTCAGAGCGCTCTGTCCTGGGGATGATCTCACGGAATTGCCCGACCTTGGCTGAGTCCCTTCCTTCTCCGAGCCTGGGTCTGGGCGACAGGTGCAGGGTGGTCTCTGCCTCCCAGGCTGACGTGGCTGCTGGAGCACTGGAGCTGCACAGGGGAGACGTCCTCGCACTCAGCGCCCCCCGCCCCGTCTCTCCCAACACGCCCCAATCCCCAGCCTCCTGGGCCCGTAGTGAGCCACGGAAGGCACGCTGCTCTGCTGCTGTGGGACGGGGACAGCCACAGCCCTGCAGTCCCCAGCAAATCCTCTCCCTTCCCTGAGACTCAGCCTCCGCCTGTGAATCAGGGATGACAGTAATCCCGACCTGCGGGGCTGTTGTCCGGATCAGGGGAAACGCTCCAATGAAAGCACTTTGGAACTGGCAGAGCCCGCTGAGTGCGAGGTGTGGCTGTGTTTAGCAAAGTGGGGGTGGGTCTTGGCACCTCCTCTCAGCAGAAGGCCAGGGAGGGGGGCAGGCAGAGGCATGCGGTCCCGCTTCCTAGAACAAGGGCAGAACTGGGTCCGTTTGCAGGGAGTCCGTGCATGGAGCTGTGCTTCTCGGACGGGCTTGAAGCTCCTTGGGGTCATGAATCATCGGCAAGACTTCCAGGGGCAAGAAAGAAGCAGCCCCCGCTGCGCCCAAGAACGGGCAGACCCGAGACAATGGTACTAAAGGGAACGAAGTCCAGCCTACCGATCCTTTTAGCTGCCGCATAGGGGCTTTGCAAACTTATTCATTCATTCATTCATTCATTCATTCATTCATTCATTCATTCAAAGATTTATTTATTTATTATTAGTTTTTAAGAATTTATTTATTTATTCGAGAGGGAGAGTGAGAGAGAGAAGGAGCCGGGGGAAGGGACAGAAGGAGAAGCAGACTCCCTGCTGAGCAGGGAGCCCGATGCGGGGCTCGATCCTGAGACTCCAGGATCACAACCTGAGCTGAAGGCAGGTGCTTCATGGACTGAGCCGCCAGGAGCCCCTATTTATTATTTTAGAGAGAGAGAGAGTGCAGGGGGTGGGGCAGAGGGAGGGAATCTCCAGCAGATTCCCTGCTGAGCACAGAGTTGGATGTGGGCTCCCACAGCCCTAAGATCATGATCTGAGCCGAAACCCAGAGTCAAACACCTACCCGACTGAGCCACCCAGGCACCCTGCAAACTTTATTTAAATTAAAAAAACCTTACAACTACTCCAGGGGGTAACCACTCTTGTCCCTATTTTACAGATGGGAAACTGAGGCCCAGCGAGGTTAACGAACACACTGAAAATCTGTGTGTCCTAAACTTACATAACAGGGATTGTAACACGTCCTGGCTCAGAGGGCTGTCGCCAGGATTCCAGAAGACAATACGCACGAAGCCAGAAGCTCACGCACTGTCAGGCACAGGCCGGGGATGGACAGGGGCTGTGACGTCAGCTCAGCTGCAGGCTCAGAGAGCATGGGGGTGTTTTAGTAAGAATCCTGCCCAGAGACACCCTGCATTTCCAGAGGTCAGAGCCATTCCCTGAGTCTGGGGCCACTGGGTGGTGCTGCCCCCGCCCCCCCCCAATTCCCTGACAGCCTCAGCTCCTGCTCAGTAACTGGGATGTCAGCAGCCGTCTGCCATCCCACGTGGCTGCCACCTTCCGTTGGGAGGAGCCCAGAGGCGCACAGCTGCCTGCTGCCCAGACAGCGAGACTGGAGTAGAAAAGTCTCGGCTGGCCATGCCGTGGGCAGAGAGAGGAGCTACGCCCGCCAGGAGCACACGGCCTTGCTCAGCCAGGACCATCAGGCCAGCCGTGCCATTCTGGCGGGTCCCACGGGATCTCTGTGCCTCCAGTTCCTTGCCTAGCAGGTGGGATAACGGATTTACAGATGTCAGAGCTCGGAGGGGCTTAGGACCATTTGGTCACACCTCCTCCTTGTATGGATGGAGGAGGAGACAGAGGCCGTGGAGGGAGAGCAACGTGCTCGTGAGGGTGGGCCTCATGGAGGAGGTGGCTTTAGAGGACTCTGTCCTTGCTCACATTGAAAGAACCCTTAGCTGGAGTTCTAGGGGTGCAACAGCTGGTGTGAGACGCAAGACGCCTGGCTTCTGGCCCTAGCGCTGAGCTGCCATTTTGGGAGGATTTTGTGATCCTGGCTGTGTAACCTTAGGCAGGTTTCTTGCTTTATCTGTGCCTCCATTTCTGCGTCTGCAGAATGGGGCCAATAATACTAGTCCCTACCCTCGAGTGGGTTGTGAGGACTGAATGACAGAACATGGAAAGCACAGCCCAGCAGCCTCCAAGAGGGTCCTCCTCGAGTCCTCCCCCTATACTAGCTGCCACCCCCGCCTCCCGCAGCCGCTCTCTACCCCGTTACCTGCCTGATTTTCTGCCCAGGATTTGGCCCTGTCCACAGTTCTCTCTTAGGCACCTATGTGTGTTTTATGCTTGGCTCATGCACGGGATACAACTCCCCAGGGACCTACTCCTATGGAAGGAGTGTGTCTATTGTCTAGCACATAGTAGGTGCTCAAGGGATATCTGATGGATGGATGATTACGTCCATGTCCCTCCTCAGACTGGGAACCCCTCGATGGTGCACACTGAGTTTTGCTCTTCACCAGATTCCCCGGGGTGACCAGCCGAGGGCTGGGCATCAAGAACGCCCCTTCAGTGAGGGGACAACGGCAAGAGGGAAGTTTTCCTGGCACAGTCACCTCCCCGCCGCGGCCCATCCGCCAGGAAGCCAGAACACACCACGTGCTGTCTCCGCGGGAATCAATGTCCCTCTGGAGGTCTGGCCTTTGGAGGTTTTCAATTTCCCTAGAAGCGGTGGCTTTCCACGGGGCCTTTATGCTTTCATTGATTGCCTGACTACGACAAGCTTTGTTTCCCTGGTAAATATTATTTGATAAGAAAATCAGAAAACGCTGGAGCCCGGAGTCGGGGCCAAGTCCCCAGAATTCTGGCAGCAGAACTGGAGAGTGCACCTGACGAGAACGTCACTGCCGAAAGAAGCTTCTGAGACCGCTTGAAGCACGGCCCTTGTTTGACAAATGGAGAAACTGAGGCTGGGGTGGGGACACAGCCAGCCAGAGACAGGTACTAGCGTTCCTATCCCCATCTTGCAGATGGAGAAACAGAGACACAGACACGGGATCCGACCCCAGGACGCCCTGACACCGAGTCCGGGGCATGTCCTCACTGATCACTTGCTGCTTCAGTGTCCCAGGAAAGTCCATGGGAGGTCCAGGGTCAGAATCACTCTCTGTAGCCCGTGTGCATCCCCTCCCCCAGGGAGGCACCCAGATTGTCCTGCCACCGGGGGAGGGGGAACCCTACCCGCACTGTTCTGTCCCCACGGGCACTTCTATGAACATGGCTCTTAGCTTCAGCCTGGAAAAGTGCTCCCACAGCTGCCTCCACGCTGCTCAGCCCCTCCCTCCCTGTGTCCTCACCGGGTCACGGAGCCTGGAGCCCGGGGTCCATGAATGATCCACCAGGCCCACATCCCACCCTTGCCTTACAGAAGCGGACACTGAGGTCTGCTGCCCTTTGGGAAGCCTTCGTTCCTCCGTCAGCACCTCATTTGTCTCTCCTCGCTGTGACCCTGGGGCCGGGGGGGCCCTGCACTCACCCATGACGTTGAGAAAGATGTTGCCTGATGCCAGGACCACCTTCTCCCTCGTGGCGCGGTCGTAGATGCCCACGTGGCATTCGTAGGGACCGTTGTCTGAGATGCGGACCTCGGGCAGTCTGGGGGGAAGCAGAGGGGCAGGGTGAGGGCCCACGACAGGGCGCTGGAAAGCGCAGCCCCCCCCCCACCCTGAAAACAACCCCAAGCCCCACTGTTCAGCCTGTGTTCAACAAACGCTTCTGGCTCGACCATGTGCTCCTGTGCTCTGCTGGGGGGAGCAGCAACATTTATGGAGCACTGACTGTATGCCAGGCCCTGTGTTCGATGCTTCAGGAGGTGAAGGTGTGGGGGCTGTGTGTTCCACCCGAGTTCGATCGGTGCTCCTGTCAGTTTCCCTGAGCTGCGGATGGTAACGGTGCCCCCACCTAGAGGGCCCGAGGAGGACTGCGCTGGGAGGCACCTAACGTGGGGCACAGGCTCAAAACCGCGCCCTAGTGCGACCCGTCACTCTGTCCTCCACACGGGACCGCTATTCCCATCTCGTAAACATGGAAACTGAGCCTCTAGAGGGGGTACAGAGGTCCTCCCGCCCACCACCAGTATGGCTAATAAGAGCCAGGATGGGAATTTGAATTCCTCTTTTGGCACTGCCTTGCTGTGCCTTTGGGTCCAGCCTTGGGGGCTTGAGAAGAAACAGTCAACTTCTCCTCTCCAAGGAGCCCCTGGCCCAGTGGATCAGCGCTCCCAGTCCCTCAAGGGTGAGTCTATTCTAGCACAAAGCGGGGAGCAGCTAGTTCTGCCTGGGGTCCTCCTGTGGCCTGGAGGGACGTTGGCTAGGCCACTGCTGCATCAGAGACATCTCTCGGTCCTCTGGCAAGTTCCAACCTTCTCTGGGCCTGACCATGTGGCCAAAAGGGAGCCTCTTCTGACCACAACTTAGAGGCAGTGGGGTCTCTGTGCTTGGGACTCAGGTTGTCAAAACAGGAAGAAGCTCACGGTCACAGTCACGGTCATGGTCACGAAGGCCTAGCCACCAAACTGGCCCCTCAGTCCGATCAGAGGAGGCAGTAGGGGAAGGAGAGGGAGTCAGTGAAGAGCACAGGCTCTGGGTGTGGCTCCCGCCCTCCCACCCCAAGGACGGAGGTTCCTTCCACCCAGCTCTCTGTTCCACCCCCTCTTGGACACATTCGCTCTCTACTCAGCGAAACCACCCGCTCCCATCAGCTTCTCCTGTGCACTCCAACCTCAGATTCACTCTCTTCTCTCCTGTCCGCCATCCCCATCTTTGTCTCCCAGGTCCGTTCTCTCCTGACTCAGTGTCCCCCACCTCCCTCCTGACTCAGTGCTCCCCACACCTGGGCTCTCAGCCTGGATTCCACGCTGCTGGCTCACAGCAGAGCCAGCACACATTAGCATAAACAAACACCTCCATTTACATAGAATATGCAGAAGTTGACATCTGGTCTACCCGACTGTTACGAAAGGACTGGGAGAACAGGAGCTTTTCATCAGGGAAACTTTGTGGGGAAGACGCTGCCTTCCTCCCCTCCCCGCCCTCAGAGGAGCACCCTGTCAGCGGGAACAGCAGGGGACTGTCTCCCCTCAGGAGCTATTTTGTTTGTTCGTAACTCAGCTAGACTGGAAAAACAGCCCCTCTACTGGGCACTGTTGCTGAGTGACAGTCGCCTAGAGTGACATGTTTAGGTGACACTCATAGGTATCAGTTATAGGGTAAGTGACTTGTGCAGGTGACATGTGTGCAGGTGACATGCTCAGGCGACAGCCCCCTAAAGAAACAGGCTCAGGAGACACAGGCAGCTGGCAGCCACCCAGGTGATGTAATGAGGTAACGGTGACAGGGTCGGCACCCAGGGGGAAACGCGCAGGTAACTGCCATGTGGGTTTAGGTGACAGCAACACAGTGACATGTTTAGGCCATTGCTACACTGACGACATGCTCAGGTGACGGCAACATAAGCGGTATGTTTGGGCGACTCGTGTAGGTGACACAGCAGAGGGGGTAGAAGATGGTTCAGGGGACGCCTGGATTGGTGCCTCGTGAAGAAGGCAGCTTCCCCCTTAGGACTTTGTACAGACTCGGGTGTTCCTTCATTGGGCTCCCGAGCTCCACCAGTGGTCCTAGTCCCACTCATGGGCACTCAGTGGGCCAGTCCCCCCAGATGCTCTACCTAAATACTTCCCGGACTGTATCCGTTTCCTTCCATCCCCCCCATCCCTTTTCTCACCTGGAATGTGGGGGCTGAACGTTAACTGGTTCTTCTGCCCCTGGGAAACTCCCTCTGAATCCATTCTGCAGGTCCAACCCAGATCTTTTCAAATGCAAATAGAATTAATGGTACTTCCCTACCTAAGCCCTTCAGAGACTTCTCTGTACTCTTAAAGATTAAAACCCAAACTTATCTTGGCCAACAAGGCCAGCGTGGTTGCTCCCCGCCACATCTCCGGAACCTCTCAGCCTAGCCCTCCTCCAGCCGCAGTGGTGTTCTTTCTATTCCCTTCATGGGCCAAGTGCCTTCTTAAAAAATAAACTTAATTTTGGAATCATTTTAGATTGACAGAAAAGTTGCACAGAGAATAGAACATTTCCATACTTCCCTCACCCAATTTCCATTAGGAACATCTTACACGACCGTGGTACCGTTGTCAGACGAAGAAGCCAACATTGCTACATCACTATTAACTCAAGTCCAGACTCTTTCTGGGCTTCCCCAGTTTTCCACTAGTGTCCCTTTTTCTGTTCCAGAATCCCATCCAGGACCCCTCAGAGGTGACACAGCGCATTTGGCCCAGCGCCTTGTTTGATTCAGCACTTCCCTTGCAATATTCTCTCTTCCTGGGAATGCTGCCTTTTCTTCCCCTGGCTGCATCCTTCAAGTTACAAAGGAATGGTCACTTTCTTAGTGACCATCTGGACCCGGTGGCTGTGGTGGACGGATGGCATTGATGGCCCTGATTAATAGGCTCCCCATATCCATGCATCTGGCAAATTGCCTTACAGTTCCCTCCATTGAGGGGCGGAGCCTCTCGCCCATTCTTGGCCTCGTGACTTGCTTTGACCCATAGCATGTGTAGGAGTGAAGGCGTGCAAATTCCAAGCTGAAGTCTCAAAAGAACAATCTCTCTTCCTCTGTAACGCCCTGCCGCTCTCTCTCCCTCTCAGTCCTGCTCTCTCCCCCTTGCTTCCTCCCTGAGAACAAGCCTCTGATGTGGACAAAAGCACACAGAGACATGGAGAGAGGCCCCAGCTGGCCCAGCCATTCCAGCCAAGGTCAAACACAAGAGTGAGCCTAGCCAACCCCTAGACTCATGAGCAATGGTTCATGGTCACTGCGTTTAAACTTAACATCCAGGTTTGGGATGGCTCGTTATGCAGCAACAGCGAACCAATACAGAAGTACTTGTCTAGGGGCGCCTGGGTGGCTCAGTCGTTAAGCATCTGCCTTCGGCTCAGGGCGTGATCCCGGTGTTCTGGGATCCAGCCCCACATCAGGCTCCTCCACTGGGAGCCTGCTTCTTCCTCTCCCACTCCCCCTGCTTGTGTTCCCTCTCTCACTGGCTGTCTCTCTCTGTCAAATAAATAAATAAAATCTTAAAAAAAAAAGTACTTGTCTAAATTGTCACTTGATGACCTATGTCTGCAACTTCCAGATACCCCTCCCCCACCCCCGCCACGCACTGTAAGCTCCGGGAAGGTGGGGTCAGTCCCTGTCTGTTTTACCAGTATGTCCCAAAACCATGTGTGGTGCTTGCTGCCATGGTAGGTACTCAATCAACATTCGGGAAATGGGCAGCAACCTTCCAGGAGGCCGTGGAGTGAGCACGGAGAACCCTGTCTCCCCCTGTTCTGGAAAGCAGGTGCAAAGTCTCATTCTCATCTGCAGACCCAACAGCTGCCCCAGGCACAGCTTTGATTTGGACCAAACGCCTCCTCTGAGTGTGGGTGCTCACTGCTAGCCGTCTAAAGTGGATTAACAGCCCAGAGATCTCCTCTCCCCAGATTTGAGTGGCATTGATCTGCATGCTGGATAAAAGGCCTTGCACAGATAGCAGGGCCCTGAGGGGGCTGGGGTAAGAAGACCAACTCTCATCAGCAATGGGCTCTGATCAATAAACTGTTAATAACTGCAAAGGTTTCTGGCAAAATCAGTGTAATGCAGTTTAGAGGCTGGAGTTTACCAACACTGACAGCGGCTCTGAAGGGCATGTAATTGTGTTTTTGAAAAACGGGACACAGAGATAGTGGGGGCACCCCCAGCTGTCCCCATGGCTGAGGTTAGGCCGTGCAAGGGCTAGTCACTAGGGCTTCTGCCAGGCCCAGGGCCAGCACAAGTGTGTGGACCTACTCGGCGCCATGCCCCATGCTGAGCCTTGGGGGCAAGGCGCTGATAGAGAGATGCCAAGGACTTGGTTCCTGCCCCCGTGCCTTTGCCCAGGCTGTTACCTCTGCTTGGACCCTTGTTCCTTTCTTGTCCACATGGCAAGCCTCTAGCCAGCTTTCAAAGCCCAGCAGGTGAGTCACCACCTGTGATCCCACCCCAGCAGACAGTTGACAAGATGGCATGGAATAATTCATGGGTTTAGCTCAGAGCTGATGCAGCATCAGAGTCCAATGGACTAGAATCTTCTATACATAGCAATTCTGTATACATAGAGGTAACATGACCAAGGTCAGAGAGTAAGCAGGTGGGTGCCATCGTTTGAAACCAAGTCTGGCGGATGCCCGAGCCGGAGAATTGTCTTTGGACCCATCGCCCCACCCCCCACTGCTCCTGGGCTCTTCCTTCTTCAACTGGCGAGTCTGAACGCTCCGGTATGGGAATTCGCCTCCACTGCTCTAGAGCGTATTTCTGTTCTGGGCCCCACCACTATCCAGGTAATGAAAGCCATCTGCTTCCTTCCTGCTGGGAGAAACAGGATGGCCTTTTATTTTCCTAAATTCCCTTCCTCCAGCTTCCGGTGGGCCTCCTTAATTCCACTGACTGCAGTTCCCCAAGCAAGTTGCATTCACATTCTCCACACTTGACCCAAATTCACAGTCTCTCCTCGCCTCTCCTTTCGTGGCTTTTTCTCTCTACTGGGACGAGTCCTAGATTTGCACAGAATGGGGGTGGTGGACTTGGAAACAGGGGACCGGATGGGGAGGAAACAGAATGCATGTTTGAGTTTCCCTTGCCGCATCGTTAGGGAATCACATGAGCCACTGAGTGACACGTGGGGACATCGGAAGACTGAATGAATGAACAAGAACAAGGAACAGAGCCTGGTGTGGGGTAGGGGCTTGTCGGATTCTTCCCCCTACACTGTCACATGATTACATTTTTTTTTTTTAAGATTTTATTTATTTATTCGACACAGAGATAGAGACAGCCAGCGAGAGAGAACACAAGCAGGGGGAGTAGGAGAGGAAGAAGCAGGCTCATAGCAGAGGGGCCTGATGTGGGGCTCGATCCCACAACGCTGGGATCACGCCCTGAGCTGAAGGCAGACGCTTAACCGCTGTGCCACCCAGGCGCCCCACATGATTACATTTTTAAACAAACTATTACGTGCCGACTAGACACCAGGCACTCTCTGCCGTGTCCAGCGTGTAGCCGGGAAGACAGGGCAACACTTGTCAACAGCAACGCTGTAACCCTATAAAACATCCTTTCTATCCAGTCTGCCTATATGTCTCCCCACTTCTGGGAAGAAGTCAGCTGGACGTTCATTAAGTCGCCCTAGGGTCAAGGTCATCATGCCCAACATCAGTCTGAGCGTGCCAGGTCCTAGGGCTAGTGCAGGGTGTTAGGTCTGCTGCCCTCTACTACGAATGGGTCTCCTGGGATCCTCGCTTCTTAAATTGTTGTTGTCGTTGCTGTTTATAACTTTATTGAGGTATGACTGAAAACCAATAAACTGTACATAAAGTTTACACATTTGATGGCTTTTGACATATGGAGACACCATTGAAACCAGTGGCCACAGTCAAGCTAATGAACATAGCTCTTACTACCCCCCCCCCCAGGTTTCCTTGTGCCCATTTGTAATCCCCCCGCCCCTCAACCCCAGGCAACCACTAACTGCTTTCTGTTCCTGCAGGTCACACTTCCTAGGATTCCAGCTAAAGTGATTTCCTCTATGAGAAAACTATGCATGGCATTGCTGTATGTGTTTCTGGCCCTCTTTCCTTCTAATCTTCTCTCAGGAGAGGGGAGGTTGCAGGACAGGTGACAGACACCTTCTCTTTTCCTTCTCTCCCTTCTGCCCATTCTGCTCTGCCCGAGACCTCTCCACCTGTACTCATTCTTGCCACTTTTCCCTGCCGGAGGCCCCTCCAGGCCATCCCCTCCCTACCCTGCTGCCAGAGTGACCTTATCACAGTGCGATCCCGCGGGTCCTTTTCCAACTTAGAACCCTCCCTGGGCTTCCATCCACTGGAGGATCAAGCCCAGACTCCGCGAGACTGAGACCATCTCTGATCTGGACCCAGAAAGGAAGGAGAAAGGGATGGAAGGAAGGAAGGGGCGAGTGGCCTCACAACTTTTGCCAAAATTCAACAATTAAATAAGACAACTTGTCAGGACCAAGCTTTTATAATCTATCCTATTTAAAAAGCATTTTGTAATTCAGATGTCTTCATTTATATACACAGTACCTCATTCTGGGCTAATGGAGAAGATTCAGGTAGCACCCCGGAAGATTGGTCCTTTGAGGGTTTGCTTTAATGAAGAGAAGAGAGATCCTTTTCATTTGTGTAACCATTGTTTGCATGGAAACGGAGCTTCTGAGGGGCTGGGAAATAGTTCCTTCTTGCAAGTAGGTTAAACACAACCCCTGCAATCTTATTAGCCTAGTGCCTGCATCTACTCTGCTCCATGTCATCCCTGCTGGAAAGATCTCAAGTGTGAAGTAAGGAAGTTTTACTGTTCATGCATCTGCCATGCCTCCCTGATTGGCTGCACAGCCCCCGAGGCCCAGAGCTTTCCTCTCCATCCCTCAAACACCTGCTAACTCTCCAAGTTCAGGGTCATGCTCCCGCAATGCTGGGGTAGCTATTGCAGAATGCCCGCTCCATCCCTACAGAGCCTTGGGGCGGGGCTAATAAAAATGGCCATAAAGTCTCTGGCGGCCATGGGTGCTATTGGGATGTTTGCTAATAAGACGCTTGGAAAAGGTTTGCTGCTCTCTGGGAAAGGCGGGGGCAGAAATGGGCCCCGCCCCCTCCCTCTCACCTGAGCCATCTGCAGAACCTGGTGGGAGCCCTGGGGCAGCTCAGGTCTGTTTGTTTGGCCCAGTGGCCCAGGTGTGCACCTGTTCAGCGGCTCCCCCTTCCCAGCTGCCCTCGCTGCTTCTGGCTGTCCCTTCACGGCCCCGGTGGCTGCACAAACCCCCCCAGGACTAGGAAATGGACTGGCTACCAGGGATAGCATTTGTGGCAACTGGTAGACCTGGGAAAGCAGCCAGGGACAGGTGAGAAAGGGCCTTGTCTTGGGATGGGATCCTCTGCCAGAGACTCTGGCTGGGTGCAGGGGTTCAGATCTCAAACTTGAATGCACTCAATCCCCCAGGGTCTGGTTGAAATACAGATTCTAGCAGGTTTGTGCAGGGCCTGAGATTTTCTAACAAGCTCCCAGGAGATGCTGTTGCTACTGGCCAGCAAACCCCAAGTCTCGGGTTCTCAGTCCTTCTCCCTCCCCTGTGGGTCCATGCATCTGTTTGACCCTGCCCTCCCCCACCAGACACACTGGGTGGTCCCCTCCCATGGGCTTCACCAAACCTCGAATATCAGGATGTAGAGCTTGGAAGGCCTTGACCCATGGGTGTTCCTCGTAAGCACTGTTGAGTAGAAATTATCAGAGGAGAGATTTTTCCACTCCATGTGGGTCTTTAAGCCACCAGGGGCTGCCAGAACGCTGGCCACACACGGAGAGTGGCCTCCATCCCTCTCACTCTGCTCTGACTCAGTGCTGAATTTCTCTCTGTCCTCCTGAGCCCGACCCTTCACCTGCTCCCTGTCTTCCAGCTTCTGAAAGAGATGATGCATCCTCAATCTTTCCTGGTCCCTTGGGGGGACCCTGGGGGTGAGTCTAAGCTCCAGTGCACCCCGGGAAGTGGAACCCAGAGCCTAGACTGAGATCAAGGACAAATGGGGTCTCATTCTACTTGGTGGGATCTTAGCTAATGTCACTGGAAGTGATATGACCTGAGCCACCCACTGTGAATACATTCTGAGGGAAGCTGCCTGGGGAGAGAGAAGTTTCAACCCCAATGGGATGGGAATGGAACATTCTGAAACCTAGAAACAATTCCCTCACCTCCTTCTGGTCAATTCCTGGAGTTTCTCCTCCAGGGAGCACCTGACAGGGGCAGACTGCAGAGATGTTTCCCCTGAGCAGGGGTGGAGCCAGGGGACCGCAAATGCAGAGGCGCTGGTGGAGGAAGGAGACTCTGCCTTAAGCTAAGGGACTTGTCCCATGTGCACAGGATGTATGTGGAGGAGGCTGGGAGCTGTGCTCCTTTAATATCTGATTTCCTAATCCAGCCTGGTCTCTTAACCAGGGCGACCAACTAGTCCTGGTTCGTCCAAGACTTTGCTCGTTTTAAAAAAGCACTGACATTCCCATGCTCTAGGAACCCTCCAACTCCAGGCAAATCAGGCTGCTGGTCACCTTCTATTTGACAAATGAGAAAACTAAAGAGAGAGGAGAGATCTGCCCTAGGCCAGACAGCAGTCCGTGGCAGATCAAGGATGGAGAGGCCAGGCTACCTGTGCCAGCTGAGCCAGAGAGGGACGTGGGCCCCCCATGGCAGCTTGAGGACTGTAATAGCATTACAGACCCCGCCCTTGGGGCCCATAGGGGCTGCTCCTGAAGGGTGGATGCTTTGAGCCAGAAGCCTCAGTGAGTCGGGGGCTCCACGTGCCCCAACTCCCTGGTGCTCTTTTCACAACACAAAGCTGGAGAGTTTGGGGCCAACTTCTCCTGCCCCCAACGAAGCAGGAGAAGGATGTGTCAGAATTGCTCCTTGGAAGCCCACAGCCACCCCCCCATCCCCTTCCAGCCACTCCCCACTCCCCCCTCACCCCGCTGGGGAGCCAGTCAAGGGTCCAGCCAGCCTAAATGTGGTGGGCTCCCCTGAGAACATTTGGGCGGCACCACTTGGGGGTGAACAGGCTGTCTCGAATTGGGGGGCTCAGGGACCGGGTGGGGGGGGGAGGAGAGGGAGCTCTGGGCAGGGGGCCTGGGGCTGCCAGAAAAGCCCCTTAGCTAAGGGCCTGGCCCCTCCCTTGGCCCTGAGAGTTTCATTACCTTCTTCCTTGTGTGTTTTCCCCTTTCTTTCCAGAAACTGCCTGAACTCTTTGTTTTTTTTTTCCCCAGGGCCTTTGAAAAGCCATTAGCGATTTTCATCCCCCTTTCAATCTGAAAATGGTTTCCATCATAAAACCTCTCAGTGGGTGCGAAACATCTGTGGCTTCCAATCAAAAGCAGGGCTGCTAGGGAGGGATAGTAGGGAGGGGTGGCAAAGGAGGGGAAGAAGTTCCAGAACATGCCAGTCCCCTCCTGCCTGGCCCGGCTTCCCTCCACAGGCTGGGGAGTCTGGACCCACCTCAGGCCCTGCCTGGCCCCAGGCTTTGTGGGTTGGCAATCCTGGCCAGGAGCATTTAAGGAGGTATACCCGGACTCAAGCGCTGTGGGTCTCTGGCCAGCCCCTCATTATAGAGACCGTGGAAGGGGATGACCCAGGTGAGGCCCCATTCTGCCCCTCCATTGAATTTCCATCCAAGGGAAGGGGCTTATCTCCCTCTGGTCCACTACTGAGCTGCACCCTCCTACGTTCTAGAATTTCATTCACTTCCTCCTAGACTGAAAGTTGCTGGACGCTCATGCCAGTCCAGGTCAGGCTCCTAGGTCTGTGTGACCTCAGGTCACTACCCTCTTTGCATCCGGGCTGCGGGGAGCTTTGTTCTGAGGCTCCAAGGGGGTCACCATGGAAGGGCCCTCATTCCTGCCCAGAGCAGTGCTCCACAGATGGCCGCTGTCATTTCCCTGTGGGCACACTGCAACTACCTGATTCCAAGGTGGGAAAAAGCCTCTCAGAAATCAGATTTTATCTTCCAGTGATGCATTCTCAAACAAAAATCCACAG
>NC_048228.1:13130416-13154382 GCF_002007445.2 Ailuropoda melanoleuca | reverse complement strand
GACCTGAGCCACCCACTGTGAATACATTCTGAGGGAAGCTGCCTGGGGAGAGAGAAGTTTCAACCCCAATGGGATGGGAATGGAACATTCTGAAACCTAGAAACAATTCCCTCACCTCCTTCTGGTCAATTCCTGGAGTTTCTCCTCCAGGGAGCACCTGACAGGGGCAGACTGCAGAGATGTTTCCCCTGAGCAGGGGTGGAGCCAGGGGACCGCAAATGCAGAGGCGCTGGTGGAGGAAGGAGACTCTGCCTTAAGCTAAGGGACTTGTCCCATGTGCACAGGATGTATGTGGAGGAGGCTGGGAGCTGTGCTCCTTTAATATCTGATTTCCTAATCCAGCCTGGTCTCTTAACCAGGGCGACCAACTAGTCCTGGTTCGTCCAAGACTTTGCTCGTTTTAAAAAAGCACTGACATTCCCATGCTCTAGGAACCCTCCAACTCCAGGCAAATCAGGCTGCTGGTCACCTTCTATTTGACAAATGAGAAAACTAAAGAGAGAGGAGAGATCTGCCCTAGGCCAGACAGCAGTCCGTGGCAGATCAAGGATGGAGAGGCCAGGCTACCTGTGCCAGCTGAGCCAGAGAGGGACGTGGGCCCCCCATGGCAGCTTGAGGACTGTAATAGCATTACAGACCCCGCCCTTGGGGCCCATAGGGGCTGCTCCTGAAGGGTGGATGCTTTGAGCCAGAAGCCTCAGTGAGTCGGGGGCTCCACGTGCCCCAACTCCCTGGTGCTCTTTTCACAACACAAAGCTGGAGAGTTTGGGGCCAACTTCTCCTGCCCCCAACGAAGCAGGAGAAGGATGTGTCAGAATTGCTCCTTGGAAGCCCACAGCCACCCCCCCATCCCCTTCCAGCCACTCCCCACTCCCCCCTCACCCCGCTGGGGAGCCAGTCAAGGGTCCAGCCAGCCTAAATGTGGTGGGCTCCCCTGAGAACATTTGGGCGGCACCACTTGGGGGTGAACAGGCTGTCTCGAATTGGGGGGCTCAGGGACCGGGTGGGGGGGGGAGGAGAGGGAGCTCTGGGCAGGGGGCCTGGGGCTGCCAGAAAAGCCCCTTAGCTAAGGGCCTGGCCCCTCCCTTGGCCCTGAGAGTTTCATTACCTTCTTCCTTGTGTGTTTTCCCCTTTCTTTCCAGAAACTGCCTGAACTCTTTGTTTTTTTTTTCCCCAGGGCCTTTGAAAAGCCATTAGCGATTTTCATCCCCCTTTCAATCTGAAAATGGTTTCCATCATAAAACCTCTCAGTGGGTGCGAAACATCTGTGGCTTCCAATCAAAAGCAGGGCTGCTAGGGAGGGATAGTAGGGAGGGGTGGCAAAGGAGGGGAAGAAGTTCCAGAACATGCCAGTCCCCTCCTGCCTGGCCCGGCTTCCCTCCACAGGCTGGGGAGTCTGGACCCACCTCAGGCCCTGCCTGGCCCCAGGCTTTGTGGGTTGGCAATCCTGGCCAGGAGCATTTAAGGAGGTATACCCGGACTCAAGCGCTGTGGGTCTCTGGCCAGCCCCTCATTATAGAGACCGTGGAAGGGGATGACCCAGGTGAGGCCCCATTCTGCCCCTCCATTGAATTTCCATCCAAGGGAAGGGGCTTATCTCCCTCTGGTCCACTACTGAGCTGCACCCTCCTACGTTCTAGAATTTCATTCACTTCCTCCTAGACTGAAAGTTGCTGGACACTCATGCCAGTCCAGGTCAGGCTCCTAGGTCTGTGTGACCTCAGGTCACTACCCTCTTTGCATCCGGGCTGCGGGGAGCTTTGTTCTGAGGCTCCAAGAGGGTCACCATGGAAGGGCCCTCATTCCTGCCCAGAGCAGTGCTCCACAGATGGCCGCTGTCATTTCCCTGTGGGCACACTGCAACTACCTGATTCCAAGGTGGGAAAAAGCCTCTCAGAAATCAGATTTTATCTTCCAGTGATGCATTCTCAAACAAAAATCCACAGTGCCTAGCCTGGATCCCTAGACCGTGCATACCTGGGAAGTTAGTAACCGGGACCCTGGATGCTGACAGGTCTGGGCTCACTGGCCCCCACCTCTCTGGCCTCCTTGATGCCGGGTTGGTGGAAGGTGTTGGAGGGGGGTCACTGTACCATCCATCCTGGCCTTTCCCACACTGTTCAGCCGCTACCAGGAGCTTCAGCCAGAAGCCCACTCCCATCCTCCCTCCTGCTCTGTCCACCCCATTTTCCTGGCTCTCTGGTCAGCTGCCTGCCCCTTCCCAGTCCTCCCTTCCTGACCCCCTTCCACTCTCCCTCCCTTTCCTCTCCTGGCCTCTCCTCCCCAGCCTCTTGCTGCTGCCATGGAAACCACTTCCTTCTCCAAGTCCTGATTGATCCGTTTCTCATGGTCAGCATGCTCAGCGCAGGCTCTGGGTGGGGAAGCAGGCAGGGGCAGGAGGGCCAAAAGCTTCAGGATGTTCCTTCCACCTGTCTTCAACCCCTGCCATCCCAGGCCCAGCAGGCACAGGGTGTGGGACAGGTGCCGCCTGGAAAGACACTGGGGGTGGGGAACCGGCAAGCAGGCAGTGGGCCAAAGAGACCTCAGACAAAGGCCGCTGGGTGGTGAGCAGCTAGAAGCGAGGCAGCGGGCTGGGGGCCCATGGCTGTGTCCGCTGCCTCCTTTCTATCCCTGTGGATGCTTCACTTTTTAACAGAAATCTCTGCCTCTATGTCTTTGCCTCTCTACTTGGCGGTGGTGAGAGTCGGCATCAGGAAGACCCCGAGCATCTTGGAATCAAGCCTGCCTTCCGCAGGACCGGGAAGGCGTGGAAAGCGGCCATTCCAGGGCTCTGCGCACTTCCTGGCACCAGTGATCGCTCTGGTCTTGTTCGATGAACACAGCTGCACCCCAGGGACCGAGGGATTTTAGGGGACCACGCATGCCTTGTTCATCTCTGCATGTCAGTGGTTCATTGAGCACCTACTATGTGCAAGACCCAGTGCTGGGCACTCGGAATGCCCATCTCTTTCCAGCCTCGCAGAGGCCTCTGAAATAAGACAATAATAGTAATAATAGAGCTTTCTGTGTGCCCAGTACTCCCAGTTTTATCATGCTGAAGTTGAGTGATCTGGGACAAGTTATTCAGTATCTGTGCCTCAGTTTCCCCATCGGTAAAGCTCAATCTTCACAACAACTCCACGAGGTAGGTATTAGTAGCATCATCCCAATTTCACAGAGAAGGAAACTGAGGCACGGGGATGCTGTTTAGAAGCTGCGGATGCTCACTGAGCCGGAGGACATCAGAGCTGGGGCTCACACCCTGGCAACGGGGCCCCAGAGTCGAAGCCCTGAAGCCCCATGCTCGTTGCCTTTCGAGGTGGGAGTGATACCGTCTTCTGCAAGGTCACGGGCCAGGGGCAGGGCGGAAGCAAACTCCTGCAGACCGGCAAGAGAGGTGAGGAAGGAGTGGGATGAGTGGGTGCTCTGAAGAAAACGAGGCAGCAGACTGTGGTCCTAGAGCAGTGGTTTTGGTTCCGGGCCTCCTGCCAGGGAGGCAGTGCATGGCTTGGCTGTCCCTTCTGGGGACCGAGAGCAGACCCCTTTGTCTGCAGAGACCCCGTTTTTCCTGGAAGCAAACTCTAGCAAGAATCCATCACATGGATTCCTCTACTATATGGGATTAGAGTGGCCCAGAGGCCCATATCTTCAACCACAGTTTGACAAAAGGATCAGAAAAGAGGCTCAGAGGCATGGTGCTTGACCCGGAGACGCTCAGGCGGCACACCAAAACACCGTAATTCAGAGAGGCTTTGTCCGCCAGGGCCCGAGCCAGCTGGGCCTCTGGTGTGGCTGACAATCAGCCCAGCCCCCTGCAGGGAGCCACTTGGGGGAAACACCCTGAGTCCGAGATGGGCACAGCAGCCAGCCGCGACACTCTATCATTTAGGACCTGCAACCATCCAGTGAGATCAAAATGACAAACCTCTTAGCAGATTAGGAAACTGAGGCCCAGACAGGCCAAGCAATTTGTCGAAGGTCACGTGGCTGATGCCGGGAAGAGCTGGGGCCGGAGTGCAGATCTGTCTGGCTCCGAGAGTCCAGCGAGAGGACCAAACATGAGAGAGTGGCCTGCAGCCCCCCACCTCCCCCCGGGATGGCCACGGGGTTGCTCAGAGCAGGACCAATTACCCTGGTTGAGTAAAGCAAACCTGAACTTTCCCTGCAAACCTGCGGCTGGGCCTGGGTCCTTGCGGGAGGCCGATCCCAACCAGGTCAGCTGATGGACGACCCGGGGCCGAACCCGATTCCTGCTGTTTCATCAAAGCTGAGCTAAAAACAGCCTTGCTTTGGCAGTGGAAAATTGAAACTCCCAGCTTCCTCTTAAGGCTCTTAAACAGGTCAGCCCACCAAAAAACCCAATCCTTCAATCTGGGTTCTCTTAAAAAGTAGGGCAGGCCAATTATGTTTTACTGTCCTGAGCCATGTGGGGCTGAGTGTGGGCAGGTCAGGCCAGGGCGCCTGGGGCTGCCGGCAGATGGGAGACAGAGGAGCCAGCCAGCCTCTCCCATCAGCCTCTTTGTCAAAACAAAATTAAAACGCCCGGATTCTTGCTGGCACTGAGATCCCATCCAAGGTAATAGGTATTTATCTTAGCGGGTTCGGTTTTGGGCTCGATGCCACGGGGATGTGGAAACCAGAAAGTATCTTGTTCCCTGCTCCGTCTCTCCTCCCAGGGCCATGCCTTGCACCAAGAAGACGTTCTGGAACTATCTGTTCATTCAGACATTCATTCAGTGTATGTTTATGGAGTACCTACTATGTGTCAGGACCTGTGTGAGGTGCTGGGTTATGGCTGTGAACAACACAGACAAAAGTCGTCGTGACATTGATGTTCTAGATGAGAGAGACAAGCCATAGACAAAGCCAGCTTTAAAAACATAGCATGTCGGCGGTTACAGGCGTGTGAAATAAAGACAGGACAGGGGTGGAGCATGCTGGGAGTGGAAATAGGGGTTTAAATTTTAAATGTGAAATTGCAGGGTGTTCAGGGGGAGGGGACACTTGAGCAGAGACTGAAGGAGGGGAGTGAGCGAGCCGTGGGGACATCTGGGGAAGAATGGATGCAGCTGACAACGGCTGAACCGACATTAAGCACCACACATTTTGCTGGGCACGTTCACACCCTCATCTCCTTGTGAATTCCTTGGACCGACTTTATGAGATGAACAACGGTATGTAAATTACCAATGAAGTAACAGAAGCTCAGAGACAAAGTCAAAGTCTCCTCCTCGCAGGCTTACCTTCTGTGTAAGGAAGTTAAACAATTCAACAGCTACTCTCTTTCCATAGTAATAGAACCCCTGATAGCGGAACACACAGGGCTGCCTGAAATAAAGACTACATTTCCCAGCCACCCCCAGAGCATGGGTAGTCATGTGACTATATTCTGGCCAATGGGATGGGAATAGAGGTACAACTTCCTGAAGGATCCTCAAGGGGAGGGGGTATCCTTCTCCTTCCCCTTCCTGGTTCCCCTGGCTGGAACGTAGTCCCAAGAGCTGGAGCTGGAGCAGCCTAATTGGACTTTGAGGTGGCCTTGAGAATGGAGGCCATGCGCAGTGGACCTTCAGTAGTGAAGGAGCCTGAATTCCTCACCTGACACCATGGAACACCCCCCATGCTCTGGACAGGCTACATGGGCTCTCAGAAAAAAAGAAATTTTTATCTAGTTTAAGACCCATTTACTTTGGGTTTTTGTTACATATGGCCCAAATGAGTACTAACTGATACAGTTTCAGACAACAGAAAGTGGGTGGGCGGTGGGGAACGGAGAGATGATTCCCTCCTGTAAATCCAGCCACCTCTGATGGCAGTAGGTTGCTATAATTTGGGAATAACCGTTAAAAAGGCCACATCATCAGCTTTTTAAAGAAAAGCCAAAAATAAAGATATGGATGTGCGATCTCCTAATTTTCAAAAGTTTGCCATTGATTTAATTTAAAAAAAAAAGGTTTTTTTAATTAAAAAGAAACCCCATCAGGGTTGGTCACACAGAACTCGTTTACTAGCTGGCTTTGGCCTGTGTGGCCCCGGTTTGTGAGTGAGACCCCATGGGAGGAAGGCCTTACGGGAGAAACATAAGGAGAAAGTGTGTGGCGGAGCTGGGACCGTCGGGGGCTCCGCTGAGCCCGCCACGGAGGGGTCGCAGTGGTGGCCGCCTGTCAGGGCTACTCTCCACAAGCCTTGTTGTGTCCGAGCTCCTGGAGTGGGCACCTTGGATGCCCACCAAGGCCAAACAGACATCGTGCTCAGCACCCCCCTCCCACACACACATCCCTGCTCAGTGGACACAAGGCCCACAGAAGTGAGCAGTGGCTTGGCAGACCGGTGCATTTAATGGCAGACACGTCATTCTGCACCAAAGTCTCCACCATCTGTTCCTCGTGCTAATTGCCAACGTAAGGAGGAGATGTGTTCTTGGTGGTGTTGGAAAGTGAGAACGAGGAACAGAGCAACCGTCCACCCACCTGTGAGCTTGCGGGGGGGGGGGTAGGGCAGGGGCTCTCCCTCTTGCTCACAGCAATATTATTTAATGGTTGCCCTGGCCCAGGACAGTGCCAGCAGCTGGGGGTGGGGTGGCCCACAATCCTGGTCTGGGAAGAGCCATCTAGAGTCAACACGCCTGCCCCCTGGCTCTGGGAAAGGTCCCTAGTTTTACAGGCGACCTGTCCCTGCTCCCCATTGCCAGATTCCTCTCACATGGCGCTTTGAGCACACTCCCCTGCCCTCACTCCAGCCACGGATCTCTGGGTGCCCCTCCTGCCCTTTGCCTCTGCTGTGCCCCCCAACAGGAAATCCTTCCCCGTTTCTTTGGCCATTTCCCACCAAGCACGGTCTCTGATAAACCACCCAAGCCCTGCACCCTGCTGCTGCTCTGTCCACCAGGCCAGGTACATGCTTGTGGACTCCGGAGTCCCTACCAGGCTACGAGTGCCTCCTACAGGTCAAGGAATGTGTCTCATCGCCGCTGGAATTCCTAGCTGCTCTCTGGGGCCGGATGCTTCATCGGGGTCTGTGCAACTGCTGAGAGATAGGATGGTAGACGGGTAGCCTCCGACCCCCCCCTCCCCAGGCCGGGCCCCGGCTCTGCTACAAAAAACCATTCTCTGTGTGGCCTTAGGCAAGGCACTTGACTTCTCTGAGTCCCTGTTTCCTCATCTGCAAAGTGGGGCTCATGAAGGGTGGCCCTCACGGGCTTATTATGAGGCTACAACAGGTTCATGGATGCAGAAACCAGAGCAGGGGGCCCGCCCACAGCAGCGGTCAAATGCACTCAATACACGTTAGCCCCGTTACTACTATTAATTAGGCGTGAATCATCTTTATACATGAAGGATGACCTGCTGGCCTCCAGGGAATGAGTCAAATCTCTAGAGCTGGAACGTAGCAAGAGACAGCAGCCAGGCTGGGCTGGAGGAGGAGGACGGCGAGGAGGAGGGGGAGTGCCGAGGCTGACTAGACAATGACTTTGTTACAAAAAAAAAATCGGGCTATGTTCAGGAGAAGGCAGATGCATGAGAATAGGTTTATCAAGATGGTTTGCAGTGCCACCGTAATTTAAAATAAATAAGTCAATTTAATGTTTATAGAGTGAGTTATGCCTTATTAGGGACATGGTGAGCGGAGGAAAGTTGGCCAAGGCGAAATTTGAGAAATTGGCCCCGGCCGCGGGAGTAATTACGGCCACGCGCTAGTGTGTAGTCCTGCCCGATGATATTTTCATTCTGTCTAATTTATTAGTTTATTAGCTTTATGGTGAATGTAGAAAGTTATACCACAACACGGGTCTAATTTGATCAGAGCCAAATTTTCATGTCTTCCCGAGATGGCTGTAATAAGGCAAGAGACCCCTGCTTCAGAGCTGCCTCCAAGTTTTCCAGAAAGACTCAGGGCAGAGTTCCAGGGCTCTGGGTACTAGGGACGCAAAGCAGGAAGCGACAGAAGGCAGGGGTCCACACAGAGCGCAGACTGTCTGGTCTTAAATGCCGGCGCCTCTGCTTTCTAGTCACGTGACCGCAAGTGCTGGGCCCTTGTAGGTGTCAGTGTTCCCACCTGTGAAATGGGAGCAATAATGATTCCTCCCCGCCCCCAGTAGTAATCGAGAGCCCTGTGTAAGCAGGGCCTGGGTGGGGTTGGTCACCACTGTCTCCCTAGGGTCCCGCGCCATGCCTGGCTCATCTCAGGCGTTCAGTAAAGGTTGCTGGGTGAACGTGGCAGAGGCCGACACCCATGTAAGGGGCTTAGCCCATAATCATCACCCTGCTTCTATCCCCTGTGTCTTGTGCCGGCTCTAAGAGCTTTACGAAGTCATCTAAGCCTCGGGAGCATTCTATAAGGTAGGTCCTGTTATTATCATCAGTCCCAGTTTAAAGAGGGGGAAACTCAGCCCCTGCCTAGGGTCCCACAGCCAGTGTGGCAGAGCGGGGAATCGGACGCCAGGAACCTAGTGCTAGGGTGACCCTATCATGGCATCTCCTGTCTTAGGGGTTCCTTATGTTTTGGCTTGATTATTCCCGATAAAGATCCAGGTCCACGACACCCTGAGGGGGTTGAACTCGAACACTTTCATTTGGAGACCAAATCCCGTATGATCTGGCCACCTCTTCCCTCTCCAGATGCAATGCCTTCCGTTTCCTCTCCCCTATCAGCCTCCTCCTCCCCAGACCTCCCCGCCCCCCTTCTCTACCCAGGCAGTCTTCGCACTGGCCCCACACAGCACCCAGTGGGTCCGCTCAGTTCAACAAATGCCTTTGAGTGGCCCAGCCTACCAGGCCAGCCCAGGACGGGGCACGGGGGGGATAGCAGGGCTTCATCCTCGCAAGGAGCCCACGCCAAGTTCCTGAGCACCTGCTATGCACCAGGCACTGAAGAGGGGCCTGGAGGTATAGAAAAGAGGAGGTGGGTGGTCCCCGCATTTTACTGACGGTCAAAGGGACTTCCCACATGTGGTTGAGGATCCCATGGTGGGAAGACTCTTCTGGACACGGAAATCACAAGAGTCCCAAGCAGATATGGGAGGAGGGGCAGGCTCGGGAAGGAAGAAGTGGTCACAGAAGTCCAGGTTGGCATGATGCCACGGCTGTCAGGGGGCCACAAGCCCAGGCATGTGGGCACTTCCAGAAGCTTCAAGAGGCAAAGACATGGGTTCTTCCCTGGAGCTTCCATAAGGAACTCAGCCCTCCTGACCCCAGATCTTAGCTCAGTGAGACCCACATCAGACTTCCGACCTCCAGAACTGTAAGACACTGCATTTGTGGCATTTGAAGCCACTGGGCTTATGGTGATTTGTGGCAGAGATGGGAAGACAGGAATACAGCCGCCACAGGGGTGGAGTTTGCTGCTACTGTGCTAGAACGTGACGGAGCAAGATCTTATGTCCGCTCCCAGCGGCCACCCTCCCCGGGCAAGCAGGTGCTCTCACCCCATTCTACAGATCCAGTTATTCATTTCTTTAACAAGGATTGATTGATTGCCCGGCAACCTTCCAGGTGCTGGGGATGGAACGGGGGAGCAGGAGAGGAGAGGAACTGTGATTTCTAGAGGGCAAGGGAGACCATAAACAAGCAAACTTGTAAGTATGTATCACATAACAGGAGGAAGTTACCTAGATATATTCTAGGGGAAAGAGGCAGAATAAAGATAGTGATGGGGTGCTGTGTTAGACAAAGTGGTCGGGGAAGGCCTCCCTACAGAGGTGACATCTGAGCAGAGGCTCGGAGGAAACGGAGGAGGAAGCCATGTAGATATCTGGAGCATTCCAGGCAAAGAAACGGATCGCAGAGAGGCGAGGTCCTTGCTCGCCTGGGTTTGAAGAGCAGGGAGGGCCTTTTGAGTTAGGCAGAGTTCTCAGGGCAGATTCCCAGGGGCAGACACATGTGAGTTTGTTCTGAAAGTATTAGTGGGGGGTAGACAGGCCAAGGTGGTGGGTGCCACTTCTGCAAAGTCAGGTGGCAGAGAAGCATGGTGGGTGCTTTAAGAAATAGAGTCACCCTTCTGGCTGGACCAAGGGTAGGAACACACAAGACGTGGAGCACCCAGAACTTTCATTCCTTGCTGGCGGGGCTTGGAAAGGGTTAAAGTACTTGGGAAACAGGCAGTGCTGGAGGCTGAACTGGGTCCCTCCAAAGATATGTGGACATCCTCACTCTCGGTACCTGTGAATGAGACATTATTTGGAAGTAGGATACTTTGTAGATAGAACCAAGGCACGATGAGGTCATACTGGATGAGGGTGAGCCCTAATCTGACGTCTGGTGTCCCTTATAGGAGGGAAATTGGATCACAGAGGCACAGAGCCAGAGGGAGGCTGCCGTGTGAGGACAGAGGCAGAGAATGGAGGGATGCGCGCATGAGCCAAGGACTGCCGGCCACCACCAGATGCTGGGAAGAGGTGGGGAGGATACTTGCCTAGAGCTTTCAGAGGGAGCATGGCTCTGCTGACACCTTAGTTTCATACTTCAAGCCTCCAGAACTATGAAAGAATACAGCCCTAGCAAATTAGCACAGGCGGCCTCCACCGAAGTTGAACATCCCCCCCCACCCCCGCCTGCCACACTCCTGCATCTTCTCTCCAAGGGATGCATCCGAGAGAATTGAACCCTCACGTTCAAAGCACCTTTACTTGTCTTTGCTCAAAACTAGAAGCAGCAACCCCGACGTCCCCGCACAGGAGAACAGACAAATAGCCTGTAATTGAGCTCCACAACGGAGTAGTTCACAGGGATGAGAAAGGATTATCCACCAACTCAGATCACCGTGCGGACACATCTCCCAGACGTCAGGCCGAGGCAAGGAAGCTGGCCACGCAATGGGCAATTCTGCTTACGTGCAAAGCAAGCCCGGGAGAAACTAGTCTGAGTTGATTCAGAAGTTAGAACCGTGTTCCCTCTTGGTGGAAGGACACCCTGTGGGATGCTGGGAATGTCTTACATCCCAATCTGAGCAGGGCAGACACCAGGGTGGGTGTGTGGTTCCTGGAGCTGGAAGCCTCTGCATTAAGCACTGTACTGTGTGTACTTCTATGTGTAAAAGGGAAATACATAGATGGGGACCCCCCCCANCCCCCCCCAGCGCAGAGCCTCAGAAGCTTGACAGAGGCCCCTGGAGTTGGTTCTGTTGGCCTCCAAGAGGCTGGGGATGGAGGGTTGCTGAGCTGGGGGTGAGGCGCAGGTAGCCATGGGCAGGACTGGGGACACCGAGTGGCATCCAAAGAGCATTTAGGATGAGTCCAGGGCCCCCCTTGGCCCATCATCAGCCAGAGCAGCTGGCAGGGCCTCCACATGCCCCTCCCCACCCTGGCTCTCAGGCTGGCATCACAGCCCCGGCAGGTGGGGGAGAAACAGAGCAGGGAGAGCTCATGGAGCAGAGACACAGCCCAGGTGCACTCTCTCCCAGGCCAGCCTCTCCTTATCAGCCCTCTGCTGGGCCCTGGTCTGTGCTCATGAGCTTCGAGCTCCCCCCACCCCGGGGCACCCTGGTGAGTACCGTCAGACCTCAGCAGCTGCATGTGGGCTGGGCCCCAGAGCACGCCCCCTCCATGGCATCACCCGCCCCCTCCATGGCATCTTGCGGAGGCAAAGCAGGCTTCACCACTGGCTGGAGGCAGGGGATGGAACGCCCCCCCCCACCCCGGGGTAGGACGGGACTGTCATGGAAGCATGACGCCAGGGCTCAGGGAGACCAAGTGATCGGCCCCACAGCCCCACGACCTGCAGCTCTGAAGGGGCAGCTCTGTGCTCCCCATTCTGGTCTGCTTAACCCCTGAGCCTGGCCCCTTCCTCCAGATTCCCCGGATGGTTCACTCATGCAACACACAAACAGGTGAATGAACTCACAGGCCAGTGGCAGAAGCGGTGGTGTGGTCTAGTGGGGAAGGACACGTACCCTGGCTGTCAGCTGCCTGGGTTCAAATCCTGGCTCGGCCCCTTGCCGTGTACTTAAACTGGGCCAAAACGTTTAAGCTCTTGGCCCCTCAGTGATCCTATCTGTGAAATGGGACAAGTAGTGACATTTTCTCCATGGCTGTGAGTTTACCAGTGAAGTACTTGTGCTTGGCACATAGGAAGCCCCAGACAAGTGCTGATATCATTTTTATATGATATAATTCGTGTCGTGGCTACAAAGATGAAAGCAACAAAAGTCACATTCCTCCTTGGAAGCCCTTTGAGGACGCCAGACCCACCGACAGAGTCTTTGTGGACATTTCCTCCTCTTTCTCAATGACCCACGATGGGAAGAAGCTGGGGGTGGGGGTGAGGTTCAGTGAGGGGGGGCCTGGCAGCTCAGGGGTCATAGTGGGGAGAGGGGCCCTGACGCAGAGCCCAGACAGAGCCTAGCCACAGCTTCTCCAATGAGGCAGTGTGAATGCGAGGAATCATGGCTACCAGGCACTGAGTGGGATCCTGAGCCCCTCAGCCTGAGCTCCAGCCATTCCGCGCTGCCCGACCCAGCCTCATGCCTGCTGAAAATTCTGGGTGTGTCCTGCCGGGGACTTGGGTATGGATTCGGGCTCTGTTGTGTCCATAGATCTCAGAGAGTGGTCTGGGCCATCCCTCTGCCTTCCCACCACACTCATGTCGAGCCGGAAAAGGGGGCTCCTGCCTTTTGTCTGAATCTCCAGATGAGGGCCCCAGGGGAAGGTGGGAAGTGGGGTCCTGGGGCTGTGGGCGGGGCATGGAGTGGACAAGTAGAGGAGGCAGCCAGGGCCAGCTCCCCCCGGACAGACAGAAGCACCAAGGTGAGGCTCCTGGTATTGGGTCTCTGACCCCTCGGGGAAGAGCTTACAAAGCAGGTTAGTCTCCCGCACCCCGCTGCCCCAGACCCGGGCGGCCCTCATAGAGGGGCTCTGCAGACCCAGTGTATGGGCAGCCTGGGGACGGGAAGACCCCACCTGCATGCCTCGGACCTATGGCCCATCCCTGGGCTGCACACACTGTACCGTCATGGTCTCTGTACATGTCTGCCTGGGCCTCAGTCTTCTCAGCTGTAAAATGGGGTGTGGGGCATGCCCTGCCTCACGGGGTGTGGCGAGGCTCGCATGAGATCATCCGTGTAAAATAATCAAACCCACGAAAGTGCCCCACAGCACTCTGGGGGAGGGGGTCTGGCTTTTTCTGCCATCGTGTCTCCCTGCTCTGCTTAAGCTGGCGGCCGGCCCATCAGAGGCGCTCAGAAATGTGGGCTGAATGAACAGATACAGACAATGTTCAACGACTCCTTTCCCCACTTGCTCCCGGAACATTCCAGGCCAGACCAGGGGCAGGAGTGTACTCAGGAGGGGTACCTGGGGGCGGAGCCGGGGAAGGGGTCCCCCAAAGAGCAGAAGGAGAAGCTGAATCCTTCACTTATTCCTTGTTTCCCTCAGCATTTCCTCCAAGCTGAGCTCAGCAAAGCCTGGTGCGGACACCGTCCCTCCCTCCAGGAGCGACACTCTAGTGGTCAGACCGCGGAAGGTGATAAGAAAGGCTCCTGAGGTCACGGGAGCAGAGAGTCCCTGCCGGAGCAGAGAGTCCCTGCTGGAGCAGGGGAGAAGCTCTCCCAGGAGCAATGACCTTTCCCCTCCATCAGTATTAGTATAGTTGACCTTGTTGTTTTGCACAATGGGGTCAACTTGTCTCATACAGAATACGCACTACACACCCGTACACTGAGAGGAGCTTATAAACAAGCACCCGTGGCCCGCTCAGCTCTTATCACCACCACGGGCTGGACTCTGGGTTAGGCACTGTGAAGATCAGAGGTCCTGTAACTATCCAANTCCGTACACTGAGAGGAGCTTATAAACAAGCACCTGTGGCCCGCTCAGCTCTTATCACCACCACGGGAGCTCTTATCACCACCACGGGCTGGACTCTGGGTTAGGCACTGTGAAGATCAGAGGTCCTGTAACTATCCAAGTCCTGCCCAACGTCACCATGAACAGCATCCGGTAGAAGCATCTGGTAGTGGCCCATCTGCCTGCACCACGGCCAAAGGTGATGGGGGTCCCATGTTCCCATACTCCAAGCCTGCTGGAATATTTGTAGAACAGTGGCTGAGAGCCCAGTGTCCTGCCTCTCACCTCTCACCTGGCTCGGCCACGCACCAGCTGTGTGACCATGGGCAAGTCACTTCACCTCTCTGAACTTCATCCTTTCACCTACCAATGAGGATAGTGACAGCACCCCCACACCGAGGATTTGCAAGTCAATGGGTGTGCAGTGCTCACAGCAGTAAGAACTTGAAAAACACTGGCCTTTGCTGTACTGTTAGACCTCAGATCTTAGGGCTCTGGCTGTATCATCACTCTCGTGGGGGAAGCCAAGGTCCAGGGAAGTTAAATTAAAGCGCTCAAATGCCCCTGGCAGGATTGGCGAGTGGGGGGAGAGTTACGACTGGCTTTAGTCCCATGGCCCCCACAAAATACTCAACACGCCCAGGAACATTAACTTAGCACGGGAAGGGAAAGAACGACACAACCAAACAAATACCCTGTCAAGGAAGGAAATATGTAATCAATTAACCAAGCCTCCCCAAGCCTCTCCAAATAATAATTAGGAGTGTCAGCCTGGCTCACAAGGAAATTGCCATTGCAAGGGCTTGCCGCTCCCTGAGAATCCACACGCGAGAACGCAGAACCCATCGGGTGCCGAAGCGGGTTCCTGGCACGTCTCCTAACTCCGGGCTTCTGTCTCCCAGGCCCCAGCCCTGGCTGTGCACAGAGCCCCGTCACCCTGGGGACTGGGTCCACCACCTGTTCCTGTCGATAGTACACCAGGGGGAAGGCAGATAGGGATAGAGCTGGGAGGGATGCCCAGCGCCGAGTGCTCTCTCCCATTTACGCACTGGAAAAAGGACAGTGAGGCTCAGAGAAGCTGAGTCACTGGCCAAGTCACACTGAAGCTTCCCTGCGGACTCAGGACTAGGCCCCTGGGCCCTGGTCTCAATGCCAGGCTGTGGTTTAATAACCTGGCCCTCTGGCCAGGAGTTCACGTATCTGTATAAGAAGTATTTATTGGCCACTGACAGTGGAGCTGCCTGGTACCGACCCGACACCGCAGGAGCCGAGGTGAGCTAGAGGGACCAAGCTCTCAGCCTCAGGGTCGCATTAGGGATGCAAAAGGGAAAACACATATTCAGATACATAAATGGGAGCGTCACACCGGGCAGTAGTCCATGCCATGAAAAGCAAGGAGCAAACAAACAGGAACAAAGGGATAAGGGACTGGGGTCGAGGGGATCCCTTCAGATGGGAGATCAGGGAGACACCTCTGCAGAGGGGACGTCTGATCTGGGACCTGGGATGGGAAGAGTGTACCTGGCAGAGGAGAAGCACGAGCAAATGTCCTGAGGCAGGAACGAGCTTGGCCACAAGGCTGAGGTGCCCAGAGGATGGCCAGGGAGCAAGAGGGGTGGGTGGTGAGGCTGGTCACGTGGTGGGGATCATCTGCGATCTTGCAGCCCTGAAGCTACCAGAAGCCGGGATTCTCTCCCACGTGAGCTGGGAAGGCTTTGTAGGGCTTCCAGCAGCAGGTGCCAAGATCTGAAAGCTCCCTCTGGCTGCTGGGTGTAGAAGGCACCTGGGCAGCGAGGGACCCAGATGCACAGAGAAAGGACTCAAGCTTTTGGGAGCTGGAAGGAAGCAGCTAGCCCTTGACTGGACACCAGGAAGCCTAGGCCTGGCTCCTCCACTGCTCCTGGACTGTGTGACCTTAAGCAAATCACTCAACTTCTCTGGTTGTCTCTTTGCTTTACCTAAAGCAGGAGAGACCTCCCTGCCCGCAGCCTCACGTGGTGCTAGTTCATCGTCTCGGCTGTGGTTGATGTTACTTGCAGGTGGAGGTGACAGGTGCCTATTTGTACAAAAGGTGGACGGCCCCCGCCGTCTTCTCATTTATCTCTCTCCATGGCAAGTGTCAGGTGACTCCTTCTCCCTGACAGAGGCTTTAGCTCTGCAATCACCCAGTGATCCAGCGGGGCACTGCTCTTCCGTTCACTCATTCTCTCCCTTCCCCACTTCCTCATTCATTCATTCATTCGTTCATCTACTCATTCATTCATTCATTCCACCCTCCATGCATTCGGTCACCCGCCATCGCCGCGCTCTTATGCACGCTCAGCAGTGCGCTCACGTCTCCTCGCCTGACTTTTCCAGGACCCTTAGGCTCACCAGACCTTCCATTCACCATTAATCCCACCCAATCCTCACCTCCTGAAACAAAATTACCTTCTGAGGCAGAGAAGATTCTCCCAGAACCTGGGAACTTTATTAGGCTGCGATAATATATTAAAGAGGAGGTCTGAATCACCCAGAGCAAATTCTAATGTGAAGAAATACCACGGCGACAAATACTTTGTTCTGAACTGTTTACTAAATTAAGTCTTTCCTGGACATTTTTAGCCTTCAATTTTTTTTAATACTAGCAATAAAGTAGTTGCGTAAATTAGTAATAAAACTGACAGCCCAGTTACTGATTTTTTACTTAGAAGGAAAAGGATGTGTGTGTGTGTGTGTGCAGATAATTTCTAACGGCTCTGGTTTTCTGACTGCAGATACATAAATGATTTGCCATCTCAGCAACTCTGTCCCACGGGCTGGGGGTTGGGGGAAGCTGCACTGAGCTCTGTGGAGTGGAAATTCTTTTCCAGGAGTCAGAAGATGAGTTTGGTTCCACAGCTGACTTGCTGTGTGACCTTAGGCAAGTCACCCACCATCTCTGGGCCTTGGTTTTCTCATCCGGAGCATGAAGGGGTTGGTCTGCATGATGCCTGAAGGCGACTGGCAGATCTATCCCGAGTCTGGGGGGAGACAGTGACTTTAAACAGCGTCTCTGTGTTGGTGGCTCCTATCCTTGTGCCTGTTGACAAACCTGTCCCTCGCCCTGTGTGTCCATCGACCTACTTGCCATCTTTGCTCAGGTGTCTCACGGACACATCTCACCTGACCCAGACAGAACTCGGGAATTCTGCACCCGTCCCCAGCCCTCGCTGGTCCTCACTGATCTCCCTGTCTCAGGAAGGAGCCCCTCCACCTAAGTGCTCTGGCCACAGCCCTGGAGGCCACGGTCAACTGCTCTCCCTCTGATGGCCTCCGCCTCCAGTCCATCAGTGAGTCCTGCCAGCTCTGCCTCCAGACCCTTCTCCCATCACAGCCCCTCCGGCCTGGCCAGCACACCCTATCACCTCCTCAGCTCCCCGGTGACAGGTGCTTCCTGCCTCTGTCCCCGCATCATCCCCAGGAGCTGAGGACGATCTTCTCACAACCCCAAAACAGGAACAGGGTCAACCTCAGTGACCCCTCATCACTTCCAGAATATAAGTCAAACTCCCTCTAATGACCCACAGTGCTCTACAGCAGAGGTTCTCAAACTTGCCTGCCTATGGGAATCACCTTGGGGAGCTTTGCAAAATTGATGCCTGTGTCCCCACCCTCTTGTCCACGAGGTTCTGATGTAACCATCGGGGCTTGGCCTGGCGTCAGGAGCGTGCGAAGCTCCCCCAGATGTTTGTAATGGGGCCTGTGGTCCATTGCACTGGCGGCAGCTTCGGGAGATGATTGGAAACACAGGATCGCGGGCTTCCCTGCCCCCACCCACTGAATTTGAGCAAACAGTGTCTGTGTGCAGTCACGTTCAGGGGGTCTGCTCCCACCTCACCTCTCCCCCCTCACTCCTTGCAGGACTCATCAGTTCCCAGCCCCTCAGCTTCTCTCTGTTCTTCATTGACATATCAAGCTGGCTCCCAGCTCAGGCCCTTGCTCTCCTCCTCTGCCAGAATGCTCCTTCCCTGGCCTCTGCATCGTGGCTTTCTCTCCCGGAACCCAGAGAGACCCCTCCCCCGGCCTCTCCCTGGGTTGCAGACATAGCCCGGGGAATGTTGGCTCCATGGGCACAGGGTCCCTACCTTCCTTGTTCACCTCTGTTTCCTGATGTCCACAGTTAACACAGAAACACTTTTAAGTGGCAGATGAATCATTAGGGCCAGCCCTAGCTGAGGCCGTTGAAACGTGTCACAGTGCACGAGACACAGCCTTGTCCTCTCTTCCACGTCCCAAGGCGTGGTCTGACATGAGTTTGCAGTTCCTTGTGGTCGATGGTGAGGCCCTTGGTAAAAGGCAACTTGTTCTCCAGAGGAGGGGAGGGTTACCCCAGAGGCCCCCATTCCATCGGCAAGGGGCTGAGCTCCATTCACTGGGGCAACCCCAGGGGAGGAAATTTCTGGTGAGGGGGAAGCTCTCCCAGCTCTTGGGCTCCTCCCGTCTCTGGGCTGAGCTTAATCCCCATAAACGGGGTCTGAGATCTACACTCTATAGGTCTGTCGTTAGGGTTTAAGCAAATGATGGATTGGGAAACAGTTTTGCTGACCGTTTGAAATAGTAATTCCACATTTGGATAACCTGTCAGATCATTAATTTAGCTAATCTCTAGTCATGTTCTGTGTTGGGTACTGGTGCCCTAGAGATGTAGAAAAGAAGGTCCCCCATGCTTAAGGGACAAGACCCATCGTTGGTGATGGGGTGGAGGGGGCCACAGGCAGGGGACCCCCCCAGTTGCAATACCCCAGTTCATCACCAGAGGGCAGCAGACAGCTTTGCAAGCACTTCCCTGGGTGGGGGGAGACCAGGCCGCCTCTGGGTGGCGGGGTGGGGGTGGCACACAGAGAATGGGGGTGGCACACAGAGAATGGGGATGGTGGTGGGGGGGAGGGAGAAGGCTGCTCAGTGAGAACTGCCAACTCAACAGAGCACATCTCTGTCCCCTGCGTCAAAGCTGTCCACTACCCCAAGACCCAACCATGGAAAAGTTGACCCCTCAGCCTGCCAGTGTGGCCAGCATGGAATAAGGCCCACTTGAAGCTCCTGAGGCCTCTGGGCCTTGGAATCTGGAGTCCCTGCTGCCGGGGAGATTCTGAGGCCATTGTGGGACTCCATCCCAAGAGATGTAGGGTATATGCCGGGGAAGGGAAGCGAGGCATCGTGCATGTGTGTTTGCTGTGTACCTGGGTGTGTGTATGTGTGTGTGTGTTTGCGTGCACAGAATGGGAGGACGAAACCCCCACACGGGAAGCACAAGACCAGAAGGGGAAAGAAAGAAGAGAAGAATGTCGTGCTAAGAGGGAAACCACGGAAGCAGAAGGCGACTGAAGGCAGGGAACAGAGGAGAAGAGCACAGACGTTCACAGGTGGGAAGTGAGGCCCCGGGGAGGCGCGAGCTCAGGACCCATCTGTGGCAAGCGGGCCCTGCTGGTTTGGGCTGCCTGGGGCCTGGGTGGGGGCAGTGGTGGCGGCATCTGTGTGAGTGGACAATGACCCCTGGCATGGGAAGAGCACAAGTATGATGCCCGGCGTGCTTCTGGGGCCAGCGGGGTGACTCTGTGGAGGGAGGTGGCTGGGGTGGGGGGACAGGTAGGGCTGGGGGGCAGGGGGGATGTCCCACTCAGGGCAGTGGAAACACGTCAGGTTAAAGGGGTCTCTCAGCCAGTCAAGGGGATTGATGCTGCCAGCTGAGGAGCCGGGGGGCTCCTGGAATCCAAGCTCTGGAGCTGGGGTTGGGCACTGCTCAGTCTCCTTGGCCAGGGCGTCCAGGGGCCAAAACTGCCGGGTAGTTGCTAGTTTTAACGGGGAGACTGACCCTGACAGCTTCCTACCAGAGGCACCAAGCATCTCAGGCCAGATCGACTGTGAGCAGGTGTGTGTGTGCACGCGCGCATCCGTCGTGTGTGTGTGTGTCTGTGTGCACGCGCGCATCAGTCGTGTGTGTGTGTCTGTGTGCATGCACGCATCCACCGTGCGTGTGTGCGTGTGTGTCTGTGTGCACGCGCACATCCGTCGTGCGTGGGCTGGGATGGACACACAAGGTTGCACGCCCTTACTAAGTTACGAGTCTCCAGTGCTTGGCCCTGGGCCTGGGATGGGTGGGCACTCAGTGGCTGTTGAACAAGCCTGCTCCCAGTGGCCCAGAGACCCAACCTGGCTTGGTGTGTGAACCCAGGCTTCACCATGGGTATGCTGTGTGACCTCGGACCAGTGACCGCACCTCTCTGTTCTGTGTCATCATCTATACAACAGGATTCCATGAATCTGAGATGTGTACTCCATGGGATGACTGTGAAACCAGATGATGGGTCGGAAAAAGTTCTGCTGACTGTCTGAAGTGATAATTCCACATTCGGATAACCTGTCAGTCAACTGATTCCACAAACCCTTACTGAGGCCCTGGGCTTCCATCCGAGGCCCTGGGCCAGGCACTGAGGACCTAGAGGTGAAGGAGGGAAGGTCCCCACCCCAAGAGGTGGGCGCAGGGCCTGACGCAGGCGGGCCCCGTAACTCCTCCTTCTCTGACTGCTGCTCTGGGGGCAGAGGCCTGGGGTCGGGCCCGGTGGGACTCTGGCTCAGAGAGCCACTCCGCCTCTGGGGAAAATGCCAGGGGGCTGGAGGAAGAGCCCCTTGCTCCTGGGCCCCCTTGTTCCCTAGTCAAGTCCTCATTTTCTTTCTTTCTTTCTTTTCTTTCTTTTTTTATTTATTCGACAGAGATAGAGACAGCCAGCGAGAGAGGGAACACAAGCAGGGGGAGTGGGAGAGGAAGAAGCAGGCTCATAGCTGAGGAGCCTGATGTGGGGCTCGATCCCACAACGCCGGGATCACGCCCTGAGCCGAAGGCAGACGCTTAACCGCTGTGCCACCCAGGCGCCCCAGCAGCAACTAGAATTATTTGCGTCTTCCGGCTTCCCCCTGAATTCTTCGGCCCCTGTCCGCACATCGCAGCAGGTGGAACGTGATGCGTGGAGTGGGTGCTACCAGCAATTCTCTCTGGAGGCTTTTTAAAAGACTGATTCCCCAGGCCCCGCTCCAGGCCCCTTGAATCAAAGTCCGTCTTGGTGGACCCCGGAACTAATGTTTTTAAGCCACTGCCAGGGTGATCCTCATGCAGGTGGTCCCGGGAGGGGCTGGCAGGGGAGCCCCCGCCCAAGGCGCCTTGCTGCTCAGGCTCTGAGAGCGGAGCTCCCCGGCCGGACGTTCCCCTAGTGGCCGGGAGGAGAACTGCAGCCCTCGCTCCTAAAAGCATCCCTGGTTTTGCGATGGGGACCTGCTCCCACTTGCGGTGTTCAATTCGGATGGGACTAAGAGGCATAATCTGTCCTGAATAAACTGCAGAAAAGGGCTCAAGGTTGTCCTTACAATGTCACTCTGGCTCTCTCGCATTCCCGGAGGCTTACTGGGTGCGAGAGAGGAGGGGGTTTCCAGTGGGTCAAGGACTGGGCGTAACCTAGCACAGGCTCAACACACACATGGTACTCGCCGCGTGTGCCGAGCGGTCAGATGAGGGAACACATGAACGGCCACGTCTGTGCAAGCAGCAAGGGCTGTGTATATTTCGGAGGAAAAGGACGCACGGCTCAGGATACCGTGCAGAAGGACAAGGAAGCTATGCAATTCAGACTCAAACCAACCAGGGTCAGAGGGCACTGTACTTCCTACCAAGACCGGAGAAGGAGTTTACCCTGCACTTTCACAGATGAGTCTGCAGAAGCGCCAGGTGACTTTTCAGAGGGAAGCAAGTCCCTCTGCTCTTTGGACGAGACAGTGAATGTGTCTATTTTAAAAGGGCACACAAGGGCGCCTGGGTGGCTCAGACAGTGAAGCGTCTGACTCTTGATTTCGGCTCAGGTCGTGATCTTGGGGTCCTGGGATCGAGCCCCTTGTCAGGCTCCGCGCTCAGCAGGGAGTCTGCTTGAGATTCTCTCCCTCTGCCCCTCCCCCCCAAAAATAAATAAATAAATCTTAAAAAAATAAAAATAAAAACCAGCCCAGTAGTCCATCAAAGAGATTGCAGGGAGCTTCTACTTGGCAGGTTCCGTCTGCGTGCTTGCAGGGAAGGTCCCCACCCCGAGAGGTTGGCTCAGGGCCACCTCCTTTCAGCACCTCCCTACCTCCACGCCTTTGCCCACACAGTGCCCTCTGCCTAGAGTGTCCGCTCCCCACGCTTCCTTGTCTGAAACCTACTTATGCTTCTAGGGCCACTTCAAACGCCACCTTCTCTCTGATTTCCCGGGTCTCTCCAGCTCTGATTCATCACTGCATTATATCGGAGTCTTTCCTGGGACAGCTATCACTTTATTACTTGAATTGTTAGCTATTTATCTCCATGTTTTATCTCCCCTCTCTCTGCCTTCATTCCACAAATATTTATTTTTCCTCTCTAAATGCCGAGCAGGGTCTGGGGTTACTGAAATGAAAGAGAGAGAGCACAGCCTGGGAGGAACTTCTGGGCACGCGGGGGCGGGGGAAGGAGGGGGGCTCAAAGNAAAAATAAATAAATAAATCTTAAAAAAATAAAAATAAAAACCAGCCCAGTAGTCCATCAAACAGATTGCAGGGAGCTTCTACTTGGCAGGTTCCGTCTGCGTGCTTGCAGGGAAGGTCCCCACCCCGAGAGGTTGGTGCAGGGACACCTCCTTTCAGCGCCTCCCTACCTCCACGCCTTTGCCCACACAGTGCCCTCTGCCTAGAGTGTCCGCTCCCCGCGCTTCCTTGTCTGAAACCTACTTATGCTTCTAGGGCCACTTCAAACGCCACCTTCTCTCTGATTTCCCGGGTCTCTCCAGCTCTGATTCATCACTGCATTATATCGGAGTCTTTCCTGGGACAGCTATCACTTTATTACTTGAATTGTTAGCTATTTATCTCCATGTTTTATCTCCCCTCTCTCTGCCTTCATTCCACAAATATTTATTTTTCCTCTCTAAATGCCGAGCAGGGTCTGGGGTTACTGAAATGAAAGAGAGAGAGCACAGCCTGGGAGGAACTTCTGGGCACGCGGGGGCGGGGGAAGGAGGGGGGCTCAAAGATCTGAGGAGGACAAGGCTGGGGCTGCATCCCGACCACCTCTGGGCGCTGTGCCCCAGCTCTGTGCCTTGGAAGCAGCAAATGTTCCATAAGCGCTGTCGAGCGAATATGTGAGTGGTTGCATCTCGAAGTAATAAAGGAAGTGGCATTTCTTTCCACGTCCTCTTTCCTCCAGGCTCTTCCTTCATTCACTCGATTTCTCCCCCATCTCCCTCCCCTGATAAATACGAATTAGGGAGGTGTAACTGTGTACTCCCACTCTCCACGAAGCCCCTGGGCTCCTCCCCACCCCCCAGCTGTTCTCCACTTCCTGCTGCGGGCTCTGGGGATGGTGCACGTGTTCTCGGGGCACGGAGATCAGACCCCAGAAGAGCCGGCTTTCTGGCACCACTTTGCCTCCTGGCCCTTGCCAGCCCCACATTGTGGTCGCTCCCTCTCCCAGCTTACTCAGGCTTGGAAACTAAGTCCTGGGGCCAAGGAAGAGACAGACCTCTCTCCCTGTCCCCAGGCTCAACTGGGGAGGGCTTTGTCTTCCCTCCCTGGCGCCGCCAACCCCCCTCCACATGGCAACCAGAGTGAGCTTTATAAGACATATCACATCAGACCATGACCTTCAGCAGCTTCCGGGACACAGAGAATAAATGCCAGCTCACTCCCTAAACTCTGGCCACACTGGCCCTCTGGGAACCCCTAGATTATGTCAAGCTTTCTCACCTCAGGACCTTTGCACTTGCTGTGCCCTCTACCTGGAATGCCCTCCATACCCCACCCCTGCCAGTGGCTTCTTTCTATCCTATAGATTCCTGCTGAGATGTCACCTCCTATAAGGGAACTCATAATAACCCCCCCGCCACTCTCCCGCCGCATACTCGGTTGTTCTTGTCATTCTCTGTCACGTTACCTTATTCCTTCAAACACTCATCACCAACTGTCAATATTTTTCCTTATTCTTTTAAACATATTTTTATAGTCTGTCTCTCCTCACCCCCTACACTGCAAACCTCACAAGAGCAAGTCTGATTATGTCTTGCTCTCCATTTTATCCCCAGCACTGTCCCTGACATGTAGCAATTGCTCAATTCCTTTGTGATGAATGAAGGATGAAAACGTTGGAGAAGGTGCGTGGGGTGGGGGAGGGGGG
>NC_048228.1:13115162-13123961 GCF_002007445.2 Ailuropoda melanoleuca | reverse complement strand
TTTCTTTCTTTTTTTATTTATTCGACAGAGATAGAGACAGCCAGCGAGAGAGGGAACACAAGCAGGGGGAGTGGGAGAGGAAGAAGCAGGCTCATAGCTGAGGAGCCTGATGTGGGGCTCGATCCCAGAACGCCGGGATCACGCCCTGAGCCGAAGGCAGACGCTTAACCGCTGTGCCACCCAGGCGCCCCAGCAGCAACTAGAATTATTTGCGTCTTCCGGCTTCCCCCTGAATTCTTCGGCCCCTGTCCGCACATCGCAGCAGGTGGAACGTGATGCGTGGAGTGGGTGCTACCAGCAATTCTCTCTGGAGGCTTTTTAAAAGACTGATTCCCCAGGCCCCGCTCCAGGCGCCTTGAATCAAAGTCCGTCTTGGTGGACCCCGGAACTGATGTTTTTAAGCCACTGCCAGGGTGATCCTCATGCAGGTGGTCCCGGGAGGGGCTGGCAGGGGAGCCCCCGCCCAAGGCGCCTTGCTGCTCAGGCTCTGAGAGCGGAGCTCCCCGGCCGGACGTTCCCCTAGTGGCCGGGAGGAGAACTGCAGCCCTCGCTCCTAAAAGCATCCCTGGTTTTGCGATGGGGACCTGCTCCCACTTGCGGTGTTCAATTCGGATGGGACTAAGAGGCATAATCTGTCCTGAATAAACTGCAGAAAAGGGCTCAAGGTTGTCCTTACAATGTCACTCTGGCTCTCTCGCATTCCCGGAGGCTTACTGGGTGCGAGAGAGGAGGGGGTTTCCAGTGGGTCAAGGACTGGGCGTAACCTAGCACAGGCTCAACACACACATGGTACTCGCCGCGTGTGCCGAGCGGTCAGATGAGGGAACACATGAACGGCCACGTCTGTGCAAGCAGCAAGGGCTGTGTATATTTCGGAGGAAAAGGACGCACGGCTCAGGATACCGTGCAGAAGGACAAGGAAGCTATGCAATTCAGACTCAAACCAACCAGGGTCAGAGGGCACTGTACTTCCTACCAAGACCGGAGAAGGAGTTTACCCTGCACTTTCACAGATGAGTCTGCAGAAGCGCCAGGTGACTTTTCAGAGGGAAGCAAGTCCCTCTGCTCTTTGGACGAGACAGCGAATGTGTCTATTTTAAAAGGGCACACAAGGGCGCCTGGGTGGCTCAGACAGTGAAGCGTCTGACTCTTGATTTCGGCTCAGGTCGTGATCTTGGGGTCCTGGGATCGAGCCCCTTGTCAGGCTCCGCGCTCAGCAGGGAGTCTGCTTGAGATTCTCTCCCTCTGCCCCTCCCCCCCAAAAATAAATAAATAAATCTTAAAAAAATAAAAATAAAAACCAGCCCAGTAGTCCATCAAAGAGATTGCAGGGAGCTTCTACTTGGCAGGTTCCGTCTGCGTGCTTGCAGGGAAGGTCCCCACCCCGAGAGGTTGGCTCAGGGCCACCTCCTTTCAGCACCTCCCTACCTCCACGCCTTTGCCCACACAGTGCCCTCTGCCTAGAGTGTCCGCTCCCCACGCTTCCTTGTCTGAAACCTACTTATGCTTCTAGGGCCACTTCAAACGCCACCTTCTCTCTGATTTCCCGGGTCTCTCCAGCTCTGATTCATCACTGCATTATATCGGAGTCTTTCCTGGGACGGCTATCACTTTATTACTTGAATTGTTAGCTATTTATCTCCATGTTTTATCTCCCCTCTCTCTGCCTTCATTCCACAAATATTTATTTTTCCTCTCTAAATGCCGAGCAGGGTCTGGGGTTACTGAAATGAAAGAGAGAGAGCACAGCCTGGGAGGAACTTCTGGGCACGCGGGGGCGGGGGAAGGAGGGGGGCTCAAAGATCTGAGGAGGACAAGGCTGGGGCTGCATCCCGACCACCTCTGGGCGCTGTGCCCCAGCTCTGTGCCTTGGAAGCAGCAAATGTTCCATAAGCGCTGTCGAGCGAATATGTGAGTGGTTGCATCTCGAAGTAATAAAGGAAGTGGCATTTCTTTCCACGTCCTCTTTCCTCCAGGCTCTTCCTTCATTCACTCGATTTCTCCCCCATCTCCCTCCCCTGATAAATACGAATTAGGGAGGTGTAACTGTGTACTCCCACTCTCCACGAAGCCCCTGGGCTCCTCCCCACCCCCCCAGCTGTTCTCCACTTCCTGCTGCGTGCTCTGGGGATGGCGCACGTGTTCTTGGGGCACGGAGATCAGACCCCAGAAGAGCCGGCTCTCTGGCACCCCTTTGCCTCCTGGCCCCTGCCAGCCCCACATTGTGGTCGCTCCCTCTCCCAGCTTACTCAGGCTTGGAAACTAAGTCCTGGGGCCAAGGAAGAGACAGACCTCTCTCCCTGTCCCCAGGCTCAACTGGGGAGGGCTTTGTCTTCCCTCCCTGGCGCCGCCAACCCCCCTCCACATGGCAACCAGAGTGAGCTTTATAAGACATATCACATCAGACCATGACCTTCAGCAGCTTCCGGGACACAGAGAATAAATGCCAGCTCACTCCCTAAACTCTGGCCACACTGGCCCTCTGGGAACCCCTAGATTATGTCAAGCTTTCTCACCTCAGGACCTTTGCACTTGCTGTGCCCTCTACCTGGAATGCCCTCCATACCCCACCCCTGCCAGTGGCTTCTTTCTATCCTATAGATTCCTGCTGAGATGTCACCTCCTATAAGGGAACTCATAGTAACCCCCCCGCCACTCTCCCGCCGCATACTCCGTTATTCTTGTCATTCTCTGTCACGTTACCTTATTCCTTCAAACACTCATCACCAACTGTCAATATTTTTCCTTATTCTTTTAAACATATTTTTATAGTCTGTCTCTCCTCACCCCCTACACTGCAAACCTCACAAGAGCAAGTCTGATTATGTCTTGCTCTCCATTTTATCCCCAGCACTGTCCCTGACATGTAGCAATTGCTCAATTCCTTTGTGATGAATGAAGGATGAAAACGTTGGAGAAGGTGCGTGGGGTGGGGGAGGGGGGCCAAATGCTCCCTCCTACATGTATCCAGCAGCAGGGAGAGCCGTGGTGGGAGAACACCATAGCTTCCACCACTCACTCACCCATCCCACAAGCATCTACATATCGTCCTCAATGTTGTGGGGGTAGGGTGGGGGTGCTGGGCTGGGGCTGGGGAGACATTGGTGAAGACATCAGACCCAGTCCTCGTCCATGGCTTTGAGTCTAGTGGGAGAGGCAGACTTTGAACACCTAGTGTCAGGGCATGGAGGGTATGGAGGGGAAGTACCCTGGAGTATCTGACTCAGTCTGGGAAGTCATGACTCACTTCCTGGAGGAGGCGGCGTGCAAGCTGAACCTGAATGGATGAGTAGGGCCTTGGCAAAGGGAAGTGGGCAAGGTGTGGGAGGGGCAGGAGCACACTCAACCTCGAGTCTAGATTTCCCTCGCTGCCAAATTAGGGCCAGTGAAGCCCACTTGGTGCTCCTCGGGACATCCTGAACACGTGGAATGGGACAAGGGATTGCAGAGGACTTCGGGACATGGATGGATGCATTCTGCAGGGATTAACGAGTTTTGCCCACACAATCTACTCCTCTGTGGGGGTCCATCCATCTGCTCCACCTGTTCTTGGCCTGGTGGGGCAGGAGCACGGGGGCCGAGGTAGGGCAGGTGCACGGCGGCTGAGGCACAGGGGTGAGGGGGTAGGTGTGGAGGACAGTGATGTGCAGGAAGCCAGCAGGTGGAACTGTCACCCATATCATGCCTCCCCACTCAGGGGGGCACCACAGAAGCCGACCCTGCGACAAGGATTCAGGAGCCAGTGGCTAATCTGCAAAGGTGTCCCCGGAAGCTGGGAAGGGAGTGAAGAACAGTGGGGAGGGAAGGAGCCAATACAGGTGCATCACAGAGGTCATTCTGGGGGAGCCGCTCAGCCTCACTCCTGCTGGGGAGCTCGAGGGGACAGTGAACATCCGAGTAGTCCCACCAAGGGGCAGGGGGGCCGGGAGAGCCACCCAGCATCTCCCATCGGCCAAGGCTGCTCTGGGATGCCCCTCGTCTGGCACACCCACCTCACCCCATGAGCAAGCTGAGTGGGGCTCCGGCTGCCTGAGAAGCCTGCGGAGGGGTCAGCGTGCTGAAGGTGGGTGTGGACCTCCGCCACATCGCCCTCGTCCCTACCACGATGGCTCCTTCCCATCCTTCGGGCTTTGGCCAGCCATCTGGACGGCACCCCAGCACAGCGGTCCTTCCCTGGCACTGCACCCTACTTGCCCCTCATTATAGAATCGCCATTTGAATTCACACCGTTGTGGAATATGTACTGATAAATTTACTTATGTCTTGCTTTCCTTGTTTACTGTCTTCCTCTCATGAGAGTTTAATGCCAGGTCTTTCTTGTTCCCCGCTGGATCCCTCAGGACACCTTCCACCATGCCAGGCTTCTAGTAAGTGCTCAATTAAATATCCTCTAAAGGAATAAATTACTGTCAGTTCCAAGCTGGGAGTTTAGATTCTGAGGTTCATTCTATGGACATTTGATAGATGGGGCCTCCGGGGCACCAGAAGGGGCAATGACCTGCGCAAGGTCATGAATGGGGGTGCCACACGTGTACCCCCTAGGAGGTAGAAGTCCCATCACCCCACCCGACGCCCATTCCTCCGGGAACCCCTCCAGTGGGAGGAGATGCTTTGGGAGTCCCTGGGGGCTCCTTTCAGCTGCCTGAGAATTGCTCTCTGCCAATTCTTGGTGATCTCAGCCTCCTTCTCCCCCTACTTTCCCCAGCTGAAGAGGAAGCCGCTCAGACAGCTGTGGAGCTGGGACTCTCTCTAGTTGAGATGCATTAATTTGTAAATATCTTCATTTATATGTAAATGCGGAGTCCCGAGCCCCGCCACCAGCCCTAATGGGGCCCTGCAGCCTGGAGACGCAGCCTCCTTTAGCTCGGCAGCTCTCCGTGATCCGATTAGACTCCTTCCTTCCTTTTCCCTGTGGCCTCCTCGAGGCTCCTTTGCCCTGGTGCGCTCTGCCTGGGAGACCACCACTGGAGCCCAGGCTGGGGAAGGGAAGAGCCGTGGCTGCAAATCAGCACTGCCCTGTTACCTTGGGCGAGGCCCCTCCCTGTCTGGGCCTCAGTTTCCTCAGTTCATCGGTAGCAGAGCAGCATGGTGTAGGGACAGGGGGAAGTGGCGTGGGGTGAGATGCAGTCTGTGTCATTCCAGCCCCGAACCCCAGGGCAAGTCCCTTGACCTTGCTGAACTTTGACCGTGGCTGTAAACCGGGGCTAGAGAAAACAATAACATCTGTGCGTGCATTTACAGGGTTTCTTTGTGAGGATACATAAGGGGCCTTTATGCGATCTGGAAAAAGGTGAGGGTGTTTTATGGTGGAAGAAGGGCGGGGGGGGTTTCTGGGCAAGAATAGCAAACGTGCACCGCTCAGCGACCATGGCAGCCCTTCGATGTGAATTAACTGGGGAACCCTCGCAAGGCTGCAGCAAGCTGCTCACTACTGTCATTCCCTTCTAGAGATCGGGCAACTCAGGCACAGATCACCAAGCCTAGGTGACACTAACGCAAGGGGGTGGAGGGCCAGGATTGGAACTCAGGCCCCAGGATAGAAATCTCACTTAAATCCCGCAATGACGGTGAAAAGCCGATCCGATTAAGTCTGCTTTATAGGTGAAGAAACTGACACACAGAGAGGTGGAGGCCCTCGTCCAAGGTCACTCAGTAGGAAGTGGCTGAGCTGGCTCTGAACCAGGTCTTTTGGGACCGGTACCGGGGCTGGGCTCTGGGTGCTCCGCTGACCACGAGGGGTAGGGGTCAGGGCTGCGCTAGTGGTCTTGGGCTTTCTTCCTGGCTTAGGACTCCGGTGGGGGGCTGGGAACAATGCGATTGGCTGGGGTGGGGGGCACTTCTCAGAGACCACGGTAACCACGTGGGGCTGGGGTGGAGGGGGCGGGTTTCTGGGAAGCAGCGGGGGTGATCTGGGTGCTCACTCTGCAGGACCATCTGTGGCTCCCAGGACGGTTATTTTCTTCTCTAAAATGAGTTTTTCATTTTGATTGTAACTGGCTGGTCTTAGGTGTGCTTTAATATTTTAAGGAGCCCCAAATCCTTTCTGGAAGCAGGTACAGGGGAAATCATCCACATGAATAAAGGCATCCGTGCGGCCATTTGCACGCCTCTGCCTTGTCCCTTTGCACCCGCATACTCACCGGATTCTCCCAGCAACGGCTGGTTCTGAGCTCCTGGCACAAAGTCCGGGCAGGAGGGGGCCCCAGAAACGTCCACCCGGGGAGCACACCCAATTTCCATCTTACAAAGTGTGCAGGGAAGGATCACCTGCCAGATTCCTTCCGCCGGGCTGGGGTGAGCCCTCTGCAACCTTCCCGTCCAGTTTTCTAATTTTATCCAGGGGGAAACTGAGGCCCACAGGGCTGAGGAGCATACCCAGTCTCACCTTGCCAGTGCAAATTTCAGCGTGCGCCCTCTATGTGCCAGGCCTGCAGGCCGCTGCTTTCTGCCTGGGCACCAGGCAAAATGTTTGGCCACGTCGTATAGGAAAATGGACATACGTGTGTCTACGTGTGCACACACGTGTGTGCAAGACTGTGCACGTGCAGTGCCCGTGTGGAGCCACTTTCCATGAATGCAGTGAGACTTCCCCCCTTCTCATGGAGGGGTGGGCACCAGGGGACCGGCAGCCATCTGGCTTTGGGGGAGAGTCGCTCTGTAGGGCGAGGGGCAGCCTAAAGAAGGTGTCCCACAGGAGGGCATGCTTGAGCTGGGCTCTGAAGACTGATGAGGAGCTCACCCGGTCACCGAAGGGACAGCGGCAGTCCGGCAAATGAGTGGTAAGGGTAAAACAGGACGGGGGCCTTTTAGAGAGTACACGAGGAGGGTGCGGGGCTGTGGTACCCACACATAGAGAGCATGGCAGGGCATGGAACGGGGTCTGCTACCTTAGAGTCTTCTAGAAAAGGGGGAGGGGTGTACACAGTAAGTACCTCCATCCTCAAGGACTCTTTCCTCCTGTCCCGCTGCCACTTCTGACCTGGGGTCCACGTGTTCGCCTCGTGGGGCAGGGACCCATGGGGGATGGGAGAGTGTGTTCTGCTCAGAAGCCAGCGGAACGGGCCCACGTCCCAGCTCTGTCCTTGCTGGCTGCAGGACATGGTGCCCATTGCTCAGCCACTCTGGACCTCAGAGTCCCCACCCGGAAACTGGGTTTGGACAATCCACCTCGCAGGACGGTTGGAGGAGTTGGCTGGGGGGCCGATGTGGACGGTGGGCTGCACGGGGCAGAGCTGCGACTTGACCCCTCCCTGCTCTTCCTTCCGGGGGATGCCCCTCGAGGCACCGGGGTCCCCTCTGCAGCACCGCCCCCAGCCCTGCCTTCCAAGCCCATGGAGAAGGACCCTGAGAACCCCCAAAAGCATCGCAGGGCAGATGGGAAAGGGCTGGAGACGCGGCCCCCAGCGCGGCCCCTCACCTCACGGTGGACTGGTACACCAGGTCCTCTCTCTTGCGGTAGTTCTCCATGTGCGAGTAGTTGGTGGAGAACATGGCGTCAAAGGTGAAGATCTTCTGCTTGATGGTGCCGCCGTCCGTCACCTACGACAGAGCACAGAGGCAGCTACAGGGGAGCGCCCGGCCAGCCCTTCGCTCCAGACAGCGCGTGCGGGCTTGGGGGACACTGGGAGACGCAGAGGCCAGGACGCCCAGCACCTCGGTACCCTGGGAGAGGCCCCTCGGGGACATGTCACCGCCATCACTAGAACCCTTCCAGGTCCTCCCCACTCTACTGATGCGTAAACTGAGGCTCTGGAGTGGAGGGACTTCCTGAGGTCCTATGCCAGGAAGGAGCAGAGCTGGCTCTTCTCCCCGGCAATCATTTCTGGTAAATTCTGTCAGGGGTAGGCCTAGAATGGCAGAGCCCAGAGCCCAGCCCCCATCTGGGGATAAGGTCGTCACAGGGGGCTCCCTGGAGGAAGCGAGGTCTAAGTTGCCTTCTGAAGGAAGAGCAGGAGGCGGCCTGGCAAAAGGGGGGAGTGCTCCATAGGCAGAGGAGACAGACAGCAAGAGCAAAGGCCCTGTGGTAGGAAAGAGCAGACGTGCTCAGGAAAGAAGATGGTATTCAGAGCGCCTGGGGCAGAAAGGAAATGGTGAGAAGCCACAAGCACCAGATTCTGGAGGGCCTGGGAGGTGGGAGAGCTCAACTGCCCCTGAAGGCAACACGGAAGAGGTCACCTTGGATTCTATTTGGGGTGAGGCCTGTCTGGAGGCAGGGGGCCCTTGAGGAGACTGGGGAGCAGCCCAACTACTGACCTGGGGATGGAGCCCCCCTGGACAGCATGGGGGCTCACACTCCTCTAGCTGCCCTTGGGACAGGCCAGCAGGGAGGTCATGAGGTCCCCACCTCCCTCTAGCAGCCGGGGGTGGGGGGGGGGAGAACCTCAGGAGGTGACAATAAAGCCTGAGCTGGAAGACAAAGGCTGCTTCAGTGCCCAGCTTTTCACGGCTGATTAAAAGTCGGACCCAAGCGTCCTGTGCTCCCTGCTTGCCTCCCCACGCCCCTGCTGCCTCCAGCTAATGAAAGTGTTACTCCACAAAGCAGCAAGGTATGTGTTGTCACTGTTTCAATTATTTATCTGTTTACTCGGCTGCAGTTTTCCCTACAGTTTTCCGCCTGCGTCAGCAACTCTATTATATACTGGAGCTTGCAGCCTCTCGCCGCTCAGCTGGGCTCCGCGCTAACAGCCCGCGACCAGGGAGGCCTCATGCCTGGGCCTGGAGATGTGGAATTAGCTCCCTGCAGCTCTGCGTGGTGGAGGCAGGGGGGCGGCTGGGAGGGTGGTGGCCAGGGCCGGTTTT
>NC_048228.1:13103188-13115062 GCF_002007445.2 Ailuropoda melanoleuca | reverse complement strand
CCTTCTCCAGGCACCTCCGGACCCAAGCTGACTTAGACCACATCTGTCTGGCCTATGTGGCATTGTGGCTGGTTTAGGGGACCCAAGTTCAATGCAGTCCAAGCTAGCCTTTATTGAGCACCGGCTGTGTGCCAGGCATGGGCCCACATCAGTATGTGTCACCTCCCCCAGCCCCCACCAGGGTCTGCAAGCTCATAAGGAGTAAAAAGGCCCCTAACAGTCCCGGGGGCCCCAGGGAGCCCCACAGGCTGGGTTAGAATGGTGATAAGCTCCAAGACCCTTTTCTGGGGTGGGGGGCCAGCAGTGAGACTCCCCACCGCAAGGTTTCTCCTTACCCCTCCCTAAGCTCACACCCGTCTGACTCCTCTGGGCTTATCTTCAGCTCATACTCCTCCCTTGTTTTCCCCTGCGGGGCTGTGCACTCTCAGCTCCCCGCCTCTTTTGCAGCCCAGCGCCTGGCTTCCTAGAGAGGGGACACCGAGACTAAGGGACGAGGGAGGAAGAGCATCAAAGCTCCTTCAAACCGGGGCCCTCAGCGGGGGGATGATTTCGCCCGCTCCCCAGAGGCCGTTTGGCAAGGAGTGGAGCCATTCTTGGTGTCACAGGCGGGCGGGACGGTGGTTTGGTACGGGCATCTGGCGGCAGAGAGCAGGGGTGCCATAACCATCCCACGACACACCAGATGACCCAAAGAATCATCTGGCCCCAGACGAGAAATGTGCCATCACTTTGGGAGAACCCACAGTGCCCCTGGGATGTGGGTGCAACGGACAACAGCTTGCCCGTTTTGCAGATGAAGGAACTGGGGCTTGGAGAGGAAAGGGGATGCAGCTGAGGGCACATGCGGGGGCTCCTGGCATGGCTCTGGCTCCCGTGGCAGGGCTGCCCTCTCCCCACCACCGCCAGGAGGGCTGGGGGTCCCCCCAGGGGCTGAGTATGGAGTAGCTGCTCTCAGTGCCCCCTTCACCCCCAGGTAGGCTGCTCCTTAGTGGGAGGACAGCCGGAGCCCCGCGGGAGTCTGGAGGAATGTTCTCCCCAAGTCGTAAAAGTGGAAGGCATCCTGCCCGTGTGACTTGCAGCCTTGCCTCCTTGCCTCCTTCAGGTACTGCTTTTTTATCTCCTCCTAAAATGCGGCAGCCCTTATTGTCCCAGTCTCAAATTTCACTCCATTTTTTTTATTATACAAAGGAGAAAAAAAAATCTGTCAGTAAAACTGTCTCCTCAAATTTATTCGCCGGGACCGAGGATTTTATTCCTAGGAAAATACACCTGCACCCCACACATCCACACATCCCCACACACCCCAGATAAAGCCCTGAAGAATGATCTGAGTGGTAAATCACGGTTTCGGGCCAAGGGACAGGGGAGTTTCAAGGACGCACCTAGTTTTCCTTTGGCTTTATTTACATCTTTTTTCCTGGGGCCGCGTCTGGGGCCTCTCCGTCAGCTTAGGAGTAAATCACTCCTTCCCTGTTAAAAGCAGCCTCAGGCAGCCCGAGACGGGGCTCTCCTGTGGCCCAGCTGTGATAGCCCTGCAGCGGGCTCCCCGCCCTCCCTCCTTGGCCTCAGGGAGGGCTCAGAAAGGGCTGGCCTTGGAATGCACCCTCAGGTCCCAGGCCAGTGGCTATTTGCAAGGAGGTTATTGTCTCGTTCTCGGTGGTGACAGCCCCTGAGATGAGGGAGAGGGGCTATCACAGGCTGTGGGGCAGTGGGCACGGGGAGCCACACCTTCTCTTTAATTCTGGAAACACTGCCCCGGACCTAAGACCTGCAGGGACCCTTCCAGGCCCCATGGGAGAGGAAGGCCCAAATTTCAGATGCGGTGGCAGCCTGGTGGGGATGCACGGCCCACAGGACACTGAGAGACCAGAGCCAGGGAAACACGGCTGTAGCAACAAATATTTGCCAAGTGTTATCTGACACCCACAGAGGAGCCAAGGATTCTTTTTTTGGGGGGAGGGGTGATCACAGAAGGCTTCCAGGTGGAGGTGGGCCCCTTTAGAGAGTGCTTAGTCCCAGGCTGGTGCTCCCTCTGGGAGACTCTGGAGCAAGCAGCAGGCTGATTTCTTCCAGCCCCAGTAGAATTCTTGATTCTGTTACTTTACTTTGTGCACTTCTCTTCTCCAAGACTTGGTTTCCTCATCTGTAAAACGGGACCCTTCTTCTGGGTCCCTTGCCACCCTCCAGGGCTGGGGGACAGAAGAGCTCTTACTGGAAAGCCAGAGGATGCAGAATGTCGTAAATGAACGAAGGGGGCCCGCCTGGCAAGCGAGGATTGGAGCCGACCAGATGCTGTCGTGGAAAGTCAAGGCCCAAGAACGCACGGGTTCTCCCTCCCCAGAGGGGGATGAACTTGTGGGTTCATTCATTCACACAACAGATTTGTACTGAATCCATAAATAGGTCCTTGAATGCGAGCTATTCCCCTAACATAACCTCTATGGGGGCAAGGTCTTCCTCTGTTCTGTTCATTGCTCTGTCCCCACACCTGTATCTTTCAGATAAAGAAACTGAGGCCAAGAGAGAGGCAAGTGGATGCCCGGGTCACGGGGGCAGACAGTGGTGGAGATGAGCCCTCAGCATAAATGAGTTGAAAAGAGGCGAGTAGGGGATTCATTGTGAGGTTGAGGGCGTGGGGACGCCTGGCGTGGTGGCAAGCGCAGAAGCTGGGGGCTCACATGGCCCTCGACAGTTAGGTGCCAGCTCTGCCCCTTCTGGCTTAGAGCCGTGTGACCTTGGAGAGGTCTCTGCGCCCCCGCCTCCTTGTCTGCAAACCGGGAGCCCTGGCAGCTCCTTGTAAGGCACTCATGCGAGGATGCGGCAACACGGTGGCATGCACGGTGCCCCCAGAGGCTCGCCTGGCAGCTGGCGGCATAAACAGGGGTAGAAATAGTAGCAGCCAGCATTCCTGCGCTGCTTGCCAGGGGCCAGGCCCTGTTTGCAAATGCGAACTCAGGTAATTCAACGCATATTAGCTGCTATTATTTGTTTTCCCTTGGGTCCAAAGTGCGGCAGGTGGTCGGGGCGGGCAGACTCCAGCAAAGGCAGCAGGCACATAGTAGGTGCTTGAGAATGTGTGGCTCTCCCCCGCCCCCGACAGCATCTCAGCCATGATTTCCCAGAATGATCACCCCTGGAAGGGGTGGAGGAAGCAGAGACCTGGGTTCTGTATCCCACAGGCTGGCCTCCGCACTGCTCCCCTCTCTGGGCCTCAGTTTCCCTCAGTGCCGGATGAGAAGATTTGGGGCAGGGTGACCTCCGAGGACCATTTCGACTTGGAATGCCCACAAGCTCTGATTCTAGAACCGCCAGCCCCGGAGACCACAGCTGCTTCCACTCTGGCCTTGCTCACCAGGACTCAGCAGCTGCACACAGAACCCGAGGCCGTGGACCCTTGTCCCAGGACCCTGGCTGGCCCCCACCAGCAAATCTGGCGTTCAGCCAGGCTGATTTTCAAGCAAAGCCACCAAAGTGTGGCAAACGGACTTAGTTCAGCCAGCAGTACGGCTGGCCCCGGGGTTTTTCATTTGAAAAACAAATGCCTCCAACTCGACCTCCTCACCATCGTCCCTGGGTGCTATCATCCGGAAGAGAGAGAGAGAGGAAAAAAAAAAAAGAAAGAAAGGGGGGGAAAAAATCACCTCCTCCACCCCCAACCTCCTTCTCTTTGTGTTCCACAAAACCAATTACAGGTTGGAAATAGCTGTAATAAACTTGATATCCCACTTATGGGCCAATCCCGCCGTGGCTGGAAAGTGTAATAGTGACGGGGAGTGAAAACCGCTGGTGTATTTTGCTGGAGCTGTTTAAATTGCCTGCCTACATTATCCCGGCTCCTCTCCAGCCAGGAAGGAATTTGCTCTCCTGGAAATGGAGCAGCTGAGGTCTCTGTGGCTGGGCAGTGAGGGGGGTGTGGTGCAAGGAGGGTTTTAATGAACTGATTAGACATGGGAGCGGGGATGGTGTCTGGGCTCTCGGAGTCGGGCAGCCCAGGTTCGAATCCCAGAGCGGGCAGTTTACAGGCAGCGCCCCTGCTGTAAGTCGGGCAAGAACCATGAAGCCCTGCAGGGCTGCTGCTGGTGGGGGGATGAGGGAAAGGGACATTTAATTGGATAATGCAAGTGGCCAGCACTGGCTGGAGTGCAGCACCCAGCACGAGTCTCGGGTCTCGCCTCTGCGGGGGGCACTGTCACTGCCTGGCCTGAGCCTGTTTCCTCATCTGTAAAATGAGGGATGGGACCTGAACTTGTGCCCCAGAGTTGTTAGAAATCCTCAAAGGAAGGAATATATGTGAAAACATCTCATAGAACATGAGTTTACTGTTCCGCTCCTAGTACTGTGGTAGGTGATGAGCATTCTAGAAACTTCTGCCGCAGAACCATCACCTTGAAGTCCCTTCCCACCTCACTCAGCTTCCTATGCAAAGAGGGCAGCAGATCAACCAGCGTTCCTAACGGGCTTACTTAGATCAAGTCAGAGTAGAGCTCAGGCCATGGAGCATGCGAGCATCCTTTTGCGGACTGAGCTCTTCCATGAGTGGCGCGGGATTCGGGAGCCCAGCCATGAACACAGCATGTGCGACAGGGAAGAAACGCGACCACCTCACTGACATTTCAGTGGGGGTTTCCTGACTCCTCCAGCAGAACCTGAGCTCAGGAGGCTCAGACTTCATCTTGTGCGGTGTGTACCCCAACTCCCAGAGCGCTGTCTAGCGCATAGGGGACTCTCGGTCAATATTTTTATAGAAACGGACAGCGTTTTTCTAGGCGCAAAACCTGGGGCCAGGGAAGGGCTGCCACTCGCCCAGGCGGCCCAGCTGGTAGGCGGAGTGGTGGAGATTCGAACCTGGGTCTGATTCCAAGGTCCATATAGGAAGTGATCCAGACGGCAGGGTCTGATGAAGTGTTGGGCAGGGGGCATAGAAGGGAGGGGGCATCTCGGCAGAGAGAAGGGCGGGCAGAGGCACAGCGCAAAAGGCCACCTGCTCACTCAGGGAGGAGGGAGAAAACGGCTGTGGGAGGAAGAGGGGCCAGGGAGGCCGCGCCCCATGGCCTGCTGTGTAGGACAGGGGCACAGAGCTCCTGGCTTCTTTGTCGCCATGGTGACTTGGGGCCACTCCCCCCCCAGACCCCTGCCCACCTGCTCTCCACCTCCAGTCTGCCCTTGCACCTCCTGGGCCTGAGAGCTGGGCCAGAAGAGCAGCCCCAGAGAGGGGAGCGCAGGCTCCCCCGGGGCCTGGGGGAGGAGGATGGTGGATCCCCAAGGACAGAAGGAGGGACATCTCCAAGGCCAGTGCCACCTACGTCTCTGGATGGCCAGATTCCACCCCTGCTCCGTCTCCCTTGTGAGTCCTGGCTCCTGGCAGGGCAGGGCTTGGGGTAATTGGCTTCCCCCGTGTGTGCGGCAGCTCGGGTTTTGACAGAGACAGCTGGTGTCATAAATTGCTCTGTCTCATCTGGTTATTGTGTGATGGCAGACAGCAGCTGAGGGTGGGGCGTGAGGTGGGCTGGGGGCTCGGGGGGCCGGTGAGAGGGCAGACAGGAGAGCGGCTGCTGGCTTCGTGGGCCCCACACACATGGGCAGGTGCATATGCAAGCTTGAGGATGTGTGTGTGTGTGTGTGTGTGTGTGCAACTAGTGTGAGCACAGGGCCGCGGGGGCGCCGGGAGCCGCTGGAGGCCAGCTCACGAAGGGGAGCACCCGTGTGAATGAGAAAGCCTGTGGTCTGGGGGCGTGGGTGTGTACGTGTGTGAGCAGGGGTGAGTATACAAATCTGTGTGTTTCTGGGCTGCATACAAGGGTGGGCGTGCGTGCGTGCATGTGCAGCAAAGTAATGGTGAGAATATTTGCTGGAGTTCTAAATGGTTGGGGAAGAACACAAGGGCTTGTGGGTGTGTAAGAGAGACTGTGCGTGTGCGGGCTCAGGGTTGTGTGTTAGGCTGTGGATTCATGGTATGCGTGCACTTGTATGTGCGTGAGTGACGCCTACACACACAGCATCAGCCCAGTTTACACACCCTGCTCCCTGCCCTGGTCTGGGGGGATGGAGGATGTCAGCGAGGGTGCGCGTGTGCGGTGGGTATGTTTTTGAGAAGCCAGGCTAGGAGACACCATCGCACCAACCCTGGCGCTGTGCAGTCTCGCAGCCCCACCTGTCAGGTGCAAAGGCGCAGGTCAGAGCCCAACCACCTGAGCCCTCCCAACTCCGCCAGACAAAGACTGCTCTGAGACCTCCCTCCCCTTCTTCTGGGCATCCCCAAACCCACACTGCAGGGCTAGCAGCCAAGAGGCAGGGGAGACAGGAGGACCCGGGTACATGCTACGTGCTCAAAATTCTGTGTGCAGCAGGACCACCCGGCCGGGTGGGAGTAGGGCTTGAAAATGCTGATTTCTTTGAAAGCCCACCCCGGAGGTTCAAATTCTGTGAGTCCTGGGTGGAGTCTGGAGTTTGCATTTCTTAACAAGCCCTGTTGGGTCAGTTGGATGCAGGGGCTGGGGACAACAAGAGGGACACTCTGCTCTAACCCCCAGGACCCTCCCCCAATGAGGGCCGCTTTGCAGCTTTCCCAGGTGGCTGTCAACGGCCAGACCCTTGGTGCCTCAGGAGCAGGAAGGTCCCTTGACTGACCCAAGTAGACCCCTTACTTTACAGAAGGCTAAACTGAGGTCCAACGAGGAGAGGGACATGTCCAGGGTCACGCAGGAAGCAGGCGGCAGGGCCAGGAGAGCCAAGTCCTTGGCTTTGAAGAACCCGTCTTTGTGTTCATGCCTTTGATGCTTGGAATCCAGACCCCAGAGAGCGAGGGTCCCCATTGAGTGCTGTACAGCTGTGGCACTGGGGGCGTTCTAGTCAGGGGGTCATATCCTGCTCCCTGCTGCTCCTGACAAGAGCCACAGCATGGGCGGTGGGCTCCAGGGTCACGGGATGGCTTCTTTCCCAGTATAGCTAATACCCTCTTCTCCCGCGTTCTGGAGGGTGGCGCTGGGACGGAGGAGGGAAGAGGGGCTTTGCCCCATTTCTCTCTCCCTGAAGGCCACTCCTCCTTCCCTGCCCTCGGCTTTCAGCCCCTCGTCTGTTCATTCACCTGTTTGTTCATTCAGCACCCCTGGGGGTCAGGCCTGTGGACAGAGGGCGGCATCAGACGTGGGCCTGGCCCTCAAGGAGCTCACAGGAAGGGCTGGCAGGGCCACCACACAGAGAAACGCCAGCCGCCTGGGCTTGCCCCACTGTGGCTGCCCGGTGTGCAGTGAGCTGTGCCTCGGAGGACGGGGAGAGTCGAGGGGAACAGGACATTCGCGCCATGGAGACCGCTGGGCAAAGGCATCTCAGAAGGCGAGGTGCAGGCAAAGAGTGAGCGAGAGCGCAAGGTGGGTTCCGTGGGACGTGGTGGGGGCTCGGGGACTCTGAGCCCAGTGGGGAGGCAGGATGGGGGCAAGCCATGTTTCACACACATGGAGCCTGGGTTTGGTGCCAGCAGTCAAGCCCCCAGGTCCAAATCTCATCCAAGTCATTTCTCATCTTCCTGCCTCAGTTTTCTCTTTTGCAAAATGGGGATAAACAGTAGGGCCAGCTCATCGTGGTGGCTGGAGGATGAACTGAATTTTCCCAGCTAAAGGACTTGAAAAGTGGTTACCATACAGTCAATGCTGTAATTACACGTTAGCTGATTGGTTGTAAAATGCTTAGCATGGTGGATATTACATGGTAGATAGTATTATTGCTATGATTTTCTGGGAGGGAGATAGGGAGCCATGGAAGGCTTCAAGCAGGGGAGGGGCAGTTCACACCAGGGTCAGAAAGCCCCCCTGGTGGGAACACCAGGGTGTTTCCCTGTTGCAGGTGGACAAAAGATCCAGGGGCAAGCAGGTCTGCACTTGGAAAGAGGCTGTTAGCACAAAGAGAAGAGACCCTTTGCAGGCTTCCAACTTGACTTTCGGGTCCCACGAGCCAGAGGCGCAGGTGTGGGTTGGGGTGCGGGCATCGGCTGAGTCCTGTCTGCTCCCCATGTCTGTGTATCTGTGTGGGAGGCTCTGGCCCCCATCCCCTGCCAGTGACACCCCCCGTGACGTCCATCCGTCAGTGGCTACTCTCCGCACTCAGTGCCTATGCCATTGCTGGGGCTGCCCGTCAGCGAGCACACCTGTGGGCCGATCGCGGGGACAGATGCCAGCTTGTGCTCATCTGGCTGACCATTGCAGTCAGGAGGGCTGCCAGTCCTCAGGGAGGGCCCTCGCTGTGCCAATCTGCTGGCCCTCCACGCTCTGCGGGCGCTGCCGACAATCCGGCCTGTGTCAGCACGATCAGCCGCCGGCGGAGCCATGGCCGTGGCCGACCAGCCGCCCGTGCCAGCCTGCCCACCTGCTAAACAAGGGGCGGAGCACGCCAGCGAACATTGCTAGGCTGGCATATCCTGCCCGCTGTAATTAGCGCGTGGACTTGCGGGCAGTCTGGCCCAGTGGAGCCTGTCTGTCCGTCTGCAGCTGCCCGGTCAGCCCCAGGAGCCTGCTAGAGAGAAAGAGTACCACGCTGGGAGCCAGGAGGCCGGGGCTGAGTCTCTGCTCAGCCACTAACCGGCAGTGGAGGCTGGCAATTGGCATTCTCTCTCAGCCTCCATTTCCTCATCTGTGAATGGGGTAGAGATGGCTAATCTCTACCCTCTCATCGCTTCCCGGGCCTCCGTGCCGGTGGTGTTAGCAACAGGCAAATTCTGGGGGGCAGAATTCTGCCCTGGAGCGGTCACACTAGGGCTTATCCAGAGATGTTCCTTTATCCCTTCCTTTAGCAACGATACATTGTGTCCCTAATGTGTGCTCGGGGCTGTTTCAGGTGCAAGGGATAAAAACACTAACGGAGCAGAGTCCCTCTTCTGCTGGAATCCACGCTGCAGCAGGAGGAGACAGACACGAAATCAAATTAAGGAAGACAGAAGACACGTATCGGATTGGGACATGTGTCATGCAGACAATTAAAGGAGAGTGATGGATGCAAGGGGTGTGGGCCATGGCGCATTAGGCGGCCCAGGAGGCCCGTTTCAGGAGGCCACATTTAAGCTGATGCTCCAGTAAGGCCGGGTCAGGCTTGCTTGGGAGAGTCAGGCTGCTTCCACCCGCTCCCAAGGAAGTCCTCTTTGTTAACGCCTCTGGGTTCTCATTTCATCCCTGCGACACCTCTCTGGGCAAGGCTGCCTGCATTTTACAGACAGCGGTACAGAGGCTCAGGGAGGTGAATGGGCTTGCCAGCGTGCCCACAGTCCAGATCCAGCTTGGCAAATACCACCCTCTCTCTACTGCGCCTTTACAACTGACGTTCACCTTCCCGAAAACCAGTCTTAGTGTCTGTGACAGACGGAGTGACCTTCCACGAGTCACTGGTGTCCTACTCCCTGGCTTCGTCCTCTAGCTTCATGTTTTATTCCTCCAGTATTTGATGGTGAATATTTTCAAACATACAGGGAGTCATAAAGAAGTTTAAAACCAACACCCATGCACTGCTACCTAGCTTCTGTGACGGCTACCTAGCCATGCGGCTTTGTCAGAGACCTCCCCTCCTCATCCCTCCCCGTCCTTTGAGGCAAAGTTGCAGACATCAGTCCCCTCTGCCCCTAAATGCTTCAGTACACCTATCACCAATTCGAGTTCAATATCTACGTGCCATTCTCCTTTTTGAGAGTTTGAATTTGTGTTCAACGAAATGCACAAATCTCAAAGAGAAACACATACATCTGTGTAACCCAAACCCCTCACACGATGTACAACATCACCATCATTCCAGAAAGTTCCTTCTTCCCCTCCCAGTCAATCGTTGCCCCCAGAGGCAACCATTATTCCAATTTTTCTCACGCCATTTTTTCCGGTTCTAGAGTTTCACAGAAGTGGAATCGTACAGCATGTAGTTTCTAGTGAAAACTCTGGGCTCCCAGCGTGTTTCTGAGATCCACTGACGTTACTCTGTGTACTCACAGTCCAGTCCTTTCTATCACCGAGTCGTCTTCCACTGGAGGAAGACATCACCGTGCATGTACTCTTGCTAACAGACACCTGGACAGTTTCCAGTTTGTCTCTACCACGCACGCCGCGGCTAAGAGCATCCTTATACGGGGTTTCTTACTGGACGTATGGGTTTATTCCACCTGCTACTGCTTTGTTGGCCAAAGGGTCAGTTCAATTCAGCAAGCATTTCCTGAGAACCTACTATGCGTCGGGCCCTGCGCTAGACACTGAGGTGAGGGACCCCAGCCTGGGCGGGGGTCTTGGGCTCTGAAAGCTCGAAGCAGGCACAGCATGTCAGATGCATGGGACCCAGGGCTCTGTGCCTGTCACCATGTGCCATCCTCTCAACAGCTCTGTGGGGTGCTCAATGGGACCCCAGTTTTCAGAGGAGGCCACCAAGGCCAGAATGACAAAGCGACGTGTCCAAAACCTGTCCAGACTCGGGGTGACGCCAAGCCATGCTCTTTCCTTTGTCCTGCATGAGGCAGGGGCAGCAGCCCCAGGAGGCCAGGTGGTCTGTTCAAGGTCACACAGGCAGTGCGGTGACAAGAACATCAGGCTCTTTCCCAACACCATTCTGGTTCCACCTTGGGGATCTTCAGATAAGGTGTCCGTATGTGCTAGACCAGCATTCCCTTCCAGAAACAAGGCTGGGAGAGCTGAGCTGTGCAAAGCCTTGACTATTTGGGTGTATCTGTGTCCAGGGCATGAGCCCATCAGAGTAAACTTGTCCTCTCTGCCCGCTATTACGGGAGCACAAGTTTAAGGGTCCCAGGAGTCAGGCAGATGCCGGAGTGTGAGCCTCCAGCAGACAGTGGGAAGTGGGGAGCCAGTGTTGAGATGGGGGGCTACGCAGGCCCAAAGTCATTTATTTATTTATTTGGGAGCAAGAGAGCATGAGTCGGGGGAGGGCAGAGGGAGAAGCAGACTCCCTGCCAAGTGGGGAGCCCTATCTGGGGCTCGATCCCAGAACCCTNCTACGCAGGCCCAAAGTCATTTATTTATTTATTTGGGAGCAAGCGAGCATGAGTCAGGGGAGGGCAGAGGGAGAAGCAGACTCCCTGCCAAGTGGGGAGCCCTATCTGGGGCTCGATCCCAGAACCCTGAGATCATGACCTGAGCCGGAGGCAGACACATAACCGACTGAGCCACCCAGGTGCCCTGAAAGCCATTTAATTAAAAAACACCCCCCCATGTGTATCTAACCAGCTCAATCTACAGGGAAAGTTTGGCCCCGGACAATGGTTCTGTGAGCCGAACTCTAAGCAGAAAGAAAGTGATGATGATGATTGGAGGAGGGGGGTTAAAGATGGAGCCTCATCTTTTGACACCCCCACATTGAGAGACGGGGGTCCGGGCTCCCTCCTTTTGAAACCGGGCACGCTCTTTGCCAATGGAATATGCAAAAGGGACGAAAGTCCATGCCCATGCCTTAGGAGGCTGGCAGCCTCCACTTCTGGCCTCCGACTCTGGTCCTACAAGGGCACGTGAACAGGGAGGGGATCTTGCGGGGCCCAGCCTTCCAGCCGAGCCCCACACGCTATCCCACGGGGTGAAGCCGCCTTGACCTTCCAGACCAGACCATCCCAACTGAATACTACCCCGTGGCCCCAGCTGATGCCACTGGAAGTATTAGAATGGCCCAGCCAGCCCTGCTTGAATTCCTGGCCCGAGTAGCCGTGCAAGATAATAAACTAATTGTTGCTTTTAAAGCCTCTGTGATTTGGGATGGTTTGTATGCAGTGATACCCAGAGCGGCTTGTTCAGCCTCCCGTCAAGGGGGAGCTCGGTGTCAGCCCCCACCTGCACAGGAAGTGCCCTCGCAGGCTCCGACTGGGTGTGAAAGCCTCTATTTGACCAGAGCCACAGTGGATTGATGGGGGGG
>NC_048228.1:13033962-13101176 GCF_002007445.2 Ailuropoda melanoleuca | reverse complement strand
TGTAGGTAGCCCACCCCTGGTCTAGGTTGTAAGCCCCTCCTCTCCTTGACCACCTGTCTGATTCTGGCTCATTCTTTATGACTCAGCTCAAAAGCTTTCCCTAACATCTTCAGGGAGAGCTCAGCAAGGCCTCCCGCCCTTCCCCCCACCGGCCCCTGTACATATTTATTTCCTGAGCCTAAGCTAAGCATCAAGCTCCGGGCTAAGCACAGGGGCTACCGTGGTGAGCTAGGAAGCAGGGCTGCAGGCTTCATGGACCTTCGTGGTAACTAGCCGGGGAGTCTTAGGGCATGCACTGCAGAAGCGCAGGGCTGCGACCCATCTGTTCAATACCGTATATCCCCAATCTCAGCATAATGATGTGGTAGCAACATGAGAGAACTGAGACCCAAATGCGTGGCCATGTAATTCACAGTTCTTTCCTTCGAGATGGACCGCTTGAGTCCCTGGACCATCTCTGAGATGGACCTCGGAGATGCCTTCACCAGAGAGGCTGAGCAACTTGCCCCAAGACACACAGCGGTGGACTAGTGACAGAGAAGAGATTCAGACTCTCAGACCAGACCCATTTTCGCCACCCCCGGGAGTTGGACTTAGGCACTGGTGTCCTAAAAGCCACACAGGCAGCTGCTTTTCTGGGTCCCAAGAAAGGGTGTGCAGGTAGTCTCTCTCCCCACCGGGTCAGCAGGAGGGCTGGATTATTTCCTCTGAGGGAAAGAAAACTGAAGTCTGGTGTTGGGTCTTATTACAAGGAAACTGTCCAATAAAAATCACCCAGTATATTAAAAAAAAAAATCTTTACCTGGTGTTGAATGAACACTTGGTGTTATTACATCAAAAAAAAAAAATCCCATTTGCTTTTCATTATAGATCTGGTTGTGTTTTGTTTTCTCGTCCCCAGAGAGCAAAGATTTCACTGACTAGGTGATTAAAAAAAAAAAGAAGAAGAATAAGTAGGCTTTGGAGTCCGAGTCTTGGGTCTCATTCCCAGCTTGACCACAGACTCACTGAGAGACTTAGATCATTAACTTCTGTGAGCCTGGTCTTCCTGCCTATAAAATGGGGATACCGCTGCCTGTCTCCTAGGGTGGAGGAAAGGAGGAGATGGGGATGTGGTCAACAGTTACTGCTCTGTGCCAAGCACCTTTACTGGAGACACGGCCCCTGGGCTCAGGGAGCATACATTGTATCCAGAGACTAGTCACACACAGGGTCATTAGCAAATCCAAAGGGTCAGACTGGAGTGACGCTCATTGCTATGAAACAAACCAACCCGAGTGTCAGGGGCTAGAAGGTGACCAGGGATTCTGTAATGGCCAGTAGAGGCTTCTCTCAAAAAGCTGAATGATAAGAGAGAGCCGGCTTCTGAGGGGCTAGGAAGGGGAGAACGCCACACCGGGGTGAGAGCAAAGGCCCTGAGACGGATCAAGCGTGTTGTGTGAGGGAAGAGAAAGACAACTGGGGGGTGGAAATGGAGTGAGCAAGGGGGAGAGTGGTGGACCGGCAGTTCAGAGAGCTACCTGAGGCCAGATCACAAAAGACTTTACAAGTTGGTGTGAGGAGGTTGAATTGCAAGAATTTGCTGCCATAGAAAGACCTGGGAGGACCTTAAGCAGGGAGTAATCCGACCTGATTCACTCATTAAAAGATTCCTCTGGCTGCTGCTGGTGAAGGGATTGCAGGGCTAGGGCGGGGGGGGGGCACGGGGGAAGCACGAGAGACCTGGCCAGAGGCTCCTCATTCAGGGAGCAGGCAGCTTCTCATCTGAGCATGAAGTGGACAGAAGCGAGGCCCCTGCTCCAGGCCCTTGTTTGTTCTGTTGTTTCCTCCTACACATCCTTGTCATCCAAGGAGTTTTTGTTTTTGTTTTTTTGCTTTAAGATTTTATGTACTTATTTGAGAGAGAGAAAGCATGAGTGGGAGGGAAGGGCAGAGGGAGAGCGAGAAGCAGACTCCCCGCTGAGCAGGGAGCCGGACGCCGGGCTCGATCCCAAGACCCTGAGATCATGACCTGAGTCGAAGGCAGATGGCAGACGTTTAACCGACTGAGCCACCCAGGCGCCCTGAGGAGTTTTAATGTACATCTAAAGGCCAAATGGAGATGGTCCGGGAGGCTCTTCAGACCTCAGGTCACTTGTGATTACAATGCCTCTATTGTCCAGCTGGCAAGACTTAGAGGCTCCAGAAGCCCCCTCCCCCACCCCAGGCAGCCAGGCCGCCAGCAGGAGATCCAATTTCCTCCAAATCACTCATTCCAATGCTGGAAAATGCAAGAAGTAACTGGTGAGGTCATATGGGCAATGGACCAAGCAGCATCGACATCACAATGATACGACAGTAGTAACGACAAGGGCAGAGACGCGCTGTGTTCGCGAGTTTACCCAGGGCCAGGCACTGTGCACAGGGCCTTATGTTGCATGCTCCCCAGATCCTCCAGTTACCCTGAAGTAGGGCTCTTGTTATTCCCACTTTACAGACGGGGAAACTGAGGCCTTGAGAAGTGAAGTGACTGGCCCAAGGTCACACAGCCAGGATGTGGCAGAACCGGGCTTGGAGGCCAAAGCAGGAAGGGCAGCCGCAAGGTCTGACCTGTCGCTCAGGCCCTGATAGTGCATTTCCAGATGCCTCCGTATGCAGCGTCACCTGCCAGCCTCTCGGGAGGCCCTCCTCTTCCATCGCAGTGACTCCCTGAGCAAGGGACTGCCTGATTCTATGTCACTCATAAAGCAGAAAGAGCGTTAATGGGTTGAAGGTATCAGGTGACAGATGCCGTCAAAGTCAAGACAGCACTTTTTAACTGTCAGAGACACTCAGAGATGGAACAGTGTGTGTGCAGTGGGTAGTGAGCTCCCCATCATCAGAGGCATGTAAATGGCAGTTAGAGGATATTGGCAGAGAGCCCCTGGAAGTCCATCCTCTGTCCCTATCTCTGTGAAGTGGGCGGAGTGGTGGTGTCTCCGTGCTCGGCTGCCCGGCTAGGACCCACCACTCCGTGCTCGGCTGCCCGGCTAGGACCCCTCCTCACCACATTTTAGCTTCATTGGGGCCTGCTGTCAGAAGTCGACTCCATCCCTGCTTTCCGCCATGCCTCACCGGCCCACTAAGTGAGGCCTGAAAATTACTTGCACGGTCAGGTAAATATTACAGCAGTCAAAGGTGCGGCTTTGGTGGGGAGAATGATGTGTAATTTGCAGAAATGCTACCAGTGCATCAAATTACACACGCAGCCCAAGAGCGGGGAACGGTGACTGGCAGCTTCAATAGCACCACTCATGGACACTGGTATGAAGGAGACCACGGCTCACCCCTTCTGATGGTGGAGTGCGCCCCGAGGGCAGGAAGCCCCTTTCCTCCTAGCCTGGTCTATTCCCAGGACAGCTGACATTGTACTCTCCTTGGTCATGACCATAAATCTGGACTCTGGTTAGCCGTGGGCCCTGAGCAGCCTCCAGGGGGCCGGGTTCAGGCCCTCTCCATGGGGAAGGGGCCACCTCTGCAAACACCTACTACGTGCCAGCTCTGTGCTGATGTGCCTTTGTCTGAGTTACGACACAAAGGCCCCTTCTAGCATCTTAGCTGCCCTGGAGAGGAAAGAAGCAGGTGCCGAGCGTCGATAGACTCTTGGGGGCTGTGAGGGATCCAGGTACCCACCCCCAATCCTCTTCCCATTCTTCCTAGAAAATCTGGAGCTGGGCAAGAAAAAATTCTGAGAGACCTAGCCGAGTGAGTGGACTTTCTCAGGGTTGTTTTCTCTCTTGATTAAATTGAGGAGCCACTTCAAAGGAACCACTTCCCTGAATGTTGGGCGGGTGAGGGGGACAGACGGGGTTTGGAGTCTCTTGATTTTGGTTCCCCACAGGGCTGGTAATTCAGACACCAGGAAGGCTGGGAGCACAAAGAGGTGGGAAATGAAGCTGCCACCAGCCAGCAGGAGCCAGAGTCCTTGAGGAGGGAGATGCGTGAAGGTGGAGGAAGGGGGGGCGGTGCTGCAAGCAGGCTCCCTCCGGAAGGTGAGTGGCGGAAGGTGAGAGGCAGAAGGTGAGTGGTGGGAGTTCGCAGAGCCAGAAGTGTGCTTCTGAAATGCTGGGAAGCCTCTTGGCGTATGTCTGGGGGAGCCCAAGCTCCCGAGAGGGGAGGGGATGAGGCTAAGCTCTCATGGCAAACACCAGTTGCTAACTCCGTGGCTGTCCTTGTCTTCTTGGAAGCCCTCTACTCTTTCTCAACGGTCCTGTGGCCCTGCTGGGAGCTGAAGGCCTGGATCGTCAGCAGAGAGCAAGGAAGACCTCTCCTTGCTGCTAGGTGAGGGGGGAAGACACATCCTTGACTGGGGAGACTCAGCACCTGCCCTCGGGGGGCTGCTGGTCCGGTGGCACATAGTTCCTCCCAGTCGTGGGGCNCTGCTGGTCTGGTGGCACATAGTTCCTCCCAGTCGTGGGGCACTGTCAGACTGATGGTGGACATACAGCTCTGCCTCTAATGGAACTCCAGTCCGATGTGGGAGACAGAGCTCTGTGTGAGAAGGTGCAGACTCTAGACTTGGTGACGTTTCCAGGCAGAGAGGGGACCTTTCGTCCAGGGCCTCCCCTCAGCAGAGGGGAGCCCACAGTGAACTCTGCCCGTGAGCTTGCTGATACTCCTCTTCCAGGAAGTCCTCCCTAGGACTTGCATTCCACCCCTCGACACATGATCTAGGCAGTCTGGATCCTCCTTTCTCCACTAGGAAGGGACTGACAGTGACCCCCAAAGCCTGGGCAAATGTCCAAGTAGTCCCTCGGGGCGCTCCCACTCGCCCCAGGTGTTGTTCCCCAGGCCTGTTACCCTGAGTCCCATCAACATGATACAGCCTTCCCCACCTGCAAATGATGTCAGAGCCCATCAGAGGCTGCAGTCACCCCCATGCCACCAGAAGCCCCCCTCTGCGGGGTGCCCAGCCCTGACAGGCACCTGAAACAACCACTCCTCTCACACTCTGACATGTTTATTTACAGCCCCTTTGCTCCCGGACTAGGAGGTTCAGTGGAGGAGCCGGGGACATCAAGAACAATCGGCCAGCTCAAGGAAGAGATGGTCCTGAATTGACACAGTGAAGGATTCAGGGCACAGGAGGCCCTGGAGCTAAGGCAGCACGAGGCGAACCTGCGTGCATTTCAACCTGCAGAATCTGCCATTGAGAGGGCTGGGGGGGACCCCTGCCTTACATGGCACAGGTGTGACGGATGATGGCCTTCCACCTGGATAAACCCGTGTGACAGTGGTCCAGCTGCTTCCCCTTCCCCCTCTACGCAAGTCCCCCTAGGGCCGAGGCTAGCTGCAGGCTTGACACCCCCTGGACTTCCATCTGCTTCTAGCTCTGGAAAGAACTCACTGGTTTTTTGTTTTGCAAGCTGGTGACAAGTAGTTTCCTCCATTCCCAAGCCTTAGGAGCGGCCGCCCGAAGCAGGGCTGGAAGAGACACTGATCACAGCCCGGGCCTCAGGGCCCCCCAGCTGAGGGCATGCAGTGTTCTCCTGAACATACCACGGGCAAGCTCGGGGCCCAGCTCTGCTTCAGCCTCACTCCCCAGGGACCCAGCGTTCCCTAACACCCCCCCTCCACAGCCCCAAAACACATGCAGTCGCTGGATACCTCCTACAAAACCCCAAAGAAGGAAACCTCAAAGCTGAACATTCAGGCAATGGGGAGGGCCTGAAGATGATTTGAGGAACTCTTCCAGAAAGAGGCCTCAGATGTGGGCCTGGAGACCTGGGTCCCAGGGCTGGCTCGCTGCATATGGGCTGGAAGAGTAAGGCTGTTCACCTCGACTTCCTCACCTGTGAAATGATCAGCCCAGGCAGAATTAAACAAAGGGCCAGGACAATGTTGCTCTGTGGGATGGAAAAGGGATTCCTTCCTCCACCATGGACAGCATATGCTTGCCATCATCAGTGGTGGGGGGTGGGGGGGAGGTGCACAGGCAAGAGGCCATTTCTGCATTCAGGACACACTGATCAAGCACCCACCCCATGCCAGGCACAGTTCCAGGCACTGGGGACAGAGCCGCGAATAAGAAAGAAAAACATCCCCGCCCTGGGGAGCTCGCATTCTGGAGCAGGGTCATAGAGTTTTCTATAAAGAGCCCAGTAGAAACAGTTTTAAGCTCTACAGGCCATATGGTCTCTGTCACAAAGACTCACTTCTGCTGTCGATCAGTGTAGACAATACCTAAGTGTATGAGCACGACTGTATTCAAATAAAGTCTTATTTACAAAAATCAGTGGTGGGTCAGATTTGGCCTATATGCTACAGTTCTGTCTATTCTGGAGGCTGCTCTCGGGGACCCAGGCTGGAGAATTAGTTCTTCTATTTCTAATGATGGAGCCAGGCACAGCCCAGAGAACAGAGCCTCCGCTACCTGAGAGCTCGTGTCTTGGGAAATTAGCGGGTTCCAGCTTGCAAGACCTGCTCTCCCTCCCTTCTCCTCCCTCCACCATTTTACAAGGGGGCTTGGAGCCTCCTTCTCCAAACCCCTCCACACTCTCCCTTTGAGCCCAGTGATGTCCTTCCCCACAGTGGCTGCTGGGGAGAGAGGGAGATAGAGGCCATGCAGAAGACCCTCAAAGAGTGGATCCTGAGTAGGAGGCCAACGCAGGGTACACAGGAAGCTCACAAAAGGCCAAGATGCTGGGAAATTAGCTCCTCCATCCTCTCCCCCTGCACTCCCTGGCTCCACCTTCTAACCCTTGTCCAGCTGGGAGCTTCCTCTGTCTCTCGGTGACCAAGCCTCACCTCCTACAGGATGCCCACCCAGACTGACTCTCTTGGATCAGGTCTTTCCTGTATCTCTCCAAATCAGCTGGCCCTCCATACACAGTGACATTAGTTTTCTGATTATAGGAGTGTCCCACCTCATCCGTTAGCCCCCTTGTTCCCCTTGGGGTGAGGGCAATGTCTAGGCCAGCCAACAGTCAGCCAATACCTGGAGCATGTGAACAAGCACAGCCAAGAAAACAGAGCTGCCAACTCATCACTCCAGACATGTGAGCAAAAAGTGCTTTTTGTTGTAACCACTGAGACTTTGTGGTCATTTGTTACACAGCATTGCCCGACAATAGGTAGCTGATGCATTTATGGTTCCAAATTTGGGCTCTGGAGTCCAGTTGCCGGGGATCAGCTCTTGGTGCAGCCAAATACTAGCTGTGTGACCTGGAGCAAGTTCCCTAGGCTTTCTGGGCCTCTGTCTTTTCATCTATCAAGTAAAGGTACCAACAGAACTCAGCTCATAAAGTGCTGAGAGGGTTAAACGGGATAGTTGAGGGGCGCCTGGGTGGCACAGCGGTTAAGCGTCTGCCTTTGGCTCAGGGCGTGATCCCGGCATTATGGAATTGAGCCCCACATCAGGCTCTTCCGCTATGAGCCTGCTTCTTCCTCTCCCACTCTCCCTGCTTGTGTTCCCTCTCTCGCTGGCTATCTCTATCTCTGTCGAATAAATAAATAAAATCTTAAAAAAAAAAACAGGATAGTTGATGTAAAATGCTGAGAACATTGCCTGACACATGGCAAGAGGTCAAGAAATACTAACTCAACATTGCTGTTCTAGGGCTGGACAAGAACCTGCCAGGATACACGTGCGGGTCATTTCCACCTCCGCACAGTCAGATAGAAAGGGACCCCCACCCCCCGCCGCTCCGGGCTCCACCAGCGTTGCCCTGAGTTACCAAAGACCCTGCCCTCCGTGGCCGCCTCAAGCTCTCTCCGTGGGTCAGGAGAAAAACCTGCTGGAGAAAGCGCCCGCGGAAGAAGATCCAGAACCTTGGACAGAGTCCGTTGGCCGTGCTTCCACTCGCTGCATGCCGGAGCTGAAGGAAGGAGCAGGCTTGCCTAGGAAACGCACACTTGTGTGGTGAGATCCCCGGCTGCGTGGATCTAGTGCCAAAAATCTGCAAAGAGCAGAGAATTCAGCCAGCAGCGCAGCGTGGGGGGAGGGCAAGCATGTGGACGTCAGCCAGGGCGGAGGCTTTCCCTTCCTGCTGCCTGGTGGGCATGGACAGTGGCCTAGAAATGGCAAAGGGGCAGCCTGATAAAATGGGGACTCAGGACTGCAAGGAAGGGGCTGACCGGGGGCGCAGGGCTGCTGTGTGCACACACATGCGTGTGGGTTGTGCATGCGTGTGTGTGAGGGGGAGGAGCTTTGTCGAGGTGGGCGGGGCTAAGCTGGATGTCTGTGCACGTGTCAGTGAGCGGACAGCTGTCTGAACCACCACTTGGCAAGAGTGCAGGCTTGCAGGGGGCACACAGAGGACACACAGGGGTGAGACTCCGTGCCTGACCCGCAACACCCGCCCCACAATCCCCATCCGGGGATGTGTTTGGAACTCAGGCCTCATGCTGCAGGAAGGAGATGCGGTTCTTGTTCACCCTATTACATCATTCCCTGGGGCGGGGGGCTGAGGACTCCTTCTGTAAACACCCACATCAATAGTTTTGCAGTGAAACGTCTGGATGGAAACACGAAGTGAGACAAACACCATAAATAACTTCCCATCAGCTCAAGCTGGGTTTCGCCACCAAATCGGTTCAAGTCAGGTCCCTCTTGGCCACCAAATGGACCACCAAACAAACAAACAAACAACAGAAAAACCAACCCCCCCCAAAATCTTTCAATTTTCAGATCTTTTTTAATTTCTGGATTGCAGGTAAGTGATTGCCTTACAGGCTTGTGAAAACAAAGTAAGAATGAAGTGGTTATTCTCAGTGACCTCTCCAGTGGCTCCGTGCGTGGGGTCATCCACCAGGAGGTCGGCCCTGCTCATGGGCTGGCTGGAATGTTCATCACAGCCCTAAAACGTGCATGTGGCCTTTTCCACGTGGTGAGGGGGAAAGGTAAGGTTACTAAGGTTATGGGGGTATCTAAGTTACCCCGACAGGCAAGAAGAGGCAGGAGCATAAAAGAAGCAAGTTGAACTCAGAGAATCATCTAGAATGAGGGGCCTAGGAAGAGAGAGGTTTAGTATGAACTAAATGGTCCATCAGCTGAATTTGCACCTGCCAGTCTCTTTCTGTTTATATACAGGAAATATACTGAATAAGAGAAAGACGAGGCCTTAAAGACATCAGACCCTTTCCCCAAGGGCTTCCTATCATGATGTCGTCCTGGAAAAAAATGCCAGCATACTGATCCCTCTTCTGTCCATACCTTCTCTCCCCACTTCACAGCTGGAGAAACTGAGGCTCAATGCACAGCGTCCTGAGGGCACATATTGTCTTAGCGTGACAAAAACCATGGTATTCGAATGTCCCACCTCCAACACGATTAATAATGGCATTATGCATTAGTTGGGTGCTTATATGCCCAGGGTGCCTTACGTGTATTGTCTCATTTAATATAAGTGGTGGGGGTTGGACTGGAAGCAAGCTTGCTAAAAGTGGTTTATAGATGCCTGGCTTCTTAATAGTGGGTTTGAACAGGATGCTTGTGAAGCAGGAGACAAATCAGAGATTAGACCCCAGGGGACAAGGGGAGAAGGCGGAAGAGGAGGCCCCCTCCCCATTCAGGCAGAGGGAGGGCAGTGCAGGTTCCTGGCAACATAAGACAAATGAATAAGGAAAACAATCACTTTATTTAAATGAATTGAAGAATATTCGGCTTCACTCTGTAAGAGGAAGCAGTTAAGGGGTTTTATTTTATTTTTGGCCCTAATAATATTACAATCTCCAGGCTGGTTATTATCTGTCACTTTCCAGAGAAGATTGAAAAGAAAATAGTTTTATCCCAGGCAATTGTAAACCGTTCCATTTGATGAGTTGTTGTTCCCACTTAGAAATTACATGCACCAGTGTCGGGTGACCCAGCCTGGCTGGGCGGCTTTGTTTAACTGGTTATGGAAGAGAGAGGGAGGGAGAGAACATTCTCCCATCTTTTCAACAGGAGTTCTCAAAATGCAGTGTGTGCGTGTGAGTCCCAGGGATGGGCAGGCAGAGAAAGAGAAAGCAAGCCCCTGGCGGGCCCTGGGAATCTGCACTTTTCACTGGGGCTCCGGGGGCTGTGGCTCTGGGCCCTACCCGAGCCTGCCTGGCTGGGCCAGTGTATGGCCCTGAGAGATGTCCAGAAGATGAAGATTCGGAAGCTGTCGGGGCAGGAAAGGGGCTCAGAGATGACCCGATATGTTCACATCATGGGTAGAAACCAGAGCTCCATGGTCCCACAGCAAGAATGAGGCAGAACTGGGCCAAAACTCTGATGCTCAGAGCCACACTGGTTCCGTGACACCACAATGCCTCGTAGCGAAGTGGGGGGACTGGAAGAGCCCCAAGTGCTTCCTTCTCTTTCCTCAGGCTCATCTCAGCAGGGTAGTCACAAGTGAGGACAGAACCAGGTTGGGAAAGCACAACCCATCCTGGGCATTTAGGGCCATTCCCGAGGCTGGCTCTGAGCAGTGTCCTACAGGGGAAGTCAGTATCGGGTTCTCAGCTCTGCACTGCCTACCCTGCCCCGAACCACACATCTGGGCCATGTCTCGCAGGTGCTGACCCCCCACCATGCAGTGGTCTAGAGCCCTCCCTCTTATGTCTTTGAGACGCTGAGGGCAGGGGCGGGGGAGGGAGGCTGAGGGCTGGCCTGGGATGGAAGGGGAGGTGGCTGCTATGTCCCATCGCCACATCATTCACCGTGTGGTGGCAGCTGCCAACCGCCCCTCAGGACACACAGACCCGCCCCAGGAGCCCCACTGGAAAGCATGCCAGGTGACAAGGCCAGGTTTCTGCTAAAGATCTCCTGGGGTAGAACGGACTTGGTTCTTAGGGAAAAAGAAGACCCTCCCTCAATACGTGATTTGATCTTCAAGGCGGTGAGGAACCAAGCGGGTGCACAGACGGGACGCGCAGTGGTGTCTGGTTTCCGGCCCTCTCTAGGATCCAATGCTCGCTCAACCCCATTCAGGAGCAGTGCTGCTACCGATTCGACAAACACGTCTTGTGCACCTACTATGTGCCAGCCACGAACACTAGACTGACCCCATTAAATCCCCATCATGACACTGACATTGGAATTACCAGCCCCGTTTTCTGGATGAGGACACGGAAAAGGTTACAGACTTGACTTGAGTGCCTCAGGTCATAGGCGACAGAGCCAAGATTCAGACCCAGGCCCTCTGACTTTGTAGCAGGTGTCCACCCGCTCCGTGCCCACGTCCGTATGCCCATTTGCTGCCACCCCCTGCCACCCTCTGCCCCAGCCTGGGTCTCTGGCTGCCCGAGTTGCACAGTGCTCATACCCCAGAAGCTGGCCTCAGTAACAGCAGGCAGGGAGTCGGCGGACAAACACCCAGAGTCCCCAGCCTTGGGGGGACAGGGGCACCCTGCCTGTGGCCTTCACCGCTATTCCATGTGTGGCCTCTGCAGCACGTGGGAGGTGCTTAGACACGTGAACTCTTGGTCTCCATCCCGGACCTAGAGAACCAGAATCTCTGGAGGTGGGGTTCCAGAACCTTCCTCTAAAAACCTCATCAGGTGATAGGGTAACTGGGTGATGGGCACTGGGGAGGGCACGTGATGTGATGAGCGCTGGGTGTTACACGCAACTGATGAATCATTGAACGCCACGTCTGACACTAATGATGTGCTGTATGTTGGCTGATTGGATTTAAATAAAAACAAACAAACAAAGAACCTGGTCAGGTGATTCTGATACACACTAAGGTTTTAGCAGGTCCCCCACACACACACACAGCGTCTCCCGAAGCCCCCTGCGAGGGGGGTGGGGGTGTTGAGCCTCAGTTTCCACCTGCTCGATAGCACCCTATTCACCGGCTGGCCTCCCTTCCCTGGGCCACGACCCCACTTCCGAAACCACCCCCTGGGATCACCTCTGGAATAAAGGATTTGTCGCCAAATCTTTGTGCGGGGGAGCGGTTCAGGGGGAAGCCAGCTAAGGCAGACCTGCTACCCAGCTCTTTCTATGGCATCTTTGAAACGAAGGGGAGGAGTGACGTTCTGGGTGCGGGCGTTGAGGACGAGTTCCGAGGGGTACCAGGTCCTTCCAGTCCAGCCCCGAATACCCTGACCGACCTTTCTTCTCTTGCTCCTCCACCTTCCCGTCTGACGTTATGGGGCACTTCTTCTGGGCCAGCTTCACACATGTCATCTCATTTCACCGAGCCATCCACTCCCTGGAGGAGATGCCGTGATGAGCCACCCTATAGGCAGGGCTGAGGCCACGTGAGGTGAGCTGACCCACGGTCCCCCGGCTGACCCCGCATTTGAACCAGCACGAGGGAGCGACGGTTCACCATGCAGTCGCCTCTGGCTGCTTCTGGCCTGAAGGCAAAGAGATCACCCCAATCTTTGCTCCTGGATCCCATCTACTGATCGCGCACTCATCCTCAACACATTCCATGACCTCAGCGAGAATCGCATGGACGAAGCCACCCGAGCCAAGACCAGCACGTGTATGCAAGCTCCGAGCATGACACAGAGCTCCCTCGGGCATCTCTTGGCTTCTTGGGTCTTGACTGGCCGAGGGCCCCCGGGGCCGGCCACCTGACCCTTCGCCTTGACATGGACAGGAACTCATTTGGGAAAGGACATTGGACTTTTTCTTCTCTTGGGACCACCTCCACATCATTCCTTCCTGCCCCTTTCCTGCCTCTTCCCTTCCCCCCTTCCTCATTCCTGCAGCCCAGAGAGGAAAGGGAGCTAACCTTTGTGAAGAACATTCCGAATGCCAAGCACCATACCAGAAGTTTCTCTTAAACCCACCCCACATGGATAAGGTGGCAGCTCTTGTATCTGTTTGAGAAGAGAGGAAGCTGAGGCTCAGAGATGAAGGGATCCGACCAAGGCCACACACCTGGCACGTGACAGAGCTGGAGTCTGGACCCAGGTTTGTCTGTCAGCGGAGTCGCTACGATGCCCAGAGCGCCATCCTGTCCTGTTGTGCATGCACTCACATTCCTCCCCACGGCCACCTCTCCGCTTGAGCGCTAAAGCGGGTCCTTTCCTACACAGGCTTTCCTCACCCCTTCCCACGTCCGCTACCAAGCTCTCCCATCCATTGGCTCCCAGTCTCCAGCCCCCAAACATGGCGCAGCTTCCCCGTCCTAGACACACACACACACACACACACACACACACACCCGTGAACCCTCACACTCCTGTCCTTCCTCTTCTGTAATGTGAAATATCAAGAGAGCAGACCCTATCCAGCAGCATGGGGGAGGCTAGAAGTTTCTGGGAAGATGAAGGTGAAATGAAGGCAGTTCATGGGTGTCCTTCCATCAAGAGTTTCATGGGCACTGAGCCTCCTGGCCTTTCTCAGACCTCCTCTTTGTCCCCTAAGATGAACACAGATGATTTCATTTATGAAAAGTCCCTCTTTTGTTCCATCATCTTGGGGGTTCCTGGAAGAGGGTGAAATACTAGCTTGTATTGAGCACCTAGTATATGCTATGAACTTTGGCAGACACCCTCTTTGTAATCCTGACCATCGTAAGGTGGGTATGGATCTCCCCATTTCACAGATGAAGAAACTGAGGCTCAGAGTGGTCCCCTTTAGCATCACAGAGATGCCCAAAAGGAAGAATCAAGAAGGCAAACTCAGGGCGCCTGGATGGCTCGGTTGGTGAAGCGTCCGACTCTTGATTTCAGCTCAGGTCATGATCTCAGGGTTGTGGGACTGAGCCCTGAGTGTGGAGCCTGCTTAAGATTCTCTCTCCCTCTGCCCCTCCCTTCCATACTCTCTCTTTCTCTAAACAAACAAAACAAAAAGCACCCCCCCCCCGAAACAACAACAACAACAACAAAAACTCAAGCTAGCCTGGCCCCAAAGTGCCTGATCTTTCCAATAAGCCAAATTTTCTCTCATAAACGGGCCTCAGCAGTGCGTGCCAGCCTCAAGGGGATCTGGCAGATGCCCAACTCTGGGGCAATCTTTTCCATTTTGCTGTTTTATTTATTCATCCAAAGACTCGGCAGCCAGGCCCATTTCCTTTCTTTCAACATTTATTAGTGTTTTACCTGCTTTCAAAAGGGCCTCACCAGGGGCGAGGGGAGAAGGAGGGAGAAAGGGGCTGCACCTGGCTCCATGCCTGGCTCTGTCCACTGTGAAACTCAGATGAGCACTCAGGCCTGGGTGCCTCATGGGATTTGGCTGCCGAAAGCTTCTCTGGAAACCAGATTCACCAGAGGGGGAGAGATGAGGAGTCTGGAGCCCTTACCAGGTGCCAAGCAATGCACCAGAGACTTGATGTCAGTGTGCACACGATCCTCACAAAATCACATGGAAGGAAGTATCTCCCCATTTTAAAGATGGGGAAACTGAGTCTCAGTAAGGTGGAGCAAACTGTCTGAGCTCGCACAGTGGCAGTTCTGAGCTCTTCCTGCATAACACTTTCCTTAAACACTCTTACACCAGAGTCTTCATTTCACACATGGGGAAACTGAGGCTCAGACATGCCCAAGCTCAAACAGTGACAAATATCAAGGCCAAGGTTTCCCAGCTCCCAGTCCTGTGCTCTTTCTACCATCCTTCCCAGCTTGCCAAAGACACCACCTGCCAAGGTCGGGTTATTGGAACCCCAAAGATAACAGGGTCCACCTGGCCCTTAAGGGTCATTGAGTCCCTTCTCCTGCCTCTGGAACATTCTGCATCTTAATCAGCCTTGAAAGAGAAGAGGAGCAATGAGTGTGGTGGATAGAAATCCTTTTAATTCCAAAACATCCCCTAGAAAGGATTTTGCAGAGAGCAAAGCCCAATGGGAGGGAGGGAGCTCTGCCCCCTCCATCCCTTCTACCTTCACTTGTATGTCTTTGGTGCGTGTGTGACTTTAGGGAACCGACGGGCTTGAGGCATGTCAAGGAGGGTGGCTGTTCTGGGGGATGGGGAAGGATCAGCTGAGCTGCTTCCTCCCTGCACAAAAGGTTCCTGGGTTTTGCAGGAGAGCCTGACATGCTGATTTACAAGTTGTACAAATATAGCTCAGCAGTCCTGCAGCCTCCGTTCCGTGAAGAGTGTCATTCACTTGTAAGTGAGGGGGAGACTGCTGCCTTGCCCGTGGGCCCCTCAGAAAATGCTCAGGGGAAGGGCTCATGGAGAGGGGAGAGAGGGCTGCTCTCTCCTTCATCCTGGTACTGGGCAAGAAAGGGACCCTATCGAGATAAGAGATGCCTTCCTCTTGGCTCTTTTTCCATCCCCTTTTCTGTAGAGCTCTGTGGTCTGTGCTAAATCCCCTGGGGCTGTAATTTGTGGATGGACACACAGTAGGCCCTCGATAAAAGGCTCACTGGCCTGTAGGCTGGGTGCTTCCACCACACAGCAGGTTGTAGGTGTTTGTTGATTGGATTTGAGCTCAGTGAGTTGGCATCATGACAACTGGGGTCAGTCTATTTCCAGATCCATCCACACCTGTCTGAGCTCTGCGAGTCTAGAGTGTCACTTGGGAGAGATGCCTGTCCTGGGTGCCTGTAGTGTCTAATGGCGGGAAAAAATCAGATGTGCTTTCTATAGATAAAGTGTAATGTGCTGTCATTGCCAGGGATTTTCATGCGCATTCTACCCTCTAACACTGTTAGGAAGTCCTTCCTAAGGTCTAACTTCCATCCTGGATGCTGTGGTTTAGTTAGGATCTATGTACTCCAGGAAATGAAGGCTAGTGCACCCAAAACAGGGCTGGCACTACTGGTCAAAAGGAATGTGGAGATAAAAATAGAGTGTGTCTTCTTTAAAAAATAACTTCCTCCACTTTCAGCAGCTGTTCAGAGTAAAGTGTATAATTTGCTTGACTGCCCCGGCCCATCGGCTTATCACTGAGGACCTAGCAACTCCAAGAGGGGAGGATTATGCAAATAGAAATCAGCTTTCAAGAGAGTGGGCTAATCCAATATTACAAAGAGGGCTGAGTTTGAGAGGAAAAGGGGAAGCAACTGAGATGGGTGAGTTAAAGAGATAGCAAGCAGGTTCCTGGCACAATGTAGAGCAAAGAAGCTGAATGGAGAGGGGGCCCTTGCCGGCCCCTGAGCCAGGGCTGCAGGAAAGGGGACCTGGTCTCTATTTCCCTGATACTCAGAGAGGGAGGGTGGGGGATTAGGCTAGTGGACAGGCAAACTCTTTCTTAAATTATTTGTTGCTGGGATGGTCCCTTCTTCTCAAACTCTGGCCAAATGCCAAGAGGTAGGTGTGGTATCAGGAGGCTTGAAGCTTTCCCACTGAGCTTTCCACATAAAGGGAGACTCAAATTCACCAGATGGAGCAGACTGCAAATTTAGAAGGTTAGACCAAGGCCTTTCCCTCCCCAGTGGGAAATATCCAGGAGTGTAGGGCACCTCCAAGATGATGTCTGAGCAGGGCTGTTCCTAGATGAAACATGGAAGCCGGCAGCACCGTGGACAGCTCCCACTGAGTTTCCTCAGTGACCTGGGAGCCTGACTTAGGGATCCACACTTGGGTTTTCTTTTGGGAAACTGGAAGTCTATTGTACCCTAAGCCCTTGTGGCTCCAGCAGTGGAGGCAGACAATGAAACAGGCAATTCAGATTCGCTTTGATAAGTGCTATGATTTACAGGAAGTGGAGGAGATCATGGAAACACAGAGCAGAACTGTGGGCAATATTGGGTTTGACAAAAGCTACGGTGCTTGGATATGTGAGAAAACCCCCATAAGCCCAGCAGGGGCACCAAGCTGGGTGGGCACTGAGGAGGTGGCCCCGGGACTATGAGTGGGGTTTGGTTCTTGATTGCTCAGCCCCTTCCTCCAAGCCTCAGTTCTTCACTTTGTAATATGAGTTGGGCACCCTTCAACCACTTCTTTACAGCAGAAAGGGCTAGAGACTAGAACACCAGTCTGGACAGATCCAGGACTGTCATTTGTCCTGGGTTCAGTATAAATCACTTAGTGGATTCAGAGCATCTATCACTTGACAAAGCCTAAAGAGAGATGGGCTGTGAACTAACTTCTCCATTTTCTAGAAGGTCCTAGTCTACGGTGCCAAGGGTCCAGTGTAGGGAAGACAATGTCACTGGCTCAAAATATGTGTTGGATAGATGGGTGGGTGGATGGGTGGATGGAAGAATGGATGGATGGATGGATGGATGGATGGATGAATGGATGAATGGATGAAGAGATGGATGGATGGATGGATGAATAGATGGGTGGATGGATGGATGAACAGATGGATGAATGAATGGATGGATGAATAGATGAATAGATGGATGAATGAATGGATGGATGGATTGATGAATGGATGATGAGGTGAATGGATGGTCAAACACCTGAATGATCACCACAGTCTTATGGGTTCTAGGCATAGACAAAGTCTCTTTGGAAGATTCCAGAAGTGGGACAGAACCACTGGCCTCAGGCAGCTTATGTCCAGGAGTAGTGTAGGCAACAGTCTAAATAGTCTATTTGGTGGTCGATGAGAAATTTCAAGACCATCAGCCACAACCATCTCAAACAAACTCCTTTGGAAGTAACAGTTTCCAAAGGCACTGGCTAGAACAGCAGGGGAAAAGACAGCTGGTAAGAGGATCTGGGGTCAGTTTGGGTGGTAGATCCAGATCTGGTAAATGGATGGATGGAGAAAAAAATGAGTGAACAGAGGCCCTTGGGAGGCTCAGAAAGAGGGACATGGGGACCTATGGGCTTCAGATAAACACGAACTCTACCAGCTTCATGAATCCCATACTTGTGACCACGCCACACTTCCCCTCCCACTTCTCAGTCCAAGGGTTAAAAGCAGAAACATGGGTCATCTGCCTGGGTTCTAGTCCAGGTTCCAGTACTTACCAGAAGCATGAACTGGGCTGAAGTATCTAAGCCTCAATTTCTTTTTTTTTTTTTTAAAGATTTTATTTATTTGATAGAGATAGAGACAGCCAGCGAGAGAGGGAACACAAGCAGGGGGAGTGGGAGAGGAAGAAGCAGGCTCATAGCGGAGGAGCCTGATGTGGGGCTCAATCCCACAATGCTGGGATCACGCCCTGAGCCGAAGGCAGATGCTTAACCGCTGTGCCACCCAGGCGCCCCTAAGCCTCAATTTCTATATTGACAAAATAGTGGCAATAACAGAACCTATGTCACAAAGTTGTTGGAGAGATACAGATCATTTATAAAGTGATCACCCTAGTTCCTGGTACACAGAAAGTGCCCCCAAATGTTGTTAATTAGCCAATTAACCCCACCTTTCCCCCTGCAGGCTTCTCTCCACTTTGTCCTAATCGTACCTACCTTTCAAAGCCCAGCTTAAAGCCTGCTCCTTTCAGAACATGCTCCTTGACCAGTCTCACTCCACTGTCTCATGTCTCTCCACTGCTCTGAAAGCTCCCCAGGGTAGGGACAAAGTCAAGGAATCCTTTGGCTTCTCTGTGGAGCCTTTGGGAGAAAGTGCCTAGTAACTGTAGATGACTGTCCTGTCCAGGGGAGCTGAGATTCTTGCCCCAGAGCCTTCAGTGTCTGCACCTCCCCCGTGCCTCCTCTTCAAAGATAAAATGCTAGTAATAAAGTCATGTTGAACTGGCCTGTTCCTTTAATTGGTGCTTTGGCAAAGGATAGATTCCCTGCTAAGCATTAAAAGGCTTTAAAATTCTCTTTATTGAACTACCTCTGAGAGCCCATGCTGGATCCCAGGGACTGGCAGGATCCAGCCTGGAAGTTGGCTGGTCAGGACCATGGAGTGATGAAGGGGCCCTTGCACCTGCTAAGAGGCCCCCAAACCCTCTAAATTTGATCCAATGTAAATGACAGAAGCTTATCTAAGGACATTTGGGTGCCAGAAAATAGTGCAGCCCCTTAGAAAGTAAGGAAAGTTTGGGTTTGCTGTGGCCACTCTGGTCTCTAGATGTGGTGGCAAGGATGCTCAGTTGCATCTTACTGCAAGGCCTGATATATGATGAATAGATGGATGGATGGACGGACGGATGGATGGATGGATGGACGGATGGATGGATGGATGGATGAATGGATGAGTAAATGGATGGATGCATGGATGCATGGATGGCTGAATGGCTGAATAGATGGATGGATGGATGGATGGATGGATGGATGGATGGATGGATGGCTGAATGGATGGATGGATGGATGGATGGATGAGTAAATGGATGGATGGATGGATGCATGGATGGCTGAATGGCTGAATAGATGGATGGATGGATGGATGGATGGATGGATGGATGGTTGGATGGATGGATGGATGGATGATGAGATGAATGGGTGGTCAAACACCTGAATGATCACTACATATAGTGGATAAAGATGCCAGGGAAGTCTGTCTACTTCTCAGGGAAGGGTGAAGCATTCATCATGGCAGAGTGTGCTCTTAAACTTGTCCTGATTGGAGAAGCTTTGGCAAAATGACTCTGCACCCAGGGTCGTGGGTATGAGGAGTAGGGACAGAAGGAGGCTTGGCAGTTGTTTCCAGTAATTATTGCCACCTGTCCCCTAGGTGCCAAGCTCTGATCTTAGGCCTTTTTACCTACACTATCTCATCAGTCCTAATGATAATCCCATGAGGCTGGTGTCATTAACCCCCTTTTCTAAAAAGGTTAAGTAACCAACTGAGGATGTCATGGTGAGGAGGTGGCAGAGGGGGCAGATTAGAATCCATGGTCTTTCTCACACCCCATATGTTATTTCTCAGGAGCATGGGGAAGGGAGGAGAGCAGCAGCAGGCCTGGGTTAGCAAGCCCAAGCCCATCTCTCCCCACTTCCACCTCCTCCACTCAGGTCTCACTTCCCCAGGTCTGGGACTTGCTGAGGAAGGAGAAATCCAGACATCACTTGATTGCATGAGAGACACATGGGGTGTGCAGACCTGGGCCCTGGCTCTGACCCCTGGCCTCTGCTTAGCTAGTGACCTCTTCCACAGCTGGGGCAAGTCCACAGCTTCCTCTGGGCCACTCTTTCCAGCTGAGGAATGCAGAGGGTGGACTTGGACAATTCTAAGAGCCATGCCAAGGCTAAGGTTCTAGGGTCTTATGATCATGACTTTTTTTAAAAAAAGATTTATCTATTTGAGAGAGAGAGAGAGCGCGCACATGAGCACATGAGTATGTGGGGGGAGGGGCAGAGGGAGAGAATCTCAAGCAGACTGCCCACTGAGCAGGGAGCCCGACATGGTGTTTGATCCCATGACCCGCGAGCGCATGACCTGAGCTGAAACCAGGAGTCAGAGGCTTAACCCACTGAGTCACCCAGGCATCTCATAGGATCATGTCATTTTAAAGCACTGGTCGGAGAGTACCTCAACCTATTAACCTTTGGGATCAGAGATAAGGACACTTAGGGGAATTTGAGTCCATTCTGAGAAGGAACATTTCAATGTTTTCATTGTAAGGGATTATAATAAGAGTGATCGTTTAGTGGGGGCCTACTGGTCCAGCATGGTACCAGGTATTGTATAAATGGTACGCCGTCCACTTCTCTGCAACCCCATCACCACCACAGGCCACCACCTTCCCTCTTCTGGAAGGCTGTGAGAGCCTCCTAACCCTTCTCTCTCCTGGCTCCTGTCTTGAGCAGAGACAATGCAGGATGACCACCAACTCTCATAATGCTTTCCTCTTCCTGCACAGCCAGGAAAGCAACATTTCCCAGCCTCCCGTGCAGCTGCAGCCATGTGGCTGGGTGCTGGCCAACGGAATACTAAGCCACTTCCAGACTGGTCCCTAAGAGCAATCGCATGACTCTCTAGCTTCTATTCCCCCTTTCAGTGGTAACGTGCACGATGAGAGGGTAGAACCACAATATGAAATGAGCCTGGATCCCTGAGTCACCTCATGGAGGAAAGCTGCCCCGAAGAGACATGACTCACATACAACTTTCTGCGAACAAGAAACCTTCGAGCCACAGAGCCTGGGAGGTGATTCTACTAATGCACCACAACCAAGGCTGTCCTGACTCATACACTCTCCTGTAGTCCAGTTTCTGCACAACAGCCAGAGAATTCTTTTCCAAACATAAATGTGGATCCTTTTCAAAATATGTTGCTCCCCACTGGACACTCTGCACTCAGTCCCACATTCTAGTGTGAAGGAGATCCACGATGTCCTGGAAGCAACCTGAGTGTCCATCTATAAACAAACAGATGAAGAAAAGAAAATGTGGTGTGTACACACACACACACACACACACACACACACACAAACACACACAGTGGAATATTACTGAGCCACAGAAAAGAATGAGATCTTCCCCTTTGCGACAACAAGGATGGACCTAGGAGGTATAATGCTAAATCAGACAAGTAAGATAGAGAAAGACAATTTTCACTTATGTGTGGAGTCTAAAAAAATTAAGCAAATGGGTATGGAAAACAAAATGGAAACAGACTCAAACACAGAACAAACAGGTGGTTATCAGAAGAGAAGGGTGTGGGGGGATGGGTGAAATAGGTGAAGGGGACTAAGAGGTACAAACTTCCAGTTATAAAAGAAACAAATCTCCAGAGATGAGAAGTGCAGCGTAGGGAATAGAGTCAAGAATACTGTAATCACTTTGTAAGGCGACAGAGATAGCTACACTCACATGGTGAGCTCCGTGTAAGGTATATAAATGTTCAATCACTATGTTATACACCTGAAACTAACATCATATTGTACATTGACTATACTTCAGTGAAAAACTCTTTTTTAAATCTACAAAGCCTTATGTGAGGTATCACTGCCTCCTCTCTGACTTATTTTCTCTCTTCCCTCTACCCTCCGTGTTCTGGGCACACATCTGGTCTCCGGACAGAGGACCCAAGCTCCTCCCCTCCATAGATGTCCTCCCTGCGTCTCCTAGATCTTTGCATCTGATCCTTGTCCTACAAGCTTCAGTGTCACTCCCTGAAAGACACCTTTTCAGACTAGCCAATCTAAGGAGCCCCAGCTACCTTCTTTCACATCCTCCTAAATTACCTATCCCACACTTATCACTGTCTGATATTTTCTTGCTAATTGATTAATTAATGGTCTGTCTCCCCACCCGAGTCCTACTAGAGCAGGGATATCGTTTGTCTTATTCACCATTATATTCCAGTTCCTAGCAGAGCTCCTGGCACATGGTAGATACCCTGTGTTTGTGGACTGGGAACATTAACTTTTACAGCTCTGTGAGGTGGGAGTTACTATCCCCAAGTAGCACAGAAGGAAACTGAGGCCCAGAGAAGTTGAAACCCGTAAATGGCAGAGCTCAGATTTCAATCTGGTTCTAACTCTATGGGTATCCTCTTTTTACTCCATGATTTTTGATTCTTTCAAAGGTATTTTACCTACATGGGGTTTATGATCTAACACGAAGAGGGCATGTATTCTGTCTGTAATAATTTCCCTTAATTAAGTCCTTGCCCTCATGGGTTCTTGCTCTGATGGGAGAGATACTGTCCTTTTCTCCTGAAGGAACACACAGTCTGAGGCTGAAGCCGGAATCCCAGCACCTGAGAGAATCACAGCAGCATTTACAAAGCTACATGTAGGGGCGTGCCAATGGACAGAGCACCTGCCGATTTATAGGGCCTCTCCAAGGTCTCCTCTGTATAAAATGAACTAAGGGAGAGAGAGAGAACAGGAGAAGGAGAGACAGAGGGAATCAGAAAGACAGAGATAGACAGAGACAGAGACAAAGAGAGACAGAGACAGAGAGACAGAGACAGAGAGAAACAGAGAGAGATGGAGATAGAGACAGAGACAAAGAGAGATGGAGACAGAGAGAGAGTGACAGAGACAGAGAGACAGAGACACAGACAGAGAGACAGAGATAGNTAGAGACAGAGAAAAAGAGAGACAGAGACAGAGAGATAGAGTGAGAGAGACAGACAGAGACAAAGAGAAACAGAGAGAGATGGAGATAGAGACAGAGACAAAGAGAGATGGAGACAGAGAGAGAGTGACAGAGACAGAGAGACAGAGACACAGACAGAGAGACAGAGATAGAGAGAAACAGAGAGATGGAGACAGAGAGAGATGGAGACAGAGACAGACGGAGAGTGCTGTAAGCACTGGGCTCCCCACCCCAGCGAGGGCAGACACACTGTTGCAATGAGCCTGCAGGGCCTCCTGTGCGAACGAGAGGTCCCAGGCGGGGCGGTGAGTGTGTGGACAGTGAGGGAAGGCGGTCGGGAGCCGGGGTCCGGGCTGGAGGATCTGAGCATCTGTGGTCCGCGCACCAGCAGGCTTCCAGCGCAGCACCAGCTGCCCCCACCCCTCCTCTGGGCACCAGGGTGGGGAAGGGGAGGCAAAATCGAGGATGAGGCCAGACGGTGGCAGAGTTTAGTTTTTGAGGCTGGAACTTCTCTTGCCATGTGGCTCCCGGCCCATCCCCTGGTATCAACCAGACAGATTCAGGGGTACGGGGTGGGGACACAGGGGCCTGGGTTATGGAGTGGCCATCCAGCTGTGTCGGCCAAGCCCTCTGAGCTGGGAGAGGCTGCCCCAGACACCCACACACGGCTGGCCCTGCCTGGACCCCTTTCCCGTCCCCCCCACACCATCTCCACCTGGTAAATTGGTGGAGGCGCCCGCAGCTCACCTTGGCCTTCACCTCCTCTCTGAGACCTCTTCACGTGCCCCACGCAGCAGCTTTCTCCCCCAGCTGGGTATTCAGCAAGCCCTGGGACATTCATCCACCCCTGCAATCCCCCCCTCCTCCCCCGCCCCCAGCCAATGTCCTCATGCAGGGTGACATCATGGCTCCCCTGGATGGCTGTAGCAGCCTCTGACTGACCACTGACTGGGGGCCCTCACCTGCCCTGGGCTCCCCAGCCTCCCCCGGTCCTTGCCCACTGACCGCACAGCAGCCAGCAACCAAATAAGACTGTGCACCCCTTCTGTGTCCAAAGGGGTACTGCTTTGCCCTCGGGGTTCAGTTCAAGCTCCTTAAGTCGATGAATATGTGGTCTAGCCCCCCCCCCCAGCTGTGCTCTGCTCTTGGCCTCTCCCTGGCTGGCTCCAACCAGACGGCCCACTTTAATTTTCAGGGTGCCGCACTCCCTCCTCTTCGGAGGCTTGCACAGGCTCTTGCTTAAGTTTTCTTCATTCTTCAAACCCTAGCTTCCATTTGCCTTCCTCCGGGAAGCCAACCCTGACCGCTCGAGTCTGGGTTGGGGGGTTCAAGCTATGTACCTATCATTTGACAAGCGATTCCGGTCCACGCCCCCTGTATCTCCCAACAGGGCAGAAGGTCTTTGGGAGCAGAGAGAACCTGTCTACCTTGTTCAGTGCTGTATTCTTAGTGTCTAGCACAGGGCCTGGCACCCCGCAGGTGTGCACACAAATACTGGCCAAGTGAGCGAGTGACTTGGGGATGTTGGCTAGTGAGTGATTTTTGCCTGGAGCACCTCGCACGGGGGAGCACACCCTGTGGCATCGTCGGACCTCGTCTTACCAACACCCGTGTCCTAGGAACCACAGCAGGCAAAAGCAAACATCCTAAATGAATCCTCAAAGCCCCAGGGAGGAGGCTGCCTGTCTGCTTTGGTAGCATTTTCTCAGGCCCCTACCCTCTGACCTTCTAGAACACCACAACAGCAAGCTGCCCTGGTCTAATGGAAATTCCCAGCACCGCTTTTCTATCAAGGTGATCTATAAATCACAGTGCAGGACTCCACCAGCGCTGCAGAAATCAGCCGCTGACCGTCTGCCAAAGCCCCCCACGCTGTGCAGTTGTGAGCCGTGCAGAAGGGTTTAGTCCAGCGGCTTGCAATGAGTTGCGGTGTCTCCTTCGAAGTCAAGTTAGCCAGCACGGGCAGAGCCCCCAAGGGTGCACAGCCCCATGCGGGGAGCACTGAAGGGACCAAGGGAGGAGGAAAGCGCCGGTCAGCTCGCGGGAACTCTGTCATCCCAGCGAGGTGCCTGCCTCCCCCTTCGAGGGGGTGTTATGTGGGGATCTCTCTTCCGGGCTGGGGAGCAATCCTCCATGCGGGGCGGACGCTTCTGCTCCTGGGCTTTTCCATTTGAGTGTTTACTTCTCCTGGCTCCTGACTCCATCTGTCTGGGCAGGCGGCGTGTGGGGAGGACCTAACATTTGAAGTACTTAGAAGCGCGGACGCCGAAGCCAAACCGCCAGGGGCCGAACCCCACTTCTGTCACTTACCAGCTACATGGTCTCGAGCACGTTCTTGCTCCTGAGCCAGAGTCCTCTCTTCTATAAAGAGGGACAAAGACAGAGCCTACCCCCAGGGTTGCTATGGGGATTAAACGAGCCGATATGTGCGAGGTGCTTAGCATCTGGCCTGTAGTCAGTGGCCTATAGTAAATATTAGCCTCTTTTATTATTGTTAATGATACTGTTTGCCAGACACTCCGGCAAACACTTGCCGGAACCGTATCATTTTATCCCCCACAATGCCCCATAGGGGGCTATTCCTTCCCTCATTTTCCAAGAGGGGCCGATGACCTGCCACCAGCCACACAGGCTGCTATCCGGCCGATGGCTCATGGGCTGGAGCTCGGGAGCAGTGCAGGGAACTCCCTCCCTCCTTCCTGCCACCCCCCGGTGCCCAGCCCCGCCAAGCACTCTGGAAGCTTGCCCTCAAGAGACGATGCCCTCGTTCTCTGCCACCACCCAGGATGACAAAGACAAGCGGTGGGTCCCGGGGAGGGGGATGGATGAGGAGGAAAAGGACACACGTGGTGCTCCCCCCGGGGCACAGGCTGGAGCACCAGTCAGGTCTCCAGAAGCCCGACAGAGCCGGCCCCATCCTGGGGTCATCGAGGCCAGCAGCCCCGGTGAATGGCTCAAGGGAACAAGAGAAAGCCTTGTGTGGGGCTCCAGAGTCAGAAGGACTTGGATTCGAATCCCAGTCCTGCAGCTTTTGGGAACTCATGTCACACATCGGAGCCTCCGTTTCCCTATCTATTCAATGGAGCCGCTCACAGCTCCCGCTTTGGGTGGTACAAGGACAGCTTGCAGCTTCGTGCCTGGCATGGTGTGAGTAATCTAGGAGGATTCGTTCTCTCCTGCTTGAGTCCCAAGCAGCTTCCAAACCCAGCCTCAGCAGCTGATGGATTTGCTAGAATCGTCTGAGAGCCCGGGATTGGGGGGCTGTGCCCAAGGGCTGCCTGGGACCCCAGGAGGCTCTCAAGCCTGTGGCTTGTGTGGGCAGGACAGCTCTTTGGTGTCACATGTGACACAGGCCACCACAAACCCACACAGCGGTTTGGTGTGAATTAATAAAACTGTCGGAAGCATGGGGCTCGCTGATGAGAGCACATGCTAAGTCGGCCCCGTGGCCTTCTCAGGAGGGCAGTGGGTAGGGCACAAGTCCAGGGCCTCCACAGCAAGATGCCTGGGGGGATGAGACCGCAGAGGGGGAGTCCGGAGGCCAGGGCTGCGGGGCCCACAAGGATGATTAAGCTGTCCATGGAGGGGAAGCGAGAATCCAAGGTACGTGCCCCTAGGGGTGTGAGGGAAGGGGGCCGTCTGTGCAAGATGAGATGGACTAATTAGCTAAAAAGCAAGAGCAAGATGACAGCAGGCAGGAAGTGTGAGGCCTGGGGCAGCAAGAGGCGAGCCGAGCAGGCAGAACTGCCTGCTGGGGACCGAGACGCCAACAGTCTCTTAGGGACACTCATTCAGGGAATAGCAGAGTGTCATCCACAGGCTTGGGGTCGGGGGGAGCCTGGGGCCAAGACACGTGGCAGCTCCAACTCACGCCCCTCACAGCTGCAATGCTGCTTGAAGGGAAAAATCAGAATGGTGACATTTGTACCTTTTTATTCCAAGCAAGTCCCAGATGCAAGGACAAGAAGAGGGACAGTGAGCTGGTCCATTCAAGGCCAGGTTTTAGTGTAAGGGCATCTATCTTCACTTTCTCTTCGAGAAATGACCAGAGCATTTCAGAGGTCTGAAACTGCCCCTTGGGGTTAAGGTTAATTACTCCTGCCCCCCGAAAGGGGAGAGTCATGAGGTCATCAGTCAGGAGGCAGCATGGCCTGAGGGTTAATGGGGTTTGAATCCCGATCAGAACTGAAGGGCCTTTGGGACCTGGAGGGATTCATTCCCTTCCTCAACCTCTGTTCTCAACATGTCAGCGGAGAAGGCACCTCACTGGCCACCTCATCCTGCCGAATAGTGACAAGAGTCATAGAGGAGACAGAGACTAGCTCAGTGCCTGGCACACAGCAGGCATACAACACAGAGTTGTTCACGGATAAATGCAATATATCTGAAAAATATACGAAAGAAATAAAAATGTCAGGTGGGGAGACTGAATGCTTGAACAATACAAGGAAAGCCACCATACGCTTATTAAGGAGAATAAATGAATTCATCTAATTCCTAGGATGCAAGATAAAGCCACAAAAAAATCAATTGCATTGCATTCTTACATCCCAGAAACCCACAGAAAATCCAATGAGAAAGATTCCATTTATAATAATAAAAAATAAATACTTGAGAGTTCTTTTAATTTGGGATACAAGATATTTGTTTAAAGAGATTATAAAAACCCAATGGAGGCTCAATATTAGGAAAACCATCAACATAATTCATTGCATTAGTAAATTAAAGGAGAAAAACCATATGATTACTTCAATAGATTCTTAAGAAGCATTTAATTAATTTTTCTTTATAAAAACTCTAGGTAAAATTGGAATAGAAGTGAACTTCCTTTATATGACACAAATAATATTTATCAGAAACTGGCAGCAAATATCATACGCAATGTTAAATGTAACCCGATGAAAAACAGAAATAAGACAAGGAAACATTTTCTAAGCATCCTGGAGGTTTTAGACACTAGAATAAGGCAACAAATTATAAAAGGTTCAATAAGTAAGAACACCACCAATATTTCTGCAGTGTCAGGCGCTATCCTAAGTTTATTCGGGCAGATGAGAAAACAGGGCACAGAGAGACTCAGTCACTTGCCCAAAGTCACACAGCTTCTAAGTGGCAAAGCTAGAGTTTGAATTCAAGTGATCTCATCCCAGGCTATGTGCTTTTATACGTTATGAGATACTGTCTCTTGGGTGTTAGAAAAGTTACCCCTATTTGCAGATGATATAATTGCAGAACTTAAGAAAAATCCAAAAGATTGAGATTTTTTAAAAAGCCTATTAGAACTGACAGGTCAGTAAGACATCTGCATAAAAGAGAAATATGCCAAAGCCACCAGTTTCCTTTATTCCACCAGGACGGAACCTCTAGAGCAGTGACCAGCACCCTGACTGGGACATGGCGGGTTCCTGGTAACTATTTGTTGAAAGATGACTCGAGGGAGAGTAAGCCATTGTTTGGAAAGGGTAAACCAGGTCAGCGACGCAGCTGGATTTCTCTGAGGGATCCACAGAAGGACTTCCCTCCACCCTTCAGCCGGCCCCCCTTCCAGCATGTGCTCTCAGATGCAGACGAGGTCTCCCAGGGTCCTTGCAACACCCCCTTCAAACCAGCCATCCCTCTCTGTCCCATCTCAGCCCGATCACGGCACACTGTCCCCGCTGGAAAAGGGGAGGGAGGTGAAGTTCAAGTCAGCACCCTCTTAATCCAGCAAGCTAGGCGCCCTCCCTTTCTCCGACCAATGCTCAGAGTGTTCTAGGGCTGTTGGCAATGCACGGAGCGCTGTCCTCCAATCTGTCCCATAGCCTGTGTTCACAGAGAACCAGAGGGCCATCATGAACGCTAACATGGGAAAAGTACTGCCCGCACACCAAATTGGCAACAGTGTGATTTATCACCCAAGCCAGGATACTTTTGAGACTGAAGGAGGGACACTCTTAACAATTACCCTCAGATAACAAGACCGTCTGGACAGTTCCAGGCAAACTGGGTTGCATGGCTACTCTCACCGCCCTTCTGTTGTATGAACACCAGTATGGAGGCTGAGAGGTGACAGAGGGAGAGGTGGCGCCTGGGACTGACCTCAGATCTCTCTGCCTCCAGCTTCCCCGTGCTCAGTGGCTTCTTCACGTCCGGCCCACATACTCCCGGGGGCACAGGCTGCTTTTCTTTGAGACACCACCAGATATTAGCACATCAGGAATCGAGTCGGGTCAGCCTGGACTCTTAAGAGCGGTGGACTTTTGGGGGTGCTTACAAAACACTCACAAGGCTCGGGGCGGGGGGGAAGACCAAAGAGAGGAGGAGGTCAGGGAGGGGCAGGGCCAAAGCGGTGCCTCAGGGGTTTTATTCTAAAGCTACAGAAGGACTCGACCTGGTTCTGTCTCCAAAAGGGCACTCTGGGGGCGCCTGGGTGGCACAGCGGTTAAGCGTCTGCCTTCGGCTCAGGGCGTGATCCCGGTGTTGTGGGATCGAGCCCCACATCAGGCTCTACCGCTATGAGCCTGCTTCTTCCTCTCCCGCTCCCCCTGCTTGTGTTCCCTCTGTCGCTGGCTGTCTCTGTCTCTGTCGGATAAATAAATAAAACCTTTAAAAAAAAAAAAGATTCAAAAGGGCACTCTGGCTGCTGTGTGGACATTGGATTGGGGGGCAGGGGGTGGGGGACAAGACTGGAAGCAGGCGTGCAGTTAGGGGGCTACCCACTCTAGGTGGTGATAGGCTCAGCAAGAGAGGGGTGGCCAGGACATGGGAAGGAGCAAGTGGAGTTGGGGTGTGTTTTTGAATGGTTAAATGGAGGGGCTATAGGATGGGGTGGGGGAAGGGAAAAGGAAGGAAAGAGAAAGGAGAGATCCCTAGGTTGTTGGCCTATGTAACCTGGTGGATGAGGATACCATTTACTGAGATGGGGAAGAATGGAGAGGGATAGATTTAGAGGAGAAACCCAGAATTTTCCTTTGGCCATGCCAACTCTCAGATGCTTTTCAGACACCCTTGCTGGGGGTGGCCTGGAGATTTGGAAAATCGGCTGCTTCTGCTCTTTTGCTTAAAATTCTTCTAATGCCCCCTGTGGCTATAAGCCAAGCTCCATCAGATGGGACTCGAGATGTGGTACATCCTGCCTGAGTCCCTGACTGCCATCAGCTTCCTCCCCCTGCCCCAGCCCCCCATCCTTCACCAGCGCCTACGGGATTCCAGCGGGCCAGTCCTCCTGGCCTTTGCATCTGTTCTTCCTGTTTGCCATAACCTCCGTCTCCTCCTTCTTCCAGAACAGCTCCAGACCAGGGCAGGGGCATCTCATCTGTGTCTCTGTGACATCCTGTCTCTCCTGGCAAAGGGTGAGCCAGGGATGGCACCTCTGTGCGGCACCTGCACCCCGCACGAGGGTCCAATGGGAGTCAGTTCTATACAAGACAGAATGGCCCGGAAACCTCAGTCAGTCAGAGCGCACGGATTCAGACAGGCTTCACTTCTCTCTGTCTCCCTGCGTGATTTGATATTCGTAGAGTAAACAGGGTCAAAGGGGAATGTTTCAACCACTTCAGGAAATAAGCAGCTTTCCAACACCCTCAATTATTTTGGAAACACCTGCTCACATATAATTAATGTGCCAATTAAAGTGATTATTATCACCATTAAAACAGTTCCCCCAAGAACCACTACTTGACAACACTTGTTTAGACTCATTTGCGTTCCTCCACTGCTTGCAAAATAACAATAATAACAACAACAACAACAACAATAATAATTTCATTTCTTGAAGAAGAGTCTCCAAATCAGACTTCCTACTACTCCAGGCTGCCCATCTCCCTCACGAACAGGGCTCCTGAGGGCTACGCACCACCATTCCAAGAAGACCCTGCCGTGAATGGGACCACCAAACACTCTCCCACATTCACCTGAGGAACCTGGGCAGCCGCCCTGCGTGAGCGGAGAGCCCGGGGGACGGGCGCGGGTCCTGTCCCCTCCATCCGTCTGTTCCGCGTGCTGCTGCATTATCTGTGGGGAGAAGCTGTTCTCCCTGGGGTCCTCCTTCTAGGGCGGCAGCCCCTGCGTGGCTCTGCAGACAGGCCCCAGCTGTGTCGGGATGAGGACAGCCCCAAGCAGCCAGACCCAGACTGCTCCGGCCCACTCCGCTCACCTGGCCGACCCTCTCCCCGTAGGGGAGACTTGGAGCTTCCCCAAGGGGGATCGAGATGGCCCCCATCAGTTCTGTGGACCAGCCCGGGTGCTGGGAGGGTCGGGCTGTAGGGGAAGTCAGACAGGCCTGCAGACAAACCCGCTCTACCCTACTGTCCTTGGGGCTGGGGGCCAGTGACCTAACCTCTCGGATTCTGGTGTCCTCAGCTCTAAAGTGGACAATAGTACCGGCATCTAGTGGTTTCTGTGAGAGTTGAGGGAGGTGACCGACAGCAGCCCTGACATGTCTTGCCCTGCGCCACAGCGATGGCATTCATGGTGACTATGGGGAAGAGACAGGCTCCGCAGGCACAGGGTCCAGCCCTGGGGTTGCCTGTCACTGCGGGGGAAATCCCTCCCACTCCCCAGGATGGCATTTATGGCCTTCGGTAGAGCCTCCCTGAAAATGTTTCTCTGGAGTCAGGCAGCCGGGTTCAAAGCATGACCGGCCACTCTCCCGTAGAACAATGGCACCGAACCTCAGGATCCCAGGCTCCGAAATGGGAACGGCGGTGTTCAGGTAGCAGGGTCCATTCTCCCTCCCCCGACGGCCACCCTCTTCCTCCCCCAGGGCCCTTGGAGTCTCATTCCAGGGACACAGGGAGACCAGCTTGGAGAGGAGGCAGGGGCCACAGCTTCCAGGAACAGTAGGGATCCAGGTTTCCATCGTGAGAACAATGGGGACGCTGCCCTGATGTGTTGCAGGCAGGGTGACATGGACAGAGGGGCACCTGACATGACATTTGGCTATGGAGTGGTCTTCCGGATCCGGTCTTCCCCTCTTCCCAGCTCTCAGGCATTTGTCACTTCCGCTGCTCCGAAGGCTCCCTCAAGGGTGATTCTCAGGACACCCACAATCCACCCCTCCTCCTGGGAATTTAGAACTTTCTGGAAACCTGGTGTCCCACATTTGATGGGTGGCCTCGCCAAGCTGGGTGGATACTCCGTTCCCTACCTTGTCATGATGCCATTGCTGGGCAGTTGGACTTGATACAGCACAGAACTCCAGACCCGGAATGGATAGCGTCATCCCACCCTGTTCGTCCTTGAGCCAGGAAGCCAGAAAACCTTTCCATTGCATTTTTGACCCGTGGCCATTCTAACATTTGCTTGGAGACTTCTAAGGCTGGGGGGATCTCTCCAGTCCCCAAGACACCCCATCCCTTGTTGATAAGCTCTGACTGTGAGAATATTTGTTCTCTTACCAGCCTAGAGTTTACTTCTTTGTCCCTCGGAACCGCTTAAGCCATCATTCATTCATTCACTCACTTACGAATTCATTCATTCTCTAGGTATGTGCTTGGCCACAGTGACAAACAGGACCGCTGGGCCTTACCAACAGGGGTTACATTCCGGGAGAAAGATATTCCGCTATTATAATGAATCACTCCTTGTGAGCTCTCAGCTTGCAGACACCAAGGCTTTTTTGGGGCAGTCACCCCAGTGTCAAAGCATTTTTTTGATAATCTTTCATGTACTACCCACCCATTTCCCGGCTGAACTGTGAAAGCCATACACACGAGGCCATGCTGTTCTCTGGGTCTTGTTCAGCGCTCCGTTCCCAGTGCATGGCACATAGTGGACACTCGAGACACACCAGCCTGAGAAATGAGCACGTGAGTCCGGGGTGTCATGTCAGAAGTCAGACTTATGAGTATTTTGAGAGTGTTAAGAGAATCTAACTCAGCCTGGTCATGGTGGTTAAATGGGGAAGAAGCTGGAAGGGGAAAATGGAGGGGGGACGGGGAGGTCTCTGGGAATGACCTTGTAGCTGACCTTGGCGAGCACGTGGAATTTGCCACTGGAACAGATACAGGATGATGAAATGCGTGCACCAGCAAGTTCCAGAAACTGCAAATAGGCCATAAGATGGGAGTGCTGGGCCCATTTGGGAACATGATGGGAGGCATTGCTGTAGAAATCAGCTCACGGAGCTTGAATCAGGAAGGACCCAGTATGCTGGGCCAGTGACCTTGGACATTGTCCTTAAGGTGATGTAAGCTCTTGCGAAGGGTGCGGTGAGAGGTGGGAGTGCAGTCAACGGTATTATCAGTGATCAGCTGTGTGGTTTGGAAAAGTGCCAGGCTCTGCCTGTCTGCAACGGGGAGACTGTCTGAATGCCTGTGGGCGTCTCTGAGTCCCCTGGTAAGTAAGGCACAGTCACCCTTCTCTCGAGCATGACACACCCAGCCAGGACAAGGTGCGCCGAGGAAAGAGAAGGAAGGACTTGGAGGGGAGGAGGATCCTGGGCTGGTGTTTCTCAGAAACATCCCTCATTTCAGGCACCTTACTTTATATCCCAGGCTTGCTGGAGTGCAAGTTCACCTTTAATCCTTCTGTGACAAGTTAAGTCAGCCCCTTGTCACTTAAACCCAGCAGGGCTAAGTCAGGCCAAGGCTACTGGAAACCACACTCTGGGCTCAATATAGCTCCCAGAGTCCAGTGGCTCAGAGCTTCTTCTCCTTTGATGAGGAGTGCCCAAGCCTTGCCTTGGGAGTGCAGAGTGCTAGCCTCCTCCCCAGCTTAGCGTCCCCTGGGGGAAGGAGGGAGGCGGGTTGCAAGGTGGGAAAGGGACAGCACATTCTATACAGAGCATCCCACTCCACCCTTTTATTTTACTGATGAAGAATGTGAGGCTCAGGGAGGGGAAACTGGTTTGCTCAAGGTCACACGGTAGGATGTCTGGCCCCAGACCCCTGCTGTTTTCGGTTCTGTGCACTTAGTAAGTGAGGACAAACTCCCCAGACCGAGCTAAGCCGTCAAAACGTTCACCTTGGGTCTGCCAGCCTACCACGACTTTCACAACTATCCAAAGCGAGAGTTTGTTTCTGGGGGTGTCCAAGTGTGGCCCAATAGAGCATCCTGTTATTTGGGTGTCCCTCTCAACCGTCTGGGAGCCAAGCGCTCCTCGCAGTCCTGTATGAAAGCCTCCGGACAGAGAAACGGTCTCATTGCCAATATCAGAAACTGGATCTTAACCCTCCAACAAGGGTGGATTTCTCTGGATAGAACAACCCCCCCTTGTGCCAGGAAGAACAGTGACGTGTTGCCAAAGCAAGCCTTTCCTTTTTTTTTCCCCCTTCTTTTCTAAATTTTTTTTTTTTTTATTCGACAGAGATAGAGACAGCCAGCGAGAGAGGGAACACGAGCAGGGGGAGTGGGAGAGGAAGAAGCAGGCTCATAGCAGAGGAGCCTGATGTGGGGCTCAATCCCATAACACCGGGATCACGCCCTGAGCTGAAGGCAGACGCTTAACCGCTGTGCCACCCAGGCGCCCCAACCCCTTCTTTTCTCCCTCTTTCACCCAAGGGTGCAGTTGCGCACATCCAGACTGACGTTCTTCCCACGTAAAGCTGACTACAGCCCCCTCTTCTCACCAGGTCCCCAGAGCGCTCATGGACCACGGACTCTTTGACACAGCCTCACAGCCCCTTGGTCTCCCGGATCCATCCTGACTGTGGCCCCTGGTGACCCAAGGCTGAAGACCCTGCACGTTTCATAGAATCAAGCACCTGGACACCTGCTGTTTTTCTTGAGCTTTTTCGGGGGGGGATGTCACAGACCCCTCTGAGACTATTTAGCCCCTTTTCTCCCCCTAAAAACCACACACAACATTTTGTGCATACTTTTTGGGGTTTTAAGCAGAAACCCCAGAAGCTTATCCAACTACTCCATAGGGATCCAAAGACCCCATGAGGACCCCGGCCCGGGGTCTGCCAGCACAACGGCACGTGTGGGAGAAGCAGATAAATAAAACTCAGCAACAGACACAAAAACAAGATGAATAACTAACATACCAGATGATTCGTCTCTAATGGAAGAACATACAAAAAGGAACTTCGCGGGAGGATCTCTTAATTCCATCTTAGTGAACGAGGTCAGAGGCCTCCCAGAGGTTTGACCGGATGCAAAGAGAGGATTTAGTAAGCTAAGCGAAGCCTATGTCCCCTGCTCTGTGGGTGAAGGAAGCAGCTTTTCTGCAGGGCATCTCCCCTGTTTCAAACAAATCCCTGTAAGATGCTTGGGGGAAGGCGATCAAGCCCGCTGGCCAGATGAGGAAACAGATCTATACAATGTAATGAAGCCTGGCTGGACTGGAAGATTTCCCCCTCAGGGGCAGTGGGTCCACCTGGCTCTTTCGCTCTCCAGCCCTGAGTACGGTGCTTAGCATGGAGCAGAGCCTTGGGGAGGTTGTATGAATGCCTTTTGTCCAAAGGCCACTGAGTTCATCGGACGGGAGAGCTGGGATCCCTTTTCCAAATACCGCACGCACTGCTGAGTTACTCTGGGACCCCCCAAGCTCTCTGAGCAGCTGCTTTCCCATTCTCTAGGAGAAGAGCAAAGCTGCCACCGCGTCTGGGCTGCAAGGCTGGGCAAGTTTGGAATAGATGATGCAGCTGGTAGCTTACAAAAGACATACAAACGGAAGGGGACCCAACAGAAGCAATTGAGTCTTTATGTTACGGCAAATGTTTGTCCGGAAGATCAAGGTCAAATCCCCTGAACAGTCGAAACCCCAAGGCCAGGCCACTGTTAGCCTCCATGCCTCCTTCAGCCTCCTCCAGGCAGGCTTCCGCCCCACTAACTCCAAGGAGGCTGCTCTTGTCCAGGTCCCCAGTGGGCTCCGTGAGGCAAATTCACGGTCGTTTCTCTGCTCTTGTCCTAAGACATCTTGTCGCAGCGTTGGACATAGCTGGCCCTTGGGATCTGAGATACTCATGCACCTAGCTTCCATCACATCCTGCCGGCTGCTCCTTCTCAGCCTCTTCCCTGGTCTACTTTTCTATCTCTAAAGTTTGAGTGCCCCAGGAGCCAGCCCAGGTGTTCTTCTTCCGCCTCCCTGCCCCCGACATCTCGCCCGGGCCCACCATCCATATCTGAGACCCCCAGGTATGAATCTCCAGTCCTGACCTCAGTCCAGAACCCCCGACTTGTAGCCTCAGTGGCTGCCCTGACAACTCCTTTCCCATGTCTTAGAGGCACTGGGAACTTCACACAGGTGATGGGGAAGCCCCGCCAGCCCTCTCCTCCCTTTCTGGCCTCTTGGTCTCAGGAAATAGCACCATCCCCCACACCTAGCTGCTGGAGACCGAAAGCCAGGAGTCACCCTGAATCCTCCTTTTGAACCTCCTATTAACACATTTAGCAAGCCCGTTAGATGTTATCTGGGGTCACAGCAGCACCTCTTTCCTTCTCACCGTCTCCACTGCCACCATCCCAGTTCTTACCCAAGCCGCTGTCACCCCTTGCCTGTTATTGTTGGAACAACCTCCATGTGGTCCCTCTGACTCCAGTCTTGCCTCCCCTACACTCCATCCTCCACCCAGAAGTGACCTTTTGATAAAGTGAGCCAGATCCTGTTACTTCCTTGCTCCAAACCCTCCGACGCTGCCCTTGGAATAACTCCGGACCCAGGGCCCCGGAGCACAAGGCCTGGCGAGAAGGGTCCTGTCTGTCTGTCTGTCTGTCTGTCTCGCCTCACCTCTTAACTCCCCACAACTGGCTGCATTCCAGCCCTGCAAGCAGACTCTCTTTCTGTTCTTTGAACATGTGAAACTTCTTCCCAGAACATCTCCTTTGCATGTACTCCTCTCTCTGCCCAGAATGTTCCATTTCCTTCCCCTGGCAAGACGGATTCCTTGTTGCCTTTGAGGTCTCAGCTTAAACGAGTCTTTTCCTGACCACTCAATCCTTTTCGATCCCACCAGACTACTTTAATTCTATGGACTGCCCTTACCATGGTCTGGTATTTTTTCCTGTTTGTTTATCTTTTTACCTCCTCCCCTAAACTCAACTACGGGAGTTCAGAATCTTGGTGCCCTGTTCTCTGATGCACACCCAGTACCTAGAACCATCCGGCTCATAACTATATGCTGAATTAATGTCGACCTATCAGAGTCCCGTCAGAGCTAGCTCCTATCAGTTTCCCACGCACCAGAACATGGTCCCTGGCTGGGCCAAGTACATTACAATCACCCAGGGAACTGGTTAAAAGTAAAATGCCCTGCGGCCCCAAACCTCAGCCATCGGCACTTTTTACAGGTCCCTCTGAAAATTCTATGGGGCAGCTGGGGTGGACGACAACTGGCCCTTTACAGCCGAAGACTGACTAATATTAAAGACCAGGGGTTGGGGCCGCAGTAACTGCAATTCACACTCTGACCTCTAGGGGGAGTGTCCCGGTTTCTCCACCATTCCACCCCCAGAAGGAGGAGCCCTGTGATAAGGATCTGGGATGGATTCAACCTGTTCCTGAGGGTGGAAGAAAAAAGAGTGCCTTGGACATGTGCTCTTACTTCCTCTTTATGTGTTATTAGTTATTCTATAATCAGCTGTCCTCTGGCAGGCCCTCTCCCTGGCACACTGTCTTTCCTCTTATGTAACTGGGGTGCTGAGATGGGGTCTGGGGCATTTTTCATCAGAGACAGCCTGACCCTTTGGGAGGCCAGGGGTGAAGGAGGGAGGCCTGGACAAGGCAGCTTGGGCCGGCTTGGCTCTGGTTATGTGAAGAATGTGACTTGTCTTTCTGACTTCCTTCCTCCTCCAGGTTAAGAGCTGTCAGTTCAGGATGTGGGTCCAGGGGAGGAACAAGGAGCAGCCAGGGTGGGTCCAAGCCAGAGGGGCCAGAGGGGTGGTCTGGCTCACTTCTTCAGGACTCAGGTCTGGTTTCTATTCATCACCAAGAGTGTACCTGCCTTCTCACCCTTGATGATATCATTGGGCCGTAATGTCCCCTTATGGTCATCACTTTCTATTTTGGTTTCAGACAACAAAACATTGGCAAGGACTTACACTACAAGAGAGCCAATGCCAGTAAAACCATTTCGAAATAACTCTTTGCTTCAGGGAGAGAAGAGCTAAGATCCACTGAAATGGCTTAGGTGTGTGATGACATTTCCAAGAATTGAAATCCAGTGAGTTCACCAGCATAACCATATAGACACAGAGAATACACCATTTTAAATGGTTGTCTCTGCCTGTCTGCCTTCGGAATGCAGGTGGGAGGATGGAACTCAAGGAATCTGATGATCCTTGGTGATCTTCAGAAAACACCTTCCACTCTCAGTTTATAATTTCCTTTTCTTGTCCCTTAAGCTACCAAGGGACATGCTAGGACAACGGCTACTGTTTTGAATGGGTGCCGCTATGAGTCAAGTCCTGGGCTTTTTTGGCTGCAGACATTATCTCTCGAAGCCTACAACATAGGTGTTTTCATGCCTAATTCCACATGAGGTTTCTAGAATGCAGGAAGGTTACATCGCTGCCCAGACACATACCCTGAACTCACATGCAATTATCCTGATGCCTCAGCCCTCTGTCTTCCTACCTTACCTTTCCCAGCCTCGTGGGCCAGCACAGCCACAGCCCTATCGCACATTGAGCAGAGCCCCTGGGTGGGAGCTCGCCCCAGCCAGGTAGCATCATGCAGAAGACACTCATACCGCAAAACAAACACCCAGGCACACGCTCCCCACAAGGTGAAAGAAGCAAGATACGGGGGTCTTGAAAGCAGGGCATTATCACTGCTGGTCAATCTCCTCCTCTATCTCCCTCCGTGGCTCTCTTTTCTGTGGCCTTGAAACCTGGGCTCAGCGCAGCTCTTGGGAACAGATTGTGAAGGAAAGAGACAAAACAAAGGAAAGATGATAAAAACTGCTATGAAAGGTTAAACTCCCATGATTCTCTGTGGCTGTTTAATGGATTTCTATGACATAAACAGACCTTTGGCTTTGCCTGCTGGGCAGGTGACCTCCAACTAAATGAGTTTAGACAGCATTCCCTAATAAGAAATGTTCCTTTTTTCCCCACGCTCCACCAAGCCCCCTGAGCATACAGAGACCCTCTGTCCCCCGCAGACAGATACTATCAGCTGCACACACACGGCCACCTGAAACACAAGTGGGCCACGTGACCGGGTCTGCATTTCTATCTATACCTCTATCACTTGTTCAGTTAACAAACATTTACTGGGGTGACTCTGCTCTAGGCATTGTGGATAGAGTGGGGAGAAGGTCTGGTCTTGGTGCTTGAGATGTCCACTGTCCAGCTGACAGACAGGTGTTCTGACACAGAGAGGTAAGAGCCGGAGTATAGACCCCCAAAGAGGAATCATGGAGGAGGAAGTGTCTAGAGCTCTGCAGAAGTGAGGGAAGGCAACATGAGCTGAGACACGGTCTCTTTGGATAGCCTCAGTTTCTTCATCTGAAAAGTAGGCATAACAACAGACCCCACCTCACAATGCCAATGTGAAAATGAGAGGTCGTCATGTATCCAGTGCCTGGCACGTGCTAAAGCCTCAATAATGTTAGCTACTCGGATTTATATTTGCAGCGTTACAGAATGAGTCCCCAGTTCTATAACTAGGGTGTGAATGGATAGAAATCATTAAGTAAAGGATATTATTAACCATTTGTTTTCTAGAACCAAGTCCTGACTTTAATGCTGGGTAGTTTGCTTTTTAGGTGACTATCCCCTACTGGCTAAGATTGGAATTGCACCCCTGCTCTATTAGGCCCTGCTTATTTCTAGGGAAAAAGCAGGAGCCAGGGAAACTCACGTCTGGGAGAGGAAGCCATAGAACAGCGGAGAGAGCACGAGGAGATGGGGGAGGGGGAGGGCTGTGAGGCATCCTGAGGGTGAACAGGGCTTTGATAGACAACTAGGATACCCAGGTGACTGACAACCTTCTTGACATCTCCTGTTTTCAAAGAGGTCTTCTGAGAATGATGGTCGTTCTGCCTATCCCTCCCAAGACCCTCTCCCCTAATGATGGCAGGTTATACAACAAATACAATTCATTTTTCAGAACTTCACATTAGAGTTTCCAAGTTTACTTGGAAAACTGTCTCCATGAGCAGTCACTGTTATTCCCTTGCCAGGAAAGCACAGTATATGGCAGAGGCCTCAGAAAAAATTACAAATATCTATAGTGGACTGTCCAATAGAACTTTCTGTGATGATGGAAATGTTTCATACCTACCCTGTCCAACATGGTAGCCATCAACAAGCATGGGGCTAGTGAGCTCTTGAAATATGGCTATCCTCACTGAGGACATGAATTTTTAATTTAATTTGATTTGATTTAATTCAATTTAAATTTAAATAGCCACATGTGACTAGTAGTGGCTGTCATACTGGACAGCACAGACCCAGGGGCTCTGATCGCACATGCTTTCTTGAGTCTATTCTATAGTTTTGGCATTTTCTTCTACAACTGGGCAGACTATGGGGCAAAGTGCCCAAGGTGCAGGCCCTGGCCACCTCCTCCCATCCCCTACCCCTGCCCCACCCCTAAGACATCCACATGGCAAGACCTTCCCAAATGTCCAGCCAGAGGTCTTGTTAACCCCAAAGGAGTGATCCCTTTTGCTTCAGACAATTTCATCAGCTCTGCCAATCTACCCAAAGAATCCAATCCATACATTACATTTCTGAAAGCTCAGGATGATTCCATTGCTAAGATAATGTCTTTAGGACTAGAGGGGAGGCTGCTGGGCTTTATACGTCTTGGGCCATTTTGTGCCCACTGCGCTGAGCAGGCAGTGGCGGCCTCCCCACAATGCCCTGCTTTTCCCTTCTAAAGAGATTGGAGACACAGCTCTGGCTGGGCCTGTGTAATCTATTCATTTCCTTCCAAGCCGGGCTCTGTAAGCTCATTCACAGAGGATGGGCAAAGGAAGCTGGGGAAGCAAACAGTCGTACAGAAAACAAACAGCGCTGGGCAGCTCCCTGTTTGGGGGGGGCAGCTGCGGGGAGATGGAGGATGGAGATTTAGGGGTTTGTCTGGTGGGGGGGTTCTGACTGGAGGAGACTGGGGTTCCCGTTGCTGCCTCTCCCACACCCTCTAGAAGCCCTGCCCCCCTCCCCCCGGCAAGGAGCCCTGGCTCCTGCAGCCCCCATTTTGGTAAGCTCTTATCTCTCTCCATTTAGCTGGCTCCTTGGGAAAAGAGGTGATGGGTAAGGGAAGGCCAGAGTGGCAGCAGGCAGAGAGAGAACTGGCAGCATGGAGACACTTCCCTGGAGTGTCCCCCCAGCCTCTGCCCACGTCTTCACTATCAGAGACAGGGCATGCGAGGTTCCCCCGGTCCCAAGGAGACTTCCAAGTCAGCTGCGCCTGCTCCCTCAATCCAGCTACAGAATCACAAGGGCCCAAACATTTGGCTCCAGTGGGCAATTTGCATGTGATTTGCATACATCTGCATACCCCTTCCCCACTCCAGAGGCATGCCGTCAAAGGATGTGAAATGAAGTAAAATAAATTAATTAGTGCAGCCTACCATAGCCCAATACATAGGGCCTGACACCGTAAGAGATGCAACTGATTTTTAAGGCAATCAACATGATGGTAGGCTAGGGTGGAGAGAGATGGGGGATTGGTGATGGGGGATTCTCAGCATCGGGGGTAAAGAAAGGCAGGGAAAGTCTACGTCCGGACCGAAAGCTGGGCGTCTTCCGTCCTGCCCAGGTCCTCTCCCCCAACTTTAGGGGACACAGGGTGGAGCCACATGGAAGCCTGATTCCGGTTTCCTACACTTGGGCTTGGCGCTGGCGTTACCCCCACCCTGGTGGCCCCCTCTGCAGGCCAATTTCCACCACTGACACAGAAATTCCATTTTAAACCAGAGTGGAGATGGTCGCTTCAAGGGCTAGCAAGGCAGTGAGGCGTCCATTGGTAGATCCCTGTCTGCAAGCTTTGCCCCCATAAACTATTCCCGTTGGGCCTCTGTATTTCTCTTTGCCAGCTGGGCGGGTCTTTCGCTTCCCCTCATTCTGATCCCATCTACGGATGGTTGAGGGAGAGACAGTCCCATCGTTAGCAGCGAGCTGCAGTTAATTTAGCACCGTCNATTTTAAACCAGAGTGGAGATGGTCGCTTCAAGGGCTAGCAAGGCAGTGAGGCATCCATTGGTAGATCCCTGTCTGCAAGCTTTGCCCCCATAAACTATTCCCGTTGGGCCTCCGTATTTCTCTTTGCCAGCTGGGCGGGTCTTTCGCTTCCCCTCATTCTGATCCCATCTACGGATGGTTGAGGGAGAGACAGTCCCATCGTTAGCAGCGAGCTGCAGTTAATTTAGCACCGTCCTTCTGCCAGGTGCTAACGAGATGCTTGCAGTCTGTGTGTCAGCCAAGCAGCTCCCATATCATGTAAATACGCCTCTTAGTGATTCAGTTCAGGGCACTGTTTAACGTATGCCTTGACTTTCTCTAGGCCTGTTGATCTATCCAGGATGGCAATCTCATCTAATGCTGGGGCCCTGCGGGGTGCTGAATGTCAGGTTCACACCTGCGGGGCCCAGGCTGCCGGGAGAGCTTTGGGGGGGGGCGCTAGAGAGGTAATTTTAAGCGGGAGGGGCTACAGTGCTAAGACGGAGAACAATGATTTTGGTTAAAAGGAGCCCAAGTCACAGCCAACAAACCAGCAAATGATGAATCAAAGACCAAGAAGGCAAGAAGGACCAGCAAGGACAGGAGGGTCCAATCAAAGCTAGAGCAAGAGCAAGAAGGAGACTGAGGAGCGCAGTGCTGGGTTAGGGCACTGAATGGCGAGTGTGCCCCAGCGGGATCCTCTTACGCAGGGTTTCCAAGCCCCGCCCTGCGCACGTGGCGGTACTGTGTAGCAGCAAAGGAACCGGTTCTAGAAGCCTGATCGCCAAACTGCCCAGGCCTCCCCTTCCCCCGCACTCCGTGCCCCCCACCTGCACGCTCCGTCCGCTCCATCCAGAGCAGTTCCACTCAACTGTGTCATCTACGGGTTTCATCTGAAGAAAGGGCAATGCAGCAGACAGAGGTTAGAGAAGTGTTGTTTTAGATCAGGGTTTGGCAAACTATGGCCGCTGGACCACAGCAGCCTACAGCCTGTTTCTGTACAGTTCACGAACCAAGAATGGGTTTTTACTTCTTTGAATGGTTGAAAAATATAAAAAAGGAGAGTATTTTGTGACATATAAAAATGATATGAAATTCAAGTCCCAGTGTCCATGAATAAAGATTTATTGGAACCCAGCCATGGCCTCCCTTTGACACATTGTCTGTGGCTGTTTTCACATTAAAGCAGCAGAGCCGAGTCGTGGTGACAGAGACCATACGTCCCCAGAGAGGAAAACATTTACTATCTGGACCTCACCGAAACATGTTGCCAAACCCTGTTTTAGATCATGGAAGGGGAGTTCTCTGCCCAGCCTGTTCCCAAGATGGCGGCACCTTGCTCTGCGTGAACCTGAGCGTGGCATTGCAAGAACGTCGATTCCAACTGGACCTTCTCTTGAGCCCCGCCGGCCCGGACTCCCTTGTGGCCAAGGGACACCAGGCTGGGGTGCCCGGTCCAGACACATGAAGGCTCCTATCAGTGGCTGAAAAGGCCAACACTTGTGTCCCAATACCCAGAGCTGGTCCTCCTGTTGCCAACAGTTGGGCCCTGGACAAGTGGTTGGTTATCTGTGTGTCTCTAAGAGCACCCCTCCTCAGACCCAGCTCAGGGCGCCAGGCACCAGGACAGTCCTACGTGTAATCGAATTAGAAGGTGGACTAGGTCTGTAATTCGTTTTAAGAAGGCGTGACGCCATCCTGGTCTTCTCCGTGCTCTGTCACGAACATTACCCAAAGCCTCCTGCCTGAAATTCCAGCCTTTCATGTTCCTTATTTGTTATACGGCAACCAGGGGGCCCACAGGGTTCTCACACTTGGTACTGCTGGGGTTTCCTGAGCCCAGAGGCGTATTAGGGACACCAAGGAGACCAGAACAAGAGACAGCCTGAGGACAGAGGAGAAGACTGAGCAAAGCAGTCTTGGAGAAGGCTTTGGGCAGAGGGCAGAGGACAACACAGAGCTGAGTTAGGACCGAGGACATAGCCAAGCCTGCAAGGGTCTGCAGAGGGGCTCTGGGCACTCTGCCTTCAGCCCTGGCTGTGGCGTGGAGGGGACGGCTGCGGCAACTTACCCGGTACCACACGATCTCGCGCATGCGACCATCCGTCTTGAAATTACACTTCAAGGTCACGGCATCACCAGCCACCACGGGTGGGAGAGGCTCAATGTTGACAGTCAGGTAGCCTATGGGAAAAAGGAGAAGGGAGGTGAGGACGTGGGAAGAGCAGAAGGGCTGGGCTGACCGGGGCGGGGTGGGGAGAGAGCTAGCACAACTCTAGGGGGTGCTGTTGGCCCTGGAGCCTGTGTGATCGGTACCCTTGGGCCTGACCACAGCTCATCACTCTCTTCTTCCTTCTCATTGACGTCTCCGCCCTGAGACCCTCCCTGGCACCTGAGGATCCCTCCAGTCCTGAAACACTTCTCCTTGGCATCAACTTTCCCTTCAAAGTAGGACCTGCTGGCAGCTGGAGGAAATGCCTCAGTGTATTTCTACAAGACGTCCCAGAGAAACAGTTCTGGGGTCAAACACTATATCTCCTTCCCCCTTTTTTTACTATGTCTAGATACACATCAGCCAGTTAAGCCCCATGGAAAATGAGCATGCTGAAACGCATCTAACAGAGCATTTCTCTTAGCCATCCATGAAGCCCCGTCGGCATCCTGCGCCGCCAGGGTCCCACGGAACCCACATTGGGAAACAGTGCTCTAGGTGCCCAGACCCCTCCATTCCCAGCCTCATAACCAACTTACTGCTGGTGAAGGGGGAAGAGCTCTCCGAGGAGCTCTCTAAATCTCCCAGCTCACACCCCGTGCCACCCAAGAAGAGAGGTGAGTACCCCCTTGAGGCCACAGTGGAGGAGGGGTGACAACGAGCTGACCACCTTGGAAGGAGTCCGCGCCACTGCAAGGCCCAGAGGCTGTGTCTCGCCCACCAGCTGCCCCTGCTAGCCACGCCCTGGGGAACACTCCTGTCTCCACACCCAAGTCCAGCTTGGTGAGGTCTCTGACCCTCTCCGCTGCCTCCCACAGCCCCATCCCAGAGGGCCAGGCCCCACTCTAGCTCGGTAGGGGACCTCATTCTTGGGCTGATCGTCCAGGCCCATCTGATTGGCTTCCCGCCGGCTGATGTCCAGCCATTGATCAATTGGATCAATCCAGTCCGATTGTCTCAATGAGAAAACTAGCCAGGATGGGTCCTGGGGTTTCAATTGTGTGGGCAACCTGAGCGGATCGAACCCAGGGGCTTGACCTCTGCCTGGAGCTTAATGGTTACAACACTCCGGGGGGCTGGGGGTGTGTGCGGGAGGNTAGCCACGCCCTGGGGAACACTGCTAGCCACGCCCTGGGGAACACTCCTGTCTCCACACCCAAGTCCAGCTTGGTGAGGTCTCTGACCCTCTCCGCTGCCTCCCACAGCCCCATCCCAGAGGGCCAGGCCCCACTCTAGCTCGGTAGGGGACCTCATTCTTGGGCTGATCGTCCAGGCCCATCTGATTGGCTTCCCGCCGGCTGATGTCCAGCCATTGATCAATTGGATCAATCCAGTCCGATTGTCTCAATGAGAAAACTAGCCAGGATGGGTCCTGGGGTTTCAATTGTGTGGGCAACCTGAGCGGATCGAACCCAGGGGCTTGACCTCTGCCTGGAGCTTAATGGTTACAACACTCCGGGGGGCTGGGGGTGTGTGCGGGAGGGAACCAAGAATCGACCACTGCAGGATCAATTTGGAAGCTGGAGTCAGATTCGACTTGTGTGGTACCAGGCTTCAGGTCCCAATAGGCCAGGGTGAGGGGTAAGGCAGGGGGCTCACCTCTAGGGAGCCTCAACCTTAGGCTGGAGGTGAGGCTCCCAGGGAGGCCCACAGAGCCTGTGTGGTCCTCGAAAGCAGTGACTGGAACCAGCTGGAAGGACCAATTCTGTCCCCTCCTCTCGTCATTCGTTCAGCCCCCAAGTTTGCTCCCACCTGCTCTAGGCAGGGCCATGATTTAGGAAGCAGGATGGTCCCAGCGTTGCCCTGTCCTCTAGGCATGCAGTTTGGGGACAGATTTACGACCCAGTCACCCTCAGTGGGTGGGTGAAGGTAGGGGCTGTGGAAGGGGAGGGAAACCTTTCCAGCCTGGACCATCAGGGAGGTCTCCAAGCCCAGCTGCATCCCAAACCATGACAAAGGAGGAGGCCGCCCTCGGGAGGATGAAGCCCAATGACCGAGGGGACCCTGGGCAAGCGAATCCTAAGCAGGAAATAGTCATAACAGGTCACATTTCCGTGGCACCTATGGCGAGGCAGACGCTGGGCTAAGAGCTTAATACACACTCACTCATTTACCTGTCCCGACCATCCTAGGCGAGAGGAACCAGTATTACTCCCACTTTCCATGGGGAAACAGAAAGGCAGAATAACCTACCAAGATCACACAGCTGGGACAGAGCTGCGACTAAAGCCCAGCCTTCTGCTCCATTCTGACCACCGTGCCCTATACAGCCTCTCTCACGGCAGACACTTCACATCCAGCGCTGGGGAGGACAGGGGGGTGTTACTGGGGGCTGTGGAAGAAGACCAGGACCAGATCCCGTCTGCTGCAATTCCCAGCTCTGGGCGGACCCCGTGGCTCACCTGTCCAGTGGGGCTGGCCTCCCTGAAGGTCTCACCTTTGAAGTTACAAGCCAGATGGCGGAGGAGCTCAAGACCAGAGAAGGGCCCCCTCCCACCGGAAGGAGGTGGGAAGGACACGTTCTCGGTTGGGTAACTCTTGCAGCCAGCCCACAGTGGGTACAGATGGTGCGTGCGTGTAAGCCGGGCTGGGGCGGGATGGAGGTGCCAGCTTGCAGGGTCGCCATTTGTTGGCAAACCAGGGGGGAAGCACAGGTGTGAAGCCGGTGGGGACCGCGGGGACCGTTGAAGCGCTGGTAACCGGAGGTTGTGTTAGGGGTGCCACAAGGTAAGGCAGATGGTCTAGGGCAACAGGACTCAGGGGCNGCTGACCACCTTGGAAGGAGTCCGCGCCACTGCAAGGCCCAGAGGCTGTGTCTCGCCCACCAGCTGCCCCTGCTAGCCACGCCCTGGGGAACACTCCTGTCTCCACACCCAAGTCCAGCTTGGTGAGGTCTCTGACCCTCTCCGCTGCCTCCCACAGCCCCATCCCAGAGGGCCAGGCCCCACTCTAGCTCGGTAGGGGACCTCATTCTTGGGCTGATCGTCCAGGCCCATCTGATTGGCTTCCCGCCGGCTGATGTCCAGCCATTGATCAATTGGATCAATCCAGTCCGATTGTCTCAATGAGAAAACTAGCCAGGATGGGTCCTGGGGTTTCAATTGTGTGGGCAACCTGAGCGGATCGAACCCAGGGGCTTGACCTCTGCCTGGAGCTTAATGGTTACAACACTCCGGGGGGCTGGGGGTGTGTGCGGGAGGGAACCAAGAATCGACCACTGCAGGATCAATTTGGAAGCTGGAGTCAGATTCGACTTGCGTGGTACCAGGCTTCAGGTCCCAATAGGCCAGGGTGAGGGGTAAGGCAGGGGGCTCACCTCTAGGGAGCCTCAACCTTAGGCTGGAGGTGAGGCTCCCAGGGAGGCCCACAGAGCCTGTGTGGTCCTCGAAAGCAGTGACTGGAACCAGCTGGAAGGACCAATTCTGTCCCCTCCTCTCGTCATTCGTTCAGCCCCCAAGTTTGCTCCCACCTGCTCTAGGCAGGGCCATGATTTAGGAAGCAGGATGGTCCCAGCGTTGCCCTGTCCTCTAGGCATGCAGTTTGGGGACAGATTTACGACCCAGTCACCCTCAGTGGGTGGGTGAAGGTAGGGGCTGTGGAAGGGGAGGGAAACCTTTCCAGCCTGGACCATCAGGGAGGTCTCCAAGCCCAGCTGCATCCCAAACCATGACAAAGGAGGAGGCCGCCCTCGGGAGGATGAAGCCCAATGACCGAGGGGACCCTGGGCAAGCGAATCCTAAGCANCGAAAGCAGTGACTGGAACCAGCTGGAAGGACCAATTCTGTCCCCCCCTCTCGTCATTCGTTCAGCCCCCAAGTTTGCTCCCACCTGCTCTAGGCAGGGCCATGATTTAGGAAGCAGGATGGTCCCAGCGTTGCCCTGTCCTCTAGGCATGCAGTTTGGGGACAGATTTACGACCCAGTCACCCTCAGTGGGTGGGTGAAGGTAGGGGCTGTGGAAGGGGAGGGAAACCTTTCTAGCCTGGACCATCAGGGAGGTCTCCAAGCCCAGCTGCATCCCAAACCATGACAAAGGAGGAGGCCGCCCTCGGGAGGATGAAGCCCAATGACCGAGGGGACCCTGGGCAAGCGAATCCTAAGCAGGAAATAGTCATAACAGGTCACATTTCCGTGGCACCTATGGCGAGGCAGACGCTGGGGTAAGAGCTTAATACACACTCACTCATTTACCTGTCCCGACCATCCTAGGCGAGAGGAACCAGTATTACTCCCACTTTCCATGGGGAAACAGAAAGGCAGAATAACCTACCAAGATCACACAGCTGGGACAGAGCTGCGACTAAAGCCCAGCCTTCTGCTCCATTCTGACCACCGTGCCCTATACAGCCTCTCTCACGGCAGACACTTCACATCCAGCGCNATGGGAGAGGGGGGGCAGGGCTGGCAGACACTTCACATCCAGCGCTGGGGAGGACAGGGGGGTGTTACTGGGGGCTGTGGAAGAAGACCAGGACCAGATCCCGTCTGCTGCAATTCCCAGCTCTGGGCGGACCCCGTGGCTCACCTGTCCAGTGGGGCTGGCCTCCCTGAAGGTCTCACCTTTGAAGTTACAAGCCAGATGGCGGAGGAGCTCAAGACCAGAGAAGGGCCCCCTCCCACCGGAAGGAGGTGGGAAGGACACGTTCTCGGTTGGGTAACTCTTGCAGCCAGCCCACAGTGGGTACAGATGGTGCGTGCGTGTAAGCCGGGCTGGGGCGGGATGGAGGTGCCAGCTTGCAGGGTCGCCATTTGTTGGCAAACCAGGGGGGAAGCACAGGTGTGAAGCCGGTGGGGACCGCGGGGACCGTTGAAGCGCTGGTAACCGGAGGTTGTGTTAGGGGTGCCACAAGGTAAGGCAGATGGTCTAGGGCAACAGGACTCAGGGGCGTGCAGGGTGAGAGCAGTGAAGAGTCCCTGCATAGCAGCAGGGGGGCGGGGGTGCAGGAGCAAATGGGACCCCCAAAAACGAGATTTAGAAGGTAGAGGCGGGAGCGGGGGTGGTTCTGATGCCTTAAGCCTGCATTTCCCAGAGCATGTAGACAGGAAGGAGCTTCTCATAGATGTTTCAGGCAATGAGATTTCTATTACCAACACTGCGTTGAACAAAATTAAGCACGCTCCCCGCCCCCCCCATGACCTCTCTCCTTCCAGCTCCCTGTCTTGCCTTCCTTCGTGAAAAAAATATTTATTGGGAATCTATGCAGTACCAGGCACTGCTCCGGGCACGAGAGACACTACAGGCAAGTCCTGCTCTCACGGAGCTGACGTTCCAGAAGAGGGAACAACAGTCCAATAAGCAAATGAGAGGAAATACGGCAGGTGGGGACAAATGCCACAAAGAATGTCAACCAGGGTAAAGCATCAGGGAGAAGCGGGACAGGGGCTGCTCTGGACTGGGTGGCCTCCAGGCCTCTCTGAGGGGGCCAGGCTAAAGGCAAGTGTGAGCCACGCAGGTATCTAGGGGGAAAGCATTCCGGATGGAGAACACCAACGGGCAAAGGTCCTGAAGCTGGAGCGTTTCAGGGTGCTCCCTCCATCTGGGCCAGGGTAGGACATTTTTTCACAACACTGTGCACTCTGGATCCCATCTTTGACTCAGCATCTTATAGGAGGAGAACCAGGGCCAGGGGTGAAGGCGAGGGTGCAAAGCTGAGGGAAGCATCTCCCCACCGCAGGCCCCTGAGTCCCGCCTGCCTCCCCTCCTCCCAGCCTCGCTCAGTCTTTTGGAACACACACCAGGAACAGGAACAGGTGTCTAACCCGAGGCGGAAGGGACTGTGTCTCCCCTTCCCGAGGTCCGCCTGCTGGGAGGGTGGAGGCCGGGGTGCGAGCTCCCAGCCTAGCCGCCCTGGGAGCAAAGGGAGGGGCTCTGGCCACCGTACAGGGACTGAAACCTCCCCACTGGGTGCATGCCACCTTCTAGCTGTCCCAGTGCCCAGGCTCCCATTCAGTCACCAGCACTCACGACAACCTGTGCGATGCCAGGCTTGCTGCGTGTGTCACGTGGAGTGTAGTTGTCTATTTGCACATCTGCTTCTCCTTCTGGAATGCGAGCTCCGTTAATATCAGTAGAGTATGAAAACGGGATTCGACAAGCGCCGCTTTGGGAGCTTTCCTAACGTATTGCCGATGTGGATCCGGCCGCCACCCGCCAGTGCCGCCCTGCCACTGAGGGACCGCGGTTCAGCGCGCGGATGCTTCCCATCCGAGACCAGGACAAGCCTCACGTGATGTGTGATGCGTGAGCACAGCAGCCTCGGGGCTGGAGGGAGGGTCGCTGGCCAGGTGGGGCAGGGAGGGGGGAGACAGGCGACAAGGCAATTTTCTGATAGATGTTCCAGGCGAGGATTGTGTCCGCACCAATCAACACCTGGATCACAGGTGAGAAATCACCTTGCCAGACGCAGACACACACAGCAGAGGGGACGGCGGGGGTTCGTGGCCAAGGAGGTTTTTGCAAAAGAGAAACACAAGGAAAGTTCTCCTTTAGGTCTGACAAACATTTCTCCAGGACCTGGTTCACTGAATCCCATCACCTTCCAAATGCCTTGCTTCGGTTCTTTCTCGGCAAGTTCCTCCCTCACTTCCCTTGCTTCTCCCGCCCACATGCATCCAGCAAATTTGAAGCCAGTTATCTGGTTCGAGTTTCTTGCTCTACCCCTCGACAGTGACCTGGGCAAGTTAGGTGGCCGCCACAGGACTCAGTTTCCCCATGTGTAATGTGGACATGGGAATAATCGCAGGGTGGTGAAGCAGGTCCTGGGGTATTGTTCACCACGAGCCCTGACCACATAGGGACGCACCCCTGAGCAGGGTGAGCGGGCACCGTGCTCCTGGCCCCCTAGACCTCCATTCCTTTCCACCTCCCACTGTCCAGCTGAGGACATCTGGTCCTGGATGGAGGTGGGAAGACTGGAGTCTGACATCTGGGGTCAAGGAGTAGGAGATGCAGAGATGATCAAGCATCAGAGCCGGGAGACCCATATGACATCCTTCCCCCAAGGCAGAGGACAGAAAACCAAAGAGAAGAGATGTGAGCAGGACCCAGGACCCATCCCCACTCCCTGCTTTCTGCTACTGCCCAGGTCCGGGCTGGTGGGAAGGGGCAGCCGAGCAGGTAGGGGTAGGGGGAGACAGGCTCATCCACCATCCTGGAGGCAGTGAGCATAGTCAAAGGAGCCAAAGAGATGTGAGTTCCGGTCAGCTGTGCTGCCAACCAGCTCTGTCCCTCTCCTTGGGCCTCAGTTTCCTTGTCTCTAACATGAGGAGTGAACTGGATTTTTAGGGCCTTCCAGCTCCCACCAATCCCATGTCAGATGTCAACTGAGCCTGAATCTTGCCCCCTTCCTTCCTGGTACGACTCAACAACGTTTCTCCAAGAAGTGACTCCATCAAGTGAATCCATTAATTAATCAGCCACCAGCTAAAGACGGAGCTCTGTCCTTCTCTGCATTAAATTTGCCACCAATCAGCCTTTGCGTGAAAGCCCCCAAGCACGGTATCAAGAAGCAGGATCAGGCGTGGAGCCAGATTCATCTTAACTAAGCAGTTCGTTATCCCAAATGGGGCCATCACTCTCCCCCTCTATCTCTGACAGCATTTATACCACTCCTGTTAAAACACATTTAGCAAAACACGGGCAATATTGAGGAACCAGGAGCCCTCCCCAATGAGGGAATGACAAATAGTTCCTCTCTCTGGAAACTCGCCTTGTCATATCCCAGCACCCCTTCTCTCCCTCTCCTCTTACCCAGCTCAGAGGAGATGCTTCCAGAAGGCTAGCTCATGTCTGGCCCCGTGGGCCAGCGAGGGTTGCCATGGGAGGGGTCCGGGCCTGCCTTGATGTAGTGAAAAGAGACAGAAGTTATGTTAGGGTGACCAGACGTTTCAGTCTGCCCACACTAACGGGTTTCCTGGGACAGGGGTTTTCACCACCAAACCAGAAAGTTCCCGGCAAACCAGAACAAGGTGGTCACCCTAGTTAAAATCCCACCATGGCCCATGGATGACCCTAGCACATTGCTTAAACCCCTCTACCTAGTTCAACAGTGAGGGTGACCATACCTTGTTGACCAACTCAAGGACTGGTAGAGTCAATGCTGACCTCCTCCCCAGTGCTTGACTCCGCATGGCTCAGCAGATATTGGTGGTTGACAGACGAAGTAACCTGTGGACTGGGGTCCAGCTTGGATTCCCTGCATCCATTCATGCCCTTCCACCATCCTCTGCCAGCAGCCAGAGTGTTTTCTCTAGAACGCACACCCCTGGCCTTCTCAGGGGCCTACAGAGCTTCCCATCGCTCCATGGGAAACGTCTGGAATCCTCTCGGGGAGATCTGGTGCACACCCAGCCTAAGCTCCCTGTCCAGGCCCTGCTCTTCCTCACAAGCAGCTCCCTCTCTCACTGCTGGGTCCTAACACAGGTGGTTTCTCCATCCCGAGCCCTCACTCTTGGCTTGCGAAACTACTGTTCACCTGCAAGGATTAATGGAACTCTCACTTCCTCAGGAAGACTTTTCCTGACTCCCCAGGCTGCCAGGTCCCCCACATACCCCTTCCTCCCTCCCACATAGGACATAGAAAAGGGCTTGGAATGATGCATTTGGTGAACATTCATCACTAATGAGGCCACGAACCGGACCTAGATGCCGTGGTACCGACGTGTCCAGAGCAGTGCCTGAATCAAAGTCTCTGTTGGATGAAGGCACAGATTAATTGTGCCCATGCCCTAGGCTGGCCCATAGTTAGAGTGGGTGGTGTTCCCAGGAGGGCCCTCGTGCAAGCACCTCTTCCCTGTGGCCTTGCCTGACATGGCCCCAGCCGGGGTTCTGCATAGACCCGGTGCCTTCTTCACCTGCCTCTCTGACCACGTCTGCCCGGACTGGCATTGGCGCCACCTTAGAGCACCCAGGGGCCTCTCCCAGGGGTCAGGCAGGAGAAATCCACCCAAAGGAGGAAATCAGCACCGGGTGGTGAGCGGCCGCCCCGTTAGGCACGGTAGGATGTAAGACACACCAACCAAGTCAGCAGACAGACAGATGGACGGTGGGGAGAGCAAAGACCACGGGCAGCACGAGCTGTGAACAGAGGCAGCAGAATCCACGGGTGATGGCGCTTGCTGAATCAGCACAGAGCAGGGCCCCCGAGCAGCAAACAGTGGGTGTCCACCTGAGCAAGGTGACCGCTGGAAGCGGGAGGCTCAGTGTCAGGGACAGAGGTACTGCTGCATTCTGACTGTCCTGCTTCTCCTGGGAACCCCGCGCTGAGCCGGTGTCTTGTCTCCCTTGCTTTTCCCAGGAGCCTTGCTGCCAACAGTGGGGACCAGTTACCTTGCAGCAGATGGGTTAGGGACCCCGAACAGAGGCCACCACATTACTGCCTGATGTACCCTTGGATGTACACAACTACCTCAAAGGAACAGGTCCAAAACGGAAGCGGGGTTTCCCCCTTGGCTCAGGGAACACCTGCAAGGCCTGCCATCTCTATAAAATATACCCAGACTCCATCTCCCTCACCCCTCCACTGCTATGTCTCTGGGGCCAGCCACCATCATTTATCACTGGTCTACTGCAGTGTCTCCCAACTAGTGTCCCTGCTCCCAACTTTGCCCCCCCACCTCTCTGATTTTATCTCCCCTCGCTCTCTTCCTCATTCCCTCCACCCACACGCAATGAACCCTGCCCGTCCCCCAATACTCCAAGCATATCTCCACCTCAGGGCCTTTGCATGTGCTGGTCCCACCTCCCAGAACAGTCTTTCCCTCCATACCCACATGGCTGAATCCCTCAGTTCTGCAGCTCAAATGCCATCTCTTTGGAGAGGCCTTTTCTAACTATCTTCATAAAATAGTATCCCTGTCATCCTCTTGCTCTTTACCCTGCTTTAGTCTTTTTTAAACATTTATAACAGTCTGGTATGTATTGATTTGGTTATTGTCTACTGATATTTCCCTCCCCCAAGCCCATACCCAACCGGGTTGGAAGCTCCGTGAGAGCAAAGACTGTGTGTGTGCACGTATGTGTGTATTTCAAACTTTTCCCCCTGGTGCTCAGACTGGATAATTTCTATTCATCTATTTCAAGTTCACGGACTTTCTTCAGTCATCTCGGTCCTGCTACTTAGTCCATCTTCCATCTGGTAAGGTTTTGTTTTTTTTTTTTTAAATTTCAGTTATTGTATTTTTCGGTTCTCGAGTTTCTATTTGGTTCTCCTTTTGTACCTTCTATTTCTTTGCCGAGCCTTTCTATTTTAATATTTGTTTCAAGACTATTTGTGATTGCCTGTCGAAGCATTTTTATAATAGCTACTTTAAAGTCCTTGTCAGATAATTCCAACACAGCAGTTACCTCGTCACTGCAGCCTGCTGATTGTCTCCCCAGGTGAATTGGTATTTTCATGATTCTATGTCAAGAGATTTTAGTTTGTATCTCGGACATTTTAAGTATTACCTTACGAGAGTCTGGTTTATAGACTTGTTTATACTCATTCTTTCAGGGGCACTTCAAACTCCAGTGTTCAAACCACATGCTCGTATTAATGTTTTTGACTTTCCAAACAGGTGTCTATACATCCTGTCCAGGTCTCACAGTCGTATGAGTGGGAGATAAAGGGAGGCTGGTCTTCGTCGCTTCACACCAGAATTCCTTGACTTTGTGGTTTTTTTTAACCACTACTTTATCCCTAGAAACTATAACAGTTCCTGGCATTTTAGTAGGAATTCCATAAATATGTGTTGAAGGAACCAAAAACTGAGCCAAAGACCTGGGATCAGTGCTTGGTGATTTTCAAAGGACAGCTATAATTATTAGCTCACTGATCACCACAGCAACCCTGTGGGACAGTGTCTCCATTTTACAGGTGAGGAAACAGAGGCTCTGGGATACAGAATGACTTCCTCATGATCACACAGAAGCAGGCTTGGCAGGCAGGCCCTTTGTTTTATGTTTTATGTTGTTTTTTTTTTTTTAAGATTTTATTCATTATTTATCTGACACAGAGAGAGAATACAAGCAGGGAAATCGTCAGGCAGAGGGAGAAGAAGAAGCAGGCTCCCCTCTGAGCAGGGAGCCCGATGCAGGGCTTGATCCCAGGACCTGGGATCACGACCTGAGTCGAAGGCAGATGCTTAACTGACTGAGCCACCCAAGCGCCCCCAGGCTGCCCTCCGATTCTGAATCCGGTACTCCTTTGCCATCCCTCCCACAGGACCCCCTTGCACATTGCTCTCAAATGGCAAGCAAGCTGAAAACAGGGGTGAGTCAGAGGGTCAGGTGCCTAGAAGTACACAGGAAACCCAGCTCCGGGTGGGCACGGTCAGACGCAGGGCTAGATCAGCAGGATATAACACCTCCACAAGGGTTAGCAGGATGACTGTTAGCTGAGGCCACTTTCAAGTTCAAAGCCAGCAGAGGATGCTAGGAAGGCCAGGAAGACATGTCTGAGAACGTTTCCCGGGCTGTGAGAGATCCGAGGCTGGATGGATGCATTTGTTTTATCACATCCCTGACGTACAGTCCCCTGATTCCAGCTCTGGACAGTTACCTTGGTCCAAAAATGCCTCTTTTGTGTCACTCAAGCCATCACTTTTTGATGTTAAGCAGGTAGAGAAGACTCAAAGACATTGCATGTGGCTTTTCTATCAGAGGGCAGGGGTTGTGTCTGCCATCAGACTAGGAGCTCTCTGCGGGCAGGCAGGGACAGCGCCTCACCTCCTTCTGTGGCTGGGAGTGCAGAAGTGATGCAGGAACTCACGGATCCCACTCCCTTGGGAGAATCAGCCTGGACTCACCAAGACGTGACATGGGGCAGACAGTCAGGGGGTGGCAGCAGTTCCACCAGCTGGATTTAAGACCCTGCTGGGGTAGACCGTGGGATTCGGGGGTCACATAAATTCCTGATGACACCCTCCCCTTTCTGTGGGGCTGGGATTTATCGCCATGTGATAACAGGAGCTCCATGCACCACCACTCAGGAAGAAAGGAGGTCACCCCAACCCATCAAGATAAATACCATAGTGTGGCACTGATGACAGCCTCCCTGGGCTCCCTGTGCCGCATAATTACTATCGTAATAAATATTATTACAACAAAACAATTACTGCAACCATATCTTTCAGGCAGGTACAGAAGGTTCTGTGAAATACACCTTCCATGCTGGGCTAACAGGTGCTCCTAGCCAGGAACCAGGTTGAGAGGTGGGGCAGAGCGCGGAGGGGGCCTTTTAAGAAAAGAAAGCCTCTGAGTAAAGACGAGAATTCAACAGCTCACCTGTCTCTAGGATGGATCAATTATTCCTCTCAAATAGCTCTCAAAACTGTGTCTGCCCGCACCAATCCTGCCTTGGTTTCGGCCCCTAAAATTCCTCCCCAGGACCCCGTGCAGCCAGCTTGCTAATGTCACCCTTCAGTCTGGGCACGCAAACACACCACCACCTGGGGTCTCAGTGAGGTCTCTAAAATGCAAATATGATGACACCACCTCTCTGGCTAATGCCATTCAATTTCCCCACCCCATTGCCTTCCAATTCAGGATCAAGTTCAGACTCTGTCATGGCCAACCGGGCCCCTAATGATCTTGCCTCTCTCAGCCTCTCCAACTCAATCAGTCTCCCGCCGCATCTGTGCCGCCGTGCAATCCAGCCACCACCGCACAACCCAACCACCACCGCTTCCACAGCCCCTCAAGGCTCTTCTTTGTGCCTGTGCTCTTTGCTCTTCCTGGAATGCCCTTCTCTGAGTTCACCCAAGGAAATTTGTACATGTCCTTCCAGGTTCAACGTGACAGTCAGCCCTTCCCGGATTTATCTGAGCCTGATACTCCCTCTTCTGAGCTCGCAGACCCTTGTAAACATCTCAATCACAGCCGTCCACCCCGACTGTAATGTAACACATGATTCTTTGTGTATGTCTCTGCCAGAAGACGGGGAGCCTCTTCAGGTCAGGGACCTGATGTGCATCTCTGGTCCCTGTATGATGTTCGGCACAGGGTGGGTGCTTAGCTAGCGTGCTGTACAAATGGGGTAGAGAATGAGCCGTCCCACGAACACTGCATGGACGGTGCCTGGTGAGCCGTGTAGCCCCGGACAAATGAGGACCGTGCTATAGCCTAGTGTACTGATGTCACACCCAGGATCCACATCCTTCTTTGTCTCCTCACTGCCGTTGGGATGAAGTCCAAACCCTTTCCTCTCGCACTCATGGCCTGCCTCCTCTCCAGCTCATCTCTTGACCCTCTGCCTTTTGTATGCTGAGCCTCAGCCATCCTGAACTACTCAGCGCTCCCCAGATATGCTAGACTTCGTGTGGCTACTGGGTCTGTGCACCTGCCATGCTTCTGCCTGGAACACCTGCCATCACTTTGCCCTCATCGTTTTGACATGCCCTTCAGGGCTTTGCTTAGACATCACTTACAGTAGAGGCCTCCCCTGACACCCACCCCAACTTTATCTAGCCCACGCCCATTACCCCTAAGCCGGGGTTACGTGCCGCCCTCAGAGCATCTATCATAGCCCTAACACACTGCATGGTGACACCCTTTGTGGCTAATCTGTCTCCCACTACCATGGACTGCGAGCTCTTGGAGAACCAAAAGCATGTCTCAGTAACCGTATTATTAAGGCTTAACATGCTGTTGACCACACTGTTGGCATTAAAGGCATACTGAACAAATGAATGAATGAATGAATTCATGCTGAACTAATAAATTCTACAGATAACTTCACCTGGCCTAGCCTTGGCCATAACACCCAATTCTATTGGGGCTGGAAAGGTTTGTTTATTTATTTATTTAGCCTTATTGAGCTATGGATTTCCACCCTAAATTTGGGCCATGAAAGAACACCTAGAAGGGGAGTCCCCACCCTCAGACTCCTGGTTCTCACCTCTCCCAGCTCAGTTCGGAGCCACCAGAAGCCTCAAACATTTTGCAGGCTTTGCAGGGAGATGTGCCTGCTATTTCTGGGCGTCGATCCCTGCCCCAAATTCCAGGCTCTTGTGAAATATTCTCACTCTGTGATCTCCAGCCAGCTAATCAAATTCCCCTCTGTCAGAGGCAATAGATGCTCAAAAGCCTTGTAGTATTAATGTATTATTCATGACATATGTATTATTTATCATTAGTTTGTTTATTTATTATTAATTTGTGTTTCATTATTGATAATGATGTGGTTATACTATTAATAAGAAGGATGGGGAAGGCTGTTCTGTGACCCTTTGCAGACACCTGATACTCCTCCAATTCCCTAGAGAGCCGAGGAGGAGTCATTTTTCTTCCCATTTTGTGGATGGGAGACACTGAGGACAGAGAAAGGCAGGATTTGTTTGGTCAGTCCCCTTGCCTCTGAGATATATGCCAGGGAAGGTGACAGGGCTGGGGAAAAGCTCCATGAGGCAGCATGTCCTGCGTTGACGGCAGGATGCTGATGCTGGGCCAGCCAAGCAGGTCTCCGTCTGGAACCTCGTGCTCTGCTGGGCCCAGGCTCCTCTGCCCAAGTCCACCCCAGGGCTGGAAGCTGCCTTTGCTCTGTCTTGTACATGGTGCCTGCTCTGCATGTGTGGATGCTCCCCAAACCCTATCCCTCTTCCCTCGGGTACCTGGGTGACATTTCCCAGCCTTCCTTGTGGTATGGTGGGGCCATGTGACTAAATCCTGGCAACAGAGTGTGGCTTCTAGGCCTGGGCCTTGGGAACGGCCTGTGCCATGCTCCGCACCCTCTCTCTGGGCCAGCTGCCTGGAGGGAGGGGGCACTGAGGACCTGGAGGGGGTGGAGTCATAAGGGGGAAAGAGCCTGGGCCCTTGAATGACAGCATGGAGTGACATCCTCCCACGGTCCCTGATGGACAATGATATGAGTGAGGAATAAAATCTTACTGTGTTAAGCCGCTGAGATTTTGTCGCAGCATATGTTTTACTAATATAGAGCACGTAGGAGGTGCACCCAGAAGATTCTCAGTGAAAACAAAGTGAACGGGCAGATAAAGAAACAAGCAACAAAATCAATCCATGGTTCTGGCTACACTGTTGCTGAGCTGCCTCCCAAACCACACTTCCCACCACAGGTTATCACAGGGAAGTGGCCTTCTTCATCTCGAATCGAAACCCTTCTGTTATACAGATGGGTAAACTGAGGCCCAGAGAAGGGAAAGGCTGTGGCCAAGGTCACAGAGACCATCGACAAGCAATTTAAGACCAGGATCCCCGTCTCCTGAGCATAGTCCTGTGACCCTTCTGCCCCACCACCGTCTTCTCTCCAGCTGTCTTCATCTGACAGCCTGCCGTCCCCTCTAGAACTTTCTCTGTGTCCTTGGGCTTTATTCCTGGTCAGTCCAAAGAACAGCTGGGCCCGCTGGGAGGCAGGAGGCTGAGAGACATGTGATGCAGGAGACCCATGAAATGCCTGCCAAGCCAAGGTTGCCTTGTTGTGCCCTCTCCGGGGCCAGGGCCCGCCGACTCAGGGCTGGTTGCATAGCTGTCAACGTGGAAGCCACAGGCAATGGCAGGAAGAAAAGGAAACAGCTCCAGGCCTTGAAGCCGAAGACCCAGCTCGTCCTGCCGTGGACACAGAGGGCAAGTCCCCAGACCTCTCCGGGCCTCACCTGTCTCCTCGGAAAAAGGGGCTCATGGTGCTTATTGCTCTGGGCAGTGGTGATGCCAAACAGAAACCAGAGGCAAAAGTGATCTGAAAAGTGCCGTTGGAAACGCTGGCCCCCTTTGTATGGAAAGATTGTCGGGGAGCACGGGTATTGAGGGTTTATGGCCTTGGGCTTGGGGACCAGGCAGACCTGGGGACAGCTTCTGACCTGTCACAGCCAGCTCCAGCCCTGAGTAAGCTGTTTCACTGCTCTGGGTCTCAGTTTCCACGTCTGCCAAATGCGGATACTCATCCTTCCTTCTTAGGGCTGGAAGGCGCAGTGACAAGGCAGATACAGGGAGACTGCCCCTCACGAGGAGCCTAGTACGGTGCCTGGCACCTGGGACCGGCGCGGGTGCTGCCAGCCTGGCCGTCACTCCCCTGCCTCCACCGCCCCACTTCCCCATGCCCTCTACCCTCTTCCACCAAGCAAGACTGCTCTGAGGACTTTGCTAGAAAGCTTTGGAGCAGATGGCCCATTTCTTGCTGGCTGCTTGAGAGAAGACTCGGGAGCACACAGGCTGAGCAGCCCTAGCCGATGCTGTCTTGTTCCCTCTATGGGGATTTTTTAAGCAAAGCACACAGAGGTCCTGGCAGCCTTCATCACCCAACATCACTCAGGATCACGAGCACAGACTCCTGAGCCACAGGGAGGCTTCTCCGACTTAGAATAAAAGTTAAAATATGGATGATAAGTTATTAAGGAATATTTTAAAAGAAAAATAGTTATTACTCAAGGAACACAGTCTAAGCTGGGTTATAAACTGGTCTTAATCAGTAAAACGAGGCAACTTAATGGAAAAAATTACAATTTAAAATAGGCCTCCATTAAATAATAATGCCTCATAAACACAGAAGTCCTTTAGCATATAAGAATTAATTGCTGGTCTCTGAAGCTAAAGGCACAATAAAGGAATCCTTAATTTTTTGATCTTTTATTTTTCTTTCCCAAAAAGGCATCCTGGATTAGACCAGATTCCCTCACTTTGGCACCAAAGGATCCGGGAAATCTGCAAAGCGAGTCTGCTCAGTAAGGACTATTTCTTTCGACCTAGGATTTTAGGGCACACTCTAAATGAGGTGTGGCTTTGCTCACTGGATCTGCGCCAGCATTAAAAACACTCGTGCAACAGAGTTTCCCACTGATGATTTGGGGAACGGGCTTATTTTCCAGAATTGAAGCCCCTAAGTTAAGACTCTTCAAGAGGGACTGCTCCGTTGTCAGGGTGGAAGCCTTCTTGGTCCATGAGGTTTCAAATCTGCATTCCAGAAACCATTAGAAATAGCCCCATAAAGCAGAGTGGTCTCAACGAGGGGCAATTTCTGTACCCCCCGCCTCCCTGGGGCACGGCTGTCACAGCTGGTGGGGGGTTCTACTGGTGTCCACTGTGTACAGCCAGGGATGCTGCTAGCATCCTGTAAGGACAGGATGATCCCCTACAACCAAGAGTCGTCTTGCCCCAAATGTCAATAGTGAGGGAAGCAAACTTCTGGAAGGTATGGATAGGCACTCGCAAGTTTGCAGGCACGGGAGACCAAGAGAGTCTCCAAACACCCAGCCGTCTGAAGCTGGGCGTGTAGATCACTGGAAATTTCTCCCTCAACAGGACGCTGGTGCCAGCTGTGCGAACGCCTGACACTCACCCAGAAGCTTCTTTACCACCGACATGGATCAACTCACTCCATCAGAGCATCTTTCCTGCCCTCCAGAACCTATATTGATTTTCTGATACAAGAATCCTAGGAGAAAGTTCTTTATGGTCACCCTTGGCAAAATGCATTTATTCTGCAAAGCAAAGGAGTCCTAGCTCACAAAGGAGAGAGTCTTCAGGGCTCCTTCCTCCCAGGAGACCCCTCAGCGCCTCCCTCCTTGCTAATCTCACTCCGCCTGCTTGGCAGAAGAAGCAATCTGTCTTCATATTAATACTTTATTAAACGGACACGTCTTGCAAGATAAACATCAGCCTATTACAGCTGTTCGGTAATAGAGTGCCTTCTTGTCACCCGAAGGCTGCTCGGGCCTGATTCCTTCACCGTCTAACTTCTTCCTGCTGCAGGCCAAGGGAGAGATTGGAGGCGTCTTATTGCGTGGAGGGGTTACTTGGGGGAGCAAGTGGGCTGGCGTGGGGTGGGCAGGAGACACTTCATTCCCACCCTCCAGGGCTCGAGGCTTCCTGGGGAAGACAGAAAGGCCTCTGGGGGAGAGTTGCATGGACCCCGTGTGGGGCCAGTTTGTCATCAGGGATACAAATGCAGAAACAGGGCAGAGCAACTCTCCAATGATACTTCTGGTTCAACTCACACAAGAATGGTAAGCCTGCTGCATTCCAGCCAGCCAGCCTTCCTGGTAGGAACGCGCTTGAGTCAGACCCTGAAAACCCATTGGCATCTTGCTCTGCTGCTTCCTAACTCCGAGCTCTGGGAATACGAGGCTTCAGCTTTTTATCCATCCAGTTAGGAATCCGGATGCCTACCTCCCAGGGTTGGAGAGAAGAGATGTACGGCACTAATGTATCACTCAAGACGTGGTTGACGCTAGTACTGTGGGCACCATTTTATTTCTTTTTATAGGGAGAATTTATGGTAAAATGCACAAATCTCAAGTGAACAGCTCGATGAATTTTTATATATCACACACTCATGGAACCACTACCCGGATCAAAATACAGAACGTTCCCCGCAGTGCTGGAGGGTTCCCTCGCGCTCCTCGCCAGGCCCCACCCCCATGCCAAGGATAACTGCTATTCTGGCTTCACCGTCATAGATTAGCTTTGCTTCTTGGCCCTCGTATAAATAGAATCATGCAAGATGTGCCCTTTTGTGTCCGGCTACTGTCTCCGCACAGTGTTTGCGACACTCATCTCTGCATTGCATTTATCAGTACCATGTGCTTTAAAAAAAAATGTTCCCTGGGTAATATTCTGTTGTATGAGATACCACAATTCATTTATCCATTCTACCCTTGAGGGATGTTTTAGGTGGTTTCTAGTTTGGGCGTATTATACATGAAGACTATTATGTCATTAAAATATTAATCTTAGCCCCAAGGGACAACTGGCCAGTCCCCTTTCTTCCCAGGGGAGCTGATCTCTGTCCTTAGACAGCTCTGGGCAGGGAGGGCCGCTGGTAGGTAATGAAGAAGATGAAGGTTGCCTTCAGCATGCCCATGAGGCCCTCTGGGACCCTTGTCCTTCCTCCCAGGGGCACGCAGGATATCCTATAAGAATGTTGGCCACTTACTTGCCTTTGAGGTGAATGCTCTCCCACCACCCCACCATCTCTCTCCCCTGTCAAAGTCAAGCTCAAAATAAATGGCATGGCATTTACGAGTCTTTCTGTATCTGATCTTCCCACGAGCCTGTGGGGAAGCCAATATCCCCATTTTTCAGGGAGGAAAACTGAAGCACATTGGTTCATCCACTTGTTTACTTAGTGGACAAATATTTATGAAACACCTGTCAGCTGCCGGGCCCAGGCATCTGAAGAGAGCCGTGAATTAATTTGGTGGGAGGTGCGTGAACATAGAACCATACCTCCTGGCGGAGTCTGCCTGCTTTCGCATGCTTTAGCGCCAAGTGCCCTTGTATTCTAGCAAGTCTACTGCTGGCTTTCTGCACCATTAGTCCCAGCTCCCCGGTGAGATGAAATTTTCTGTTGTTGCCTTTTTTCCCCCTTAATCCTTCCATAATGCACAACAAGTCTTAGGAATACAGAAGTGCTTAATAAATGCTCAGCAAGAGCGCAATGGAGACTGGAATTGTTGACCTGACTTTGTAATTCTGGAGTTTCAAGTTTTACACTAGAGACACTCGCACGTACCCAAGTGGCTTTCCTGCAAGTAGGTGTCACATGGGTGGAGGTCAAAGAATGTCAAGGTCCAAGAAGGACTCGGCATGCCCTTGCTGGCCGGAGAAGGAATGTGGACAGGCTGTAGGAGAAGAGAGCAGTCCCCGCAGACCGCCAGCAAACAGACACAAACCTCAGTCCCACACCCACAAGGGACTGAATTCCGAGGTGACTCAAATGAGATCGGAAGTGGATTCTTCCCCAGAATCTCCAGATGCGGGCGCAGAGGGCCAACACCTTGGTTTTGACCTTGTGAGACCCGGAGCAGGGAAGTGAGCCTAGCCCTGGCGACTGCTGACCTACAGAAGTGTGAGACGAGACTCGGGTGTTGTTTTAAGCGGCTGATACAACATGCTTATTTGAGACCACAGCAGCCGGGGAGCCTTCGGAAGGACCAACCGGATCACACCACTGCCCTGCTCCCAGCTCACTGGACAGTGAGAGCCAAAGCCTTCTCGTGGTCCAGACGGCCAGCGCAGTCCGGCCCCAGCTCTCGCTCCCTTGCTTCTTAACACACCCTCTCCCTCATTCCATTCCAGTCACACCGGCCTCCTTGCTTTTCTGTAAATACCAAGCTCATGCCTACTTCAGGACCTTTGCACCTGCTGTTTCTTCTTCCTGGAACACTGTCACATCCCAGCTACGTGCAAGGCTTGCCTGAGCGTTTCCTTTTGATCCCTGCTCACCGTCATGGACCCTCCCACCCCCCAGAGGTCTTCCTTGACCATCCAGTCTAAAATTCTCTAAAATTCCCACCTAACTTCTCTCCTATCCCTGAAATTGCTTTACCTTGCATAACCCTGTGTGTCTGTCTGACACGCTGTTTTAATTTATGTGTATTTATTACCAAGGATAGGTACCCTCCTACCCCGCTGACTAGAACGTCAGCCCCATGAGGGAATGGACTTCGTCTGTTCGCTCGCTCAGCGTCTCCAGCACCAGGAACGGTATCCGGCAATCGTCAGGATTTTACAGTATTTACGGTAAGCTGGGCCCTGCGTGAGGTGCCATCCACCGCTTTAATGAACACAAGTCAACACGACCATTCTTCAGCATTAAAACAGATCATCTTATAGACCAAGCTCCAAGAGGAAAAATCCCGTAGGTACAGGGTTCTGGACTGTTCTCACGAATCCCTGACTCTGATGTTGGACGATATTTGGATTCACACCCTGCGTGTAGGTCACCTTGAGGCAGTCAGTGGTCCTGGGGTTCACGTGGGGGCTCTAAGGTGTCAGCACAGCTCGGAATCAAAATGCTCGAGAGACTCCCCCCCCGCCCCCCGGCCCTGGCTACGAGATCAGCCTCCTATTTTATTTCCAAAGCTGATGCTTACGATTACCTCCCCTTCACCATGGGCTGCTCGAGTCATGCTCCTGTGAGTTTCTCTTGCTCACACCCCCCTTCTCCATCCTTCTCCTTGTCAGCAAGATAAGAAGGAGTCGGGGAAAGACCTGGATGACAAACGTCCCCTGTACAAGTGGGATGGTTTTTCCACGGAGAAGGTAACTTCCCACTGGGTTCTGGAAGAAGAGACACAGCCTGCTCTTATCCATGTTTTTATCTTTAATGACTTCTCCTGTTGGTGACTTCAAGAACATTTGTTTCTTGTAGAAAATAAATAATAGCAGTAAAAGTACAGGGAAAAAAAAAAAAACCCAAACACCCCACCCCATCCTGGAAACCACCGCACAGGGAAAGGCATTGCTGCTAGGTTGGAATCCCCGCCCCCACTCCCCCATCAACATTTTATTGGGGGGGGGGCGCGTCGGGGTGACTCAGTCGGTGACCTGTTTGACTCCTCGCTCTCTCCCTCTCCCTCCACCTCCTCCCCCACTCATGCATGCACGCTCGCTCTGTCTCTCTCTAAAAAAAAAAAAAATTTAGTGGGACTCTTTGACACTGGTATCGCTGGACATGTAAATGCAAATCGTCTCCTGCCTAATTGTGAGGGTTAAATGTATGTGTCAACTTGAATGGGTCATGGGATGCCCAGATTAAAGGTGATTTCTGGGAGTCTCTGTAAGGATGCTTCTGGATGAGATTATCATCTGAATCAAGGGCCTCAGCAAAGTGCTTATCCTCCTCGGTGTGGGTGGGCAGCATCCAGCATCCGGTCCCTGCAGGCCCCTGCAGGCCCTCCAGCAGAACAAAAGGTGGAGGAAGGAGGGATCTGCTTCTTTACCTCCTGCCTCACTGTCAGGGCTGGGACATCTCCTCTCATCGTCTCCTGCCCTTGACCATGGCCTCCCCTAGTTCTCAGGCCTCTGGACTGAATCACCCCACAGGCTTTCCTGGGTCCCCAGCCTGCAGATGGCAGATCGGGGGACTTCTCAGCCCCTGTTTCCCTGGAGAACCGTGACTCACACAGATTTCTGGACCCCAGGGTGGGTCTAGAGGAAGAGGATTTTGAGGATGAATTTTCTGAATGGGTTCTGGGGTTTCTGGAACTGGCTCCCTAATCTGATTCGATGAAGAGATGCTGATGACCCTATTTATTTCTGTTTTAGGCAGTCAGGGCGGCTCTCACAGAATACCATAGATTACGTGGTTTATAAACCACAGAAATTTGCCTTTCACAGTTCTGGAGGCTGGGAATTCTAAGATCAAGGCGCTGACACATTCGACGTCTGGTGAGGGCCATTTCCTGCTGCCTCAATGGGCTCTTCTCTCTGGGTGTTCGATGGGCGAGGGAGCTCTCCGGGGTCCCTTTCACAAGGACACCCATCTCGTCCATGAGCGCGCCACCCTCGTGACCTAACCTGGAGCTCCCACCTCCTGCTACCATCCCCTTGGTAGGGGGTCAGATCCCAACATACGAATTTGGGGCCGACCCAAATATTCAGTCCGTAACGTCAATACAGTAATAAACTAAAACTTTTCCAGGCTCACCCAGAGAGAGGAAGCTTTGGTAAAACCTCTCAGATCCTGTCTGTCCAACCTCAGTCTGTTCTAAACAAAATTGAAAAGGGGCTTTTGAATACCCACACCCTAAGGAGAACATTCACACCCACGAAGGAGCTTTTCCTGCAGGCCACACGCTCCCCAGCTCAACAGGGAAGAAGGATGCCACCCTGAGGGGTCAACTTGTCCATTCCCCTGCCTCCAGGCTGCAACCAGGCCATGAACTGGATGGGAATCCCATTCTTTTGTGATCTCCTTCTAGTTTCTGTTCCCATCCAACCTGCGTCTTTGTTTTTGGGACTGAGAGAAACCAATTCTCACGCTCCAAAGGTGACCAGATTCCGACGGCTTTGTCTGTATGTCTGCAAATCTGAGGGACTCTTGTACAGAACGCAACCTTCCTGGACCTCCACCCCTTCCCCTCCCCTCCATCCCTGAGCCCGGGCTCCGAGATGTCACACCAAGCAACTGTCTGTCACTCAGGAGGGAGATCGGTGGTCACACAAAACTAACACAGGGACACCACCCCAACTGGGGGGCCTTGTGTGTTGCCTGTTGCTTGGAGGTGACCTGTGTCCTGGCTCACGTTAGATGCCTTTTGGGTGGTGGTGAATGAAGCAAGAAGGTCTCCTCGAGCAGCAGACCATGGTGGTCAAGGGCACATTCTCTGGAGCTCAGTTACCAGGGTTCAAATCTCAGCTCTGCCTTGGGCAAGTGACTGTGCCCCTCTGAGCCTCAGTTTCTTCGTCTGTAAGCTGGAGCTTATAGTGGTACCTACTTTGTAAGGTCAGAGGAGTTCATGAATTCATATTCTCAGAGCAGTGCCTGGGACCTGGGAAGCTCTGCAGGAAGGAGCTGGGGGG
>NC_048228.1:12960126-13029868 GCF_002007445.2 Ailuropoda melanoleuca | reverse complement strand
CGATGAAGAGATGCTGATGACCCTATTTATTTCTGTTTTAGGCAGTCAGGGCGGCTCTCACAGAATACCATAGATTACGTGGTTTATAAACCACAGAAATTTGCCTTTCACAGTTCTGGAGGCTGGGAATTCTAAGATCAAGGCGCTGACACATTCGACGTCTGGTGAGGGCCATTTCCTGCTGCCTCAATGGGCTCTTCTCTCTGGGTGTTCGATGGGCGAGGGAGCTCTCCGGGGTCCCTTTCACAAGGACATCCATCTCGTCCATGAGCGCGCCACCCTCGTGACCTAAGCTGGAGCTCCCACCTCCTGCTACCATCCCCTTGGTAGGGGGTCAGATCCCAACATACGAATTTGGGGCCGACCCAAATATTCAGTCCGTAACGTCAATACAGTAATAAACTAAAACTTTTCCAGGCTCACCCAGAGAGAGGAAGCTTTGGTAAAACCTCTCAGATCCTGTCTGTCCAACCTCAGTCTGTTCTAAACAAAATTGAAAAGGGGCTTTTGAATACCCACACCCTAAGGAGAACATTCACACCCACGAAGGAGCTTTTCCTGCAGGCCACACGCTCCCCAGCTCAACAGGGAAGAAGGATGCCACCCTGAGGGGTCAACTTGTCCATTCCCCTGCCTCCAGGCTGCAACCAGGCCATGAACTGGATGGGAATCCCATTCTTTTGTGATCTCCTTCTAGTTTCTGTTCCCGTCCAACCTGCGTCTTTGTTTTTGGGACTGAGAGAAACCAATTCTCACGCTCCAAAGGTGACCAGATTCCGACGGCTTTGTCTGTATGTCTGCAAATCTGAGGGACTCTTGTACAGAACGCAACCTTCCTGGACCTCCACCCCTTCCCCTCCCCTCCATCCCTGAGCCCGGGCTCCGAGATGTCACACCAAGCAACTGTCTGTCACTCAGGAGGGAGATCGGTGGTCACACAAAACTAACACAGGGACACCACCCCAACTGGGGGGCCTTGTGTGTTGCCTGTTGCTTGGAGGTGACCTGTGTCCTGGCTCACGTTAGATGCCTTTTGGGTGGTGGTGAATGAAGCAAGAAGGTCTCCTCGAGCAGCAGACCATGGTGGTCAAGGGCACATTCTCTGGAGCTCAGTTACCAGGGTTCAAATCTCAGCTCTGCCTTGGGCAAGTGACTGTGCCCCTCTGAGCCTCAGTTTCTTCGTCTGTAAGCTGGAGCTTATAGTGGTACCTACTTTGTAAGGTCAGAGGAGTTCATGAATTCATATTCTCAGAGCAGTGCCTGGGACCTGGGAAGCTCTGCAGGAAGGAGCTGGGGGGTGGGGGGGGGCCTCTGGTGAAATTTAGATTGAGCAGAAAATTCCTCTGGTGGTTGATCTCTTACATCCTCTGGGTAAAGCCAACCCAACCCCCATCTAGAAGCTCAGCGATTTAAAATTCCACCATCACACACTGGCTCAACACATCCTACTCCTCCCAAGAGTCCTAGAGTCCCGGAAAGCATCAGGAGTGGTGTCTCTCACGCACAGCCCAACCCCACGTGGATCCAGTGGTCCAGGTCCAAGGTGCCTCTCCCTGGGGCCACCGGGGCTTTGGGGACACCTGCCCTGTACCCTCCCCGGGAGCCATTGTGGATATTTGTCCCTTCCCTTGACTTAGCATTCCACAGGTTTGGATGGTGCCGATCAGAAATGGGTATATGATTTAGGCACGGAAGAAGGGCCAGCAAAATGTAATGAAAGTGGTCGTCCAATCATCGAATGAATGATAAAGGCAACATGGATGGATTTCTCTCCTAGTGTTCATCTTGGGCCGACTTCCTGTGCCTGCCCCTGCCCCTGCCAGCCCCTGCCAGCCCAGGGAGTGTGAGATAGCATCCCTCAATCTACTTTGAATACATGGAGAGCTACAATAGGCTTAGGAAAAGATGGGCATTTACAGCCTTGTTCTCATCGTGGGAAAAATTGACATTAGGAAAGTGCATGATAGAAATCTTACATACTTTCCAGAATGTAAATAGAGTTAAAAGCAAAGCGATGGGTTGGGAGGTAGTGAGGCACCGGACAGAGGAGCTGGGCAGGCCTGGAGTGGAGTGTTCCAATCGCTTGGTGCTCTCAGAAACCAAATTGGCCACTCCTGCTGCGGAAAGAGGGAGGGGAGGTCAGGGGGAGGGAGGACTGAGGTCACGGATTTAATATCTGGCTCATTTGTAGGTGGGTTTAATCAAGATTGGAGGACAGAAATAAATGATTGCACTTACATGCAGGGCACAGAAACGGATGCCCGGGCCTTTGCAGCCTCTCACTGCTGGCTTCTGGAGGGTTCTACCAGGAAAGCTAAGGTTTGGATGTAAAAGTTAAAATTTGGAGAGTGGGATGGGGGAGGGTGGCCTATGAAGAAGGGCCGATCCTCATGGCCTGATCAGGGGCAAAAGGGGTCAGGGGCCAGGGATATGTGCCTCCTTGCTATTTCCCTGAGAAGGGAGAACAGCCAGGTACGAGCCCCCGGGTATCATGGGTCAAGTCTGATGTCCATCATCAATGTGCACAAGGAGTCAGGACCAGAAGGCTGAGTCGATGTGGCTTAAAGACCCTCTGGGACATTTCTGGTCGACAAGCTTCTCTAGTTCTTTAGATGTCCAGTGATAATTGTGTCCCTAGGTAGGAAAGCCTTCCCTTCAGCAAAAACCTTAAAATGTTTTCGCTGCTGGGTTAGCCCTCTGAGCCACAGTACTGATGCCACCATTTTTCTTGCTCCACAACCTTCACTGGCTCCCACAGGCTCTGTACTTCTCGGCCTGGCCCTTCCAGGTGTCAGTCCAGCTGCCCCTTAGCCACTCCATCCCCCTTCCAGTAAACACTCAATCTCTGACCTGGCCTCCTGGGGATGCCCGCCCCACCCAGGACAGCTCCAGTGCATTCCTTCCTGCAGCCCTTTGCTGTTCCCTCTGCCCAGAATGCCCTTCTCATCCTTCTGTATCCTTCCGGGCTCAGTGAATTGGTCCTTTGAGAACTTTCCTCAATTCACTTCCCCTTTGTGTAGAAGGAACACCATATCTTTGCTTCCATAAATGCTCGTCTCTCTGGAAGGGCCCCTGCCTCATGTAGAGACTGTTATCTGTTTACACACCCAGGCCTGTGGAGAGCAGGATGAAGAAGCAGGAGAGGAGGGGACAGGGCGATAGGAGCATGCCCTTCACGGGGGGGGGGCCGTGGTTAAGGTAGATGAGATAAGGCACGTGACTGGGAGCAGGGCGAGCCTGGTGACAGAGGCTGCTTCCAAGGGCACTAATGATCCCTACTGTTGGAGTGAGGAAGGTCTGGCCAAAGAGTGGCCTTGCGGGGTGAAATGTGTTCCCTGAAAGTAGTGAAATCCTTACCCTTGGCACCTGTGAGCGTGACCTTTCTTGGAAACAGGGTCTTTGCAAATGGGACCCTAATCTGGAGTCTAGTGTCCTTATAAGAAGAGGGAGCTGTGGACACAGAAACACAGGAGGACGGAGGCAGAGCTGGAGGGATGCCATCTACAAGCCAAGGAGGGCCAGCAACGCCGGGAGCTGGAAGAGGCAAGGCAGGGTTCTTGCCTAGAGCTCTCAGGGGGAGCGCGGCCCTGCTGACACCTTGATTTTAGACTTATAGCCTCCAGAGCTGGGACAGAATCACCAGCTCTAGAAAACTAATGCAGGAAAGAAGGGGGACAGTCCACCTACTGAGCCGGAGGCTGATGGCGTTTTTCTTATTTGCTGAGCTGACCAAGAGCCAGAGAAGAGAAGAGACTCCTGCACAATCACATGGTTAGGGAGAGGCAGAGGCAGGATTCGAACTCAGAACCCCTGCAAGGCTCCCCCCCCCACCCTGCACCCATGGCCAACAGGGTCTCTGGGGGTCCTGAGCCTCCTCGAGTGGGTCTTCATCAGGAGTGCCCCCCACCCATCCCGCTGTTATCACTCTGCAGGCTGTGCAAGGGCCCAGGGGCCCATTCCCGAGGGAGCGGCTCCTCGAGCATGAGCCCAGGAGGCGGGAGCATCTTATCTGATAAAGCAGGGTGGGGAGCCCCGCTCCCGATAAAACTGTGCCCATTTGTTAACATGTGTTCCAAGCCCCGATTACCCGCGTGGAGCAGACAATGCAGACGATTACTAGCGAACGCTGTGGCTGTGACTGCCGGAGATGAGAGATAGCGAACGGGGGGGGAGGGGGCTGCGGCCTGCTCCCTCTGGCTCCGTCACCGTAACCACGGGTGAGGAGGCACAAGGCACAATCCCCTATCACGCAAGGGCAGCATCACCACATAAGAGGCCCACGGAGTCGCCAGTTCTGGGATGCTGAGGGCTTTAGAGTCCGAGGATGCTCAAGGAGACCCTTATTCTGGGAGGTGTTTGGGGGGCTGTGCCTGAGATGTGCTTAGCAGCCCCCAGGGATCCAGGAGGGGCCTGGGCGCCAGGGAGTCCGTAGCCATCGTTACTGTGACAGGGACACTCTGGTCGTGGACCTCATCTGTCTTATTTCATCTTCGGTGTGTGAGAGCAATTCTAACATTATCCCCATTTTACAGGTGATCAAACAGAGGTGAAGCTGTCTAAACACACCCTCTGCCTGTCAGTCTCAGGGGCAGCACTTGAACTTGGGGCACCTCGCGGATGGGACGCAAAGTCCCCAAACCCCTCTTTAACTGGAGCAGCTCCCCTTTTATGTGTTCGACATACTGGGGTACCTCCCAAGTTTATGCGTACAAATGTGCGCTTTAGGAGGCCATCGGTCTGGGTTACGTGCCCCGTGAACAGTCCCAGAGGGTGAGGAACAACCGCCCTGGGTCTGGGCCTCCTCCCTCTCTCTCTGCAGCCTTTGCCCTGAGAAAGCTGCTGCAGGGCCCCCTCTCCTCGATGTCAGGACTGTCCATCTTCTGTTGGGTACTGACATGTGTGCTTCTCTGCCCTGGGTGCTGCCGCCTGGCACCCGCCACTCCCCCTCCGCTTGGCCCTTGGGTGCCCCACCTGGATTGTGCTCTTAAGCTCTCCACGATGCTCCTCTCTGAGTGTCCTCCTTGGCTCCCCCTGCACAGGCCACCAGCTGGCAGCGGGCCCCACCCCTGGTGCATCCCAGCCTCAGTCCCAGGACCCATCAGGAAGAGCAATCAGGAAGGTGGAAGGGGAAGAAGGCACTGACAGAGAGCCCCACGCAGCCACCTGCATCTGTCCCCTGGAGCCTGTCACTGTGGCGTGCTCCTGATTTTGGTGAGCGTGTGTGTGTGTGTGTGTGTGTGTGTGTGTGTGTGCATGTGCACACGCATGCGGGGGTGGGGGGACCACAGGGGCCTTTCCACTGTCAGTTTATGCTGGTTCTTTGCAAAATGCAAAGCCTTTTTCCTCCATGATCTCCTTCACAACACCCCAGGAGTTAAGTGGGCCCAGGAGGGAGGTGACGGGCCTGGGGTCACCTGGCTCTGAAGTGATGCCTGGGCCGGTGTTCTTCCTGGCGCTGAGTCTGTGGCCCTTTCTTTAATACTCTGCTCTCCCTCTTGATCCTGCATATTTTATACCGCTGGCCTAACTCCCTAATTTTAGACTTTTTCCCAGCCGGGAAGGGCCATTGGTGCTGCTACAGCAAGAGGAAAGTGCCTTGTCCAGCATCAGGAGCTCATCTGGAGACCGTCTGTGTTTTTAAAGGCTTGGCTGTGTGGTTTCTCCATGTTTTATAGCCAGGAAAATAAAAAAGGAGAGACAAATGACGAATGTCCTCCCCGTAGCCTGAGGGCCTGGCTTGCGCTCTCCCAGGTCTTGCTCTGGAAGCCGCTTCCCTCCCCTCCCAGGTGGGGGTCACCCTCCAACCCTCTGGCTTTCCAGGAGGAAAGGCAGGTGGGACCCCTGTCCCAGGGGCACTGGAGCTGGGCATCCAAGACTGGGGCATGCCCTAAGCCCTGGAGCCTGCTCTGGGCATTCTCTCCAAGCCCTGACCTCCATGGGCTCTCACTCTGGTATACAGAGCCCCTAGTCGACCCCTAGTGTGGCCACACAGAAAATGGGACATGCTAGTCAATCCCATGTTGATACTGAGATACTTCATCTGAAATTGTCCAAAGATCCAAAACACCATCTACACTTGAAAACTGAAATTTCATCAGAAACCATCTTTGTGCCAAAAGCCCAAATAATGTCCATTCGGGATTGGGAGCCTACTCATGCCAAGTATTTTAAGTACTTTGACCTTTTAAATCCTCATTCCCTTTTATGAATGAAGAAACCGAGGCTTGGGAAGGTGAGTAGGTCTGCCCAGGCAGGACAGCTAAGAAGCCGTCACCACAACAATACCCACACCTACTGAGGACCCATGCACCTGCCAGACATTGTTCCAAGCCCTTTGCTTTCACCACAGCCCCCCTGTAAGGCAGTCTTCGTTATTTCCCCACTTGCTAGATGAGAAAACAGGTTCAGAGTAGGTACGCCATAAACCCAAGGTCACACAGCTCGAGCGCAGAACGGGGACTCGAACCCAAGCAGGCTGCCCATTCCAGATCCTGGATTCAAGTACCGCTCTGGTGTGCCCCGAAGCCACCCTCTTCCCCAGCACCCAGTGGTCTCTCAGGAAATTCTGCAGCCTGGGATTCTAAGTGTTAGCCCACATATGACAACCCCACTTATTAGAACATCTAGCTGGCTGCATGGCAGAGCTGAAGACAGCATTTGTGGGGGACCATGTCTGCAAGGGGATTCCTAAGGTCCAGAAGGGTTAAGTAACTCGTCCAAGATCATACAGCTTCTTGTGGGCGGATGGAGACCTGGAATCCCAGGCCAGCTTTCCTCTTGGGTTCTCACACCTCCTGCATCCAAGGGACCCTGCCTGAGCTCAGAGCCTCCCAGGCTTGCCATCCAGGACCACATCACCCCTTTCCTCCAGGCCTCGTTGCCCTCCAGGTGCTGACAAGGCCGGGTTGCCTGCCCATGACCTTGGGAAGGGACGGGAGTGGTTTTAGCAATCTAAACACACTCCTTCCTCGCATCAGGATGCCCGGGCACTGAGTGATTTGTATGCTCTGAGCACGTCACCTCCTTTCGGGAGACAGAGAGGCTGCCTGAAAAGTCATTTTTCAGTATTTGACACAAAGTCTCTTTCGCTCTCTCGTGAAGCCAGATAACCATCAGCAGCCAGGCCGATTAGAAAAAATATATACTTGGTACCGGGAAGCCAGGGAAAGAGAGGAAGCCAGCCTGTCAGTCTTCCTTCACTCATTTGGATGGGACGTGGCGCGGCCTTCCCACTTGGCTCCACGGCTTGAGACAGAAGGTTCTCTTCAGGACAGATCAGCGTCCTGGGGAAAACAGCATCTTCCAGGGGAGGCGGCCCAAGCCTGGGCCTGGGAATCATGAGAACAAGTGTTCCAGTCCCGGCTCTGCTGCCTCCTGGGGGTGTGACCTTGGGCAAGTCACTTCCCCTCTCAGTGCTTTAGTTTCTCCATCCAATAAATGGGTATAATAATGGGGCTAGGGGCGCCTGGGTAGCGTAGTCGTTGGGCGTCTGCCTTCGGCTCAGGGCGTGATCCCGGAGTTCCGGGATTGAGTCCCACATCGGGCTCCTCCGCTGGGAGCCTGCTTCTTCCTCTCCCACTCCCCCTGCTTGTGTTCCCTCTCTCGCTGGCTGTCTCTCTGTCACATAAATAAATAAAATCTTTAAAAAAAATAACAATGGGGCTGTTCTATGGCTCAATGAGATCATGCATAGAGCGCTTACTTGCACCAGAGTCTGGTGAACAGCAAGCCATCGACAAACGTCAGCTCTGACTGGGATTGTTAAAGGGGGTACCTTTAGGGACGGTGGGACCCCTTGCCAAGCTTTGGCTGTGAAGACAGGCCCCAGGCTCTCTTCCTGACATATACGTGTATTGGGTGTTGAGCTCCAGGCCATCCATACACCTGGATTCTGCAGACACAGAATGGGCCTTGCGGGCAAGCAAGAGGACCTGACCTCACCAGGATTGGCAGGTGGGCTCCCCAGTGAAAAAATGGCAAGCAGAGACCATTTCTCTGTCTGCCCCTTGTACACCATCACCCCCACCCCCACAGCAGAAAGGACCCATAAGGTGTCCAAGACATGGCCCTACACTCAGCAAGGACCCATAAGGTGTCCAAGACATGGCCCTTCCTCCTTGCAGAGAGGTCAAATTGAGTCCCGCAGGTCAATATAGAATTCGGTTCAATGAGGATTTAGTAAATACCCAAATCTCTCCCCTTGCTTCCTCCTACCACCACTGAATCTGTTCACCCCACTGCCATCTTTCTTTGGGATCACAGGATGGTCTCCTTCCTGCCTCCCTGCCTCCCTGCCTCCAGCCTCACTGCACCCTGCTACCAGTAAGAGCTTTCCACCATGTTCAGGCCCCACTTAAACCCCTTGATAGCCTCCGCTCCAGTGTCTCAAGGGGAGGGTACCCCAGGAGAAAGCCCCAACCTCCTCATCTGAGCATCCCCAGCACCACTTCCCCTTCCCACCTTCTCTCTGGACACACCTGCCAGCCTCAGTGAGTGTCTGCCGTTCTGGAAGTCTCTGAGCTCTCACTGCAGCTGGCAAGAGCTTTGCACCTGCCGCTCACCCCCACCCCCACCACAGTGACCTTCCCTCTCCTTTCCCATCACTGTACCGCCTCACCTGTCACCCTGCCTCTGGACTGGGCTCCCCACTGTCTCCCACAGTCCCCTGCGCTTCCCCATGGACAGCGTCCGTCTTTGTGTCTGTCACCCCACCAGACGGTCTCTCATTCCAAGCTACGTTTTCAGCTTCCAGCCCATAACTGCTCAGTAGCTATGTGCAGAATGAACAAATTTACGATGCACCTGCTATGTGCCGCTCCCTGGGTTCAGCGCCGGGAATGCAGAGGCATCAAGCACAGCGCCTTGCCTGGAGGTCAAGACTAAGCACCAAGGTGAATGCAACTTAGCGACAGAGAACATAAGGTGCAAAGACAAGAGAGTTGGTTCCAGAGAGACACAGGCAACGGGGGGGGGGGGGCAGCTCAGAGCAAGAGCTGACCTGTCCTAACAGGAGGAGGGCGTCTGGGAGGCTTCCCAGGGAAGGTCCCTGGTAGACTTCGAGGGATCCAGAAGGTGGACAAGGAAGGGAAAGGAGGGGTCCCTGCGATCCTGTTCCAAACCTCATTTCAGCTCCCCCTGCAGCTGACGCCCACCCTGGCACCTCTGGCTTCCTTGCGCTATGCTGCTGGCCGGCGTGCCAGGCCCGCCACGGGATGCGGCCTGGTGCTGTGCAACAAGAGTGAGCCCTCGTGGAGGACGCTCTTGGGTTCGAATCCAGCTCTGCCACTTAGTCCCCGTATGACCTTGAGTAAGATATGTTACCTTCTGGAGGTTCTGTGAAACCAGAGTGACATTATCACCCCCCTTCCAGAGAGTGGGCATACTGGGTCGAACAGTGTCCCCCAACATTCGTGTCCACCTGGCCCATCAGAATGTGGTCTTGTTTGGGAGGAAGTTCTTTGCAGAGGTAATTTGTTACCATGAGCGTCCTTATAAGAAGAGGAGAGACAGGGACAGACACACAGGAAGGACGCCATGTGACAATGACAGAGGGGAGCATGGAGTGACGTGTCCACAAGCCAGGGGACGCCAAGAATCACTGACAACCACCGGAGCTACGGAGGCAAGGAAGGGGTCCTTCCCTAGAGCCTCTGGAGGGAGCACGGCCTGCCGACACCTGGATTTCAGACTTCTCACCTTCACGGCTGGGAAAGAATAAATTTCTGTTGTTTTTAGCCACCCAGCTGGTGGTAATTCGTTAGGGCAGCCCCGGAAGACGAATACAGTGGGCGTCAGAGCTGAGAGATGGAGTTCGTGGGACGCACTGAGCACGGAGCCTCACAGAGCCAGCGCCCCAAACACGTTAGCTCTCGCGGCAGCCGAGCCTCCCTTCCCTCCCTCCCCCAGGAGCAGAGGCCTCCGGGTCTGCAGAAGGGGATTCCTTCGGGGCGCCTGGGTGGCACAGCGGTTAGGCGTCTGCCTTCGGCTCAGGGCGTGATCCCGGCGTTATGGGATCGAGCCCCACATCAGGCTCCTCTGCTATGAGCCTGCTTCTTCCTCGACCACTCCCCCTGCTTGTGTTCCCTCTCTCGCTGACTGTCTCTATCTCTGTCAAATAAATAAATAAAATCTTTAAAAAAAAAAAAAGAAGAAGGGGATTCCTTCGGCTTCCCCTGCTGAACTGTGCCCCCCCCCCCCACGACAAGGTTCACACCAGGCTTCTTCCTAATGCTTCCCATCATCTTACATTCGCTCATGGTCTGGGGCCTCGGAAAACAAGCCACAGGATCATTTCTCCATAAAATCAGAGTCTCCGGGTCAAAAAGTATCTCAGAGGCTGACTCATCCGGTTCTTTTCTGATTCGTGAATGTCCTCTAAACCACAGCACCGTCCCCGTCTGCTCACAAATACCCTCTCTGTGTGTGCTTGTATGCGCACTGGCGTGCACGTGTGCGCACACACACACGCTCGGGAAAATCCATTTCCCTCAGCTCGTCCCATTGTAGGCTAACTGATAATCGTGTAATGCATGAACACAATGGACACACATCCCACCAGATCACGTCCCCCCACTCTCTAAAACCTCCCATGGCTCCTGCCTCCCTTCGAGCAGATTCCAGACTCTGAGCCTGGCCCACAAGCCGCTGCATACCCACCACACCCAACCATGTCCCTGAACTGGCCCACCCCCCTCTCTGGGCTCCAGGGCAGCCACAGGTCCATGCTCCCGGGCGCTGACGATGCTGGTGGCGACCATAGCTGCATCAGGCATGGCTCCGGCACTTCACAGATGAGGAACCTCACTGACGGCCCCCATCAACTCTACGAGGCAGCTCTTGTTCCCATCTTGTGGGTGGGAACACTGAGGCACCAAGAGAGATTAACTAACCCACCCTGGCAGAACCAGGATATGGCTCCAGCGGCCCAGCCCAGGGCTGGGGTCACCCCATGGGCTTCTCACAGGCAGGGAAGCACTTAGGAGCCCCTGGGCAAGTGAAACCATCCCCATTTCACAGACACAGGACACAGGCCCCGGGACACTGAGCTTCGGGTGAATGACAGAGCCAAAGGGCCAGCCCAGGCTTGCTGGCTCCAAAGCGAGTACTTGGACGGTGGGGCTCTTCTAATGCCTGAAGCCTGGTGAGGGACAGGCAGATGCGCCCGATGGAGAAAGGGAAGCCCGAGGGGCCCAGGCTGCAGGGGAGGAAGGGAAGGTGCCACGTGCCCGGGGTCACCCAGGGCCAGTGCCTGCCATGTGAACCTTCTGCCCTGGCCCCACCCATCCCCCCACCCCCCCACTCCAACTCCAAGACCCTGAGAGGGAGCCGGAACCCCCTACTGCCCTAAGACCAGATGCCCACATTGTAAACAGATCTGAGCATCAGAACACAGGAGGCGGGGACCGGATGGAGCCCCCAGCAGATGCCAGGTTCAAAAGAGAATCACAGGGAAACAGCGACACACGGGGAACTCAGCACAAAAGCATCCAAATGATAGGAAAAAACAGAGCCAGATGGGCCGGGCCTCCCCAACCAGCAAGGCTGTCACAGGCCAGCCCTGCTCAGGCCGCCTGTTCGGACACCACCGGCGAGGGCCAGCCCCGGCTGTCCCCTGCCCAGCTGGCCTTTGTGGAGACCATTCCCTTCGCCTTCCCTCTCCTTATTGAATTCCCTCTTTTTCCCCAGAGTCTTTGGCAAACCCTACCACAATCTACTCCCCCTCCCGGAATCCTGCTCTGGCTCCTGGGACTTCCGTCATCCCTCGCTGTACGTAATCCACATGCAAGCTTATCCTTTGGTCCCACCGTTCCTATGGGCACAAAACTCCAATTTTCGGGGCAGCTTTTTCACACCCGCTGCCTCAAGGGGCCCTGAGAGTAGCCTGGCAAGAGGTGTTCTTATTCCCATTGGACACATGGGGCTCAGAGAGGGCAAGTGACTGGCCCGAGGTCACACAGCTAGAAGCAGAACAGGAAGTCTGAGGCTTCCCTTGAAGTCCAGTGCTCTGGCCAGCCGAGAGCAGTGCCTGCAACACAGCCGGTGCTCAACAAGGAAGGGGTGAATGAAGTGGGTCCCTGAAGTTGATGCAGCCCTTCTCTTGCCCCCCACCAATTTTTTCCTTCTGGGTTTCTGGAGTTTCTCGGGGTCACCCCACCGTCTGAAAGCCTGTGGCAGGGAAGAGAAGAGGGAAGGGGGAGTCTCTCACAGTGCTCTACCCACCCACCAGGCTGTCAGCCCCCCAGTGGGCCGGCCCTAAGGCCCTCCCCCAACTCCCTAGTGGACTTGACAGCTGCCCACCCAGGACAACCCTAGCTTTCCCCTCAATCATAGGCCAAGATCACCCCACGATAAGGCCCAGCTGAGAGCACCCCTGCCCCAGGGAGATGGTGCGATACCGGCCATGTTTTACAAGCTCACAAATCCGCGATAAGAGCGGGCCAGTCGGCTGGTTCCAGCGAGATAAGCAAATGCCCACCTCTCCCTCCCTTGGCTCGCTGAGCACCCATGCAGGGAAGAAAGATGTAGCCAGAGCTAACGCGTGAGGAGAGCCTGCTCAGGCCCCCACACACCCCCTCCACTGCCCAGGACAGAGGGACGTTACAACAGCCCCCAGGACAGGCGGACTGGCCCCAGTCTGCAGATGAAAGGAGGTGTAGCTGTTTGCTCCTCCTGGAGATGAGCCGTCAGGGATTTTGGCAAAGGTTACCGCTCACTCACTGTGCACCGGGAGCTGGACTGAACATTGCACACGCCCGCACTCCCTTGCCTCCCACAAACCCTCCCCATTTTACAGATAAGAAACAAAGGTCCTGAGAGGCACACAAGATTGGGATCTGGGAAACAGACCATGAGGCTGAGAGCTGTGTGCAGGAGGCCTGGGGGTGTCCTGGGATGGCCCCTATGGGAGCCCAGGAAGTGTGGGAGGGAAGGCAGGCAGAGGGGCTTGGGCTGTGGTCCTCAGCCAGTCCGCTCTGGAGCTGGGCTGACTCTGAACTGAGTCAAGAGGACAGGACTCTTGTGTCCCATCAAGCAGCCACCGGGTAGGGGATGAGCCCAGCTGGACCCCATGTCTCTCAGGGCTCTGACTTTGGGGTTCTCTATCCTGATCCTCACCGGGGTGATCCAGGGACACGACCAGCCTGTCTCTGACTCTTGCAGGGACTCCCACCCCTCACCCCTACAGCACAGAGAGCCTGTGGGGCAAGGATGGTGTCAGCTTGGCCAACCAGAGGGCTGTGGTGACGGAACAAGTCTTGAGGGGCAGATGACCCAGGTTCAAATCCCAGCTCTGACACATTCTAGCATGTGTCCTTGAGCAAGTGACTGCGCTCCTCTGTGCCTCAGTTCCCCCCTGCCACTGGGACACTGGGAACCGGAATGACATCACCTTCCTCTGGGGAACTGGAGGACCCAAACTTCGTGAAGCATTCGGTGTCCAGCCCATAGAAACCTCTCGTACAACAGCCATCACCACCACCACTGTTGCCCTCTGTGATGCTACCAGCATGGTGGGGAGGGTCTCCATGCCAAGTCTGTCCCCATCCCCGCCCCTCTGACAACTGTCCCCATCCCTCGCGACACTGACAACCTCTAAGAAAGCCCAAGTATCAAAATGTCACGATTAGTAATTTACCTTCTCCGCTTTCTCCTCCTCTCCATATATTTATATTTTACTTTGTGAGGATGTGGTAAAGGTCCCCACTGCCAGCTAGCGACTCAGCCTTCCCTGCAGTGATCGAATCAAAGGCCATATTTTACCAGCATGCACTAACCCAAAGGCCATATTTCATGGGGGCGATCTAATCAGCAAACTGTATTTCCAAGGTGGAGATCTAAACTCCTGGTGATATTTCATGGCTTGAGATCTAATCATGGGGCAATATTTCACAGCGGGGATTTAATCCCAGGGGTATATTTAATGGTTGGGAGATCAGAGCTGTTCATCGTGACTTTTTACCCTTCTTTATTTAAAAAATTTTTTTATTTTGTATGTTTCAGGGAAAGTGAACATATCTTAGCAAGCCCCAACTTTGCCAATGGTTAGGTCACTGCTAATAAAAAGGAAGGTTTTTGCCAACTGGTGATTCGTCCAGCCCTCTCTGATGTCACAAAAACTTCTTGGGACATAAGTGGATTGGCAGGGTTCCTCTCAAATCTAGGAGGGACCTCCAGATTCAGTGTCCAAGCAGGACTACCATTCTTTATTCATTCACTCTTTCATTCATTCACTGATTCATTCCACAAATGTTCCGAGTGCCTGCTAAGGGCTTGGAATTACTGATCCAGAGGGAGCAAGATATATACCGCCTGTTATCTATCCACCTGTTTGTGAACCCCCAAATTCCTATGTTGAAACTCTAACCCCCAGTGTGATAACAATCGGAGGTAGGGCCTCTGGGAGATACTTAGGTTTAGATGAGTTCATGAGGTGGGCCTCCACAATGGGATTAGCTCCCTCTGCCACCCCCGTCTCTGCCCCGAGAGGACACCATGAGAAGGTAGTCCAAGGCAAGGCAGCAAGAAGGATCTCACCAGGAACTGGATCTGCTGGTACCATGGCCTTGGACTTGGAGCCTCCAAGTCCATATGAGAAATATATGTCTATGGCATTTTGTTAGAGCAGCCTGAGCTGGCTGGGACACCTCCCCTGCCATCAGAAGTCACTCTACTAGGAGAGGCAGATACTCAGCACACAGTCACAAGGGGGATGATGGCTGCCTCAGGGTAAGCGCCCTGAAGAAAGGAAGAGAGGCTATGGGCACGTGGACCCCAGACCCAGCCAGGGAGGTCAGTCTTAGCATGTGTTCTAGCAGATGACATGAGGTGGGGTTAGGGAGACCAGGAGAGGAAGGGAGGGGATTCTAGGTGATAGAAAAGACACATGCAAAGGCTCTGAGGTCACACAGAACCTGCTCAATCAGAGGGACAAGAAGACTTGTCAGATGGACCCAGGCTGCTGGGGGAATGACCCAATCCTGACACTTCTCAGCTCTAGCACCTGGGGCCAGAGATACTCAACTGGATTGGGCTTTAGTTTCCTTGCTGGTAAAATGGGATAGTAACAGAACTTACTCCAGAGGATTTTGAACACTTTTCTATAAACAAAGGGAAGCCTCCAGCGGATTTTGGGAAGAATCAGATGTGCATTTTTCAAAGGCCCGGCTAGCGGCTATTTGGAGAATGGACTCCAGGAGGGCAGAAAGCAAGCAAGGGGTCCAGCTGGGATGCTGCTGAAGACATTCAGGGGAGAGACACTGAGCTCTGTGGCTGAGGAAGGGGAAGGGGGGCAGCCCCGAGTGACATTCTGGAGGGCTCTTTACAGGCCAAAGGAAGTGTATGGAGAGTGAGTTCCGGGTACCTGGCTTTGAGACAGATGGTTTCCCTCTCACTCCTCCGTTGTCCCAGGAGAGGCAGGAAGGGTGCAGAGAGAGAGAGAGACTTCTATCCTACAACTCACCTCCTTATCACCCGGCAACTCCCTGCTGAGAGATTCACAACCCCTCCCTCGTGCCCTGCCCTGATGGTTCTGCCTTCCCCAAGCCAATTTTGAGCAAATCAATCTCCCAGGTAGAGAACAGAAAGCTACAGAAAGCTACGAGATGTTCCAACACAATACGTGTTTGGGGATGGGGAATTAAAGCTTCTGGGGAGCCTAGAAATTCTCATTAAATATCACAGTTCATCACTCACCTCATTGCCAGTGCATTTGCACCGCCAGGGCTGTAATAATCTTTCCAAATGCATAATGCTTTGTCATTTTGCAAACACTTTATTTCGCCTGAATCTCACCTGGAAGGCAGGTGGGGCAGCATGCCTATTTTATAGATGGAGAAACTGAGGCTCAAAGAAGGGAAGCGACCCACCAGGCTATGGGGAGACACAGACGAATGGTCACCACTGTAGCAGTGGCAAGCGCGTCCTGAGCCCTGGTACCGTGGAGGCACTTCTGGATGTTTACAACCCTATGAGACAGGTATGACTATAATCCCCATTTTTAGAGGGGGAAACCGAAGCACAGAGAGGCAAAGGTGCTTCCTCAAGCACACAGCCAGTATGTGGCGGAGCTGGGACTCTGACCCAGGAAGTGTCACCCCGAGATCTATCTTTAGTCACCAGGTTGGAGGAATTCAGCTTGATCTGCCCAGGGTTCGTATCACGACACTTTAGCTACCCGTGGGCTACACAGCCCATGAATTAAGAGCCTGAGAAAGGCTATTAGGAATCACAAATCCATGTGAATCTCGCTGCCTGGAGAACTCAGGCCAGACACATACTCAGTTTTGGTGTCTCTCCTCGTTCACTGACTTTTATATTTGGAAACCATGCCAAAACTCAGTCAGGGGAGTATTTCCTAGAAGATCATAGACATAAGCAGCCAGCTTCCAAACCCGCACCCCAGAAAAAGACAGAAGGGTGGATGGGGCATGCCCCTAGCAGGCTGCTGGTCCCCAATCCTGGGTCCAGCACCCAGATGGGTCTGTCAGTCCCAGTCACTGTCCAATCTGTGGGGACACCTTGCTCCCTTTCTGCAAGGGTACAGGGAGTTGGGGCCTCCCCAGGATTTGGAGCTGTCCAAAGGGATGCGCTCTCATTATTTTTGAACTCAAATGGAGGGTTAGACATGTTGCATACACGACAGGATGCACACTGGTGAACAACTGCCACCAGGGGCTGGTGAGGGGGCATGTGGGTGTCCACCTGCCCACCCCCACGGCAGAGAACGCACAGGGCCAGATGGTCCTTCCGCCGGGGGCAGGACCCCAACAAAACCTGGGGCTGGCTCATGGTCCAGGCTAAGGCTCCGGAGGCCCCAATCTTCTTATCTCAGGACAGCCTCCCTGCAGAACCAGGAACCTGACAGCCTGACAGCCCATCACCAGATTGCAGCCTGTGTACGGTGGGGGCCCAGAGATGTGTCTCATTTGAATCTCATTCGAGGAAAATGATTAAAGGTTCAGAGGGATTAATTTACAAGGAAAGATTAAAGGAACTAAATCTGTGTAGCTTGGCTTAACCATGACCGAGATTGGGGACTTCGGGAATGTTTCCAAATATTTGAAGAGAGTGGCAACCCTGGGGAGGGGCAGAGGAGAGGAAGGAAATGAGGGGAAGGGGCACCGGAAATGATGACCAAGATGAAATTGGGAAAAATGTCTTGTCATCTTTGAAATAGTGGCTGGCATAGGAGCTCTCTGTGTGTGAGGCCTGAGGCTGGGAAGCTTGATGGACATTACGTCATTGCATGGTATCTGCTTTTCAGATGGGGAAACTGAGGCACGGCCTGAGTCACATGGCTGGCGAGTATCAGAATGTAAACCCAAGGTGACTCTAACTCTTACCCTGAGTAACTTGGAATCACCCGGACCATTACTTGGCAAATCCCTTCTCCCATTCTCTGTGGGCAGAACATACTTCCCCACTCATTAATCTAGGGTATGGTCATGTGACTTGTTTTGACCCAGGGGGTGTTGGATGCCAGCAAAATCTCTTTCACTTCCACCTTCCACACTCAGGGAGCTGGGACCCTGGAATGAACCCACATGGGGCAGGTCAGCTGCAACCTGGAGCCTAGCCCAGATGGACCCACAGCTTCAACAGAACCACCCAGCCGAGCCAGCCCAGATGAGCTGCCCCTTCCCCCCTCCCCAGCCATAGGTCCTTGGTTATTGGGATAAATGATTGATTTAAGCCACCAAGTTTGGGGTTGGTTATCACACAGTTACGGATCTCATGATATTGGAATGCTGCCCAAGGCCTCCTGCGACCAGGATTAATGCCAGCTTTCCAGGCTCATCTCTGACCTCGTGCCCACTGGTACCCTAGACACAAGATTCTCATGGTTTCTGGAACATTCTTTTGACTGCCATATATCTTGCTCACTCGCTTTCATTTTTCCCCAGCTATAGTGAGGCATAATTTACACAAAATAAAATTCGCCGATTCACAGAGATGCTCTTCTCACAGAGTTTATGATTTAATGGGGAAAAAGAGAGCCCCAAATCTCAGTGACGGTTGGTGCCTCAAAGTTTGTGGAATAAAGCTCCTTTATTTTGTAATCAACGGGGACACTGAGTCTCAGACACGGGGGGACACAGGAGACCCAGGTGGCTTGACTCCTAGCTCAGCGCTCCCTGCACTGCCCCCACAGCATCCACTGGACTGCTGGGGAGGAAGCCTCTTCAGCCAGCCAGCAGGGTCCCACTCAGGGTACCAGGTAAGCTCGTGCCTCAGCCTGGGAATTACCCAGCTGCCTCTCTCAGGGGCTTCTGGGCTGCTTTTAGAATAGCACGCAGGGTTCAGGTCACTCTCTTAGAAAAAGGATATTACCTGGGGGACTGCAGGCTGGCTTGGGAGGGAGCGGGGCGGTTTCCCACAATGCTGTGGGCCCAAGGTGCAGCGGGTGAAGAGGGGTGCTGTCGCATCTGCTGGATGAGATCACGAGCACTCGTGTGATTCATCAGAAGAACCAGAGACGAAAACACGGGGGCCAGGAGCACGGGTCAAGTAGATGGACACAGCAGTGAAATCCACAGGTAATGTTGCCAGATGCTTTCCAACCCCATTCCTCAAACCCCATTTGGTACACTGGCCTCAGTCCCTCCTGTTTGTACTGAGGACCGCTCTTAGGCAGTCACTGAAGGGGGACAGTTTGGTGGGGGGGGGTGAGAGGAAGGAATTCAGGAATGAGTGGCATGTTTCATTCACGCATGCACGCGTTCATTCATTCAACAGTGATGACCAAGACAGACACACGGAGTCTTCTTTCTCATGAGACTCACGAATTACCTAATCACAGCTCTGGCAGCTGCTCGGAGGGAACATACAGGTGTCCTATGACAGCTGGCAGCAGGTGGACGGGACCCAGGCCACCAGTGCAGGGAAAGCAGGAACGAGTCGCCCTCAAGAGACACTTTCTGGTAAAAAGGAAGCATGGCCTGCCAGATGCTCAGGGCTCTGTCCCCCAATATAAAGGGTCTTCAAGGACAGCAAACGGAGGTGCCTGGGCATAGGGCAGACCAGGAGGAGGGGGGAGAAATGAGGAAGGCACATTCCCTTCCCTGGTGAGAAAGGAGCCCTGAGCCCATGGTCTGTGCAGGAGTCACAGGTGAGGAGTGAGGCCCAGAGACTGGAGATCTGCACAGGTTCCCCAGGGCAGGCCTTTCACGGCCTCTCCAACTTCCAAAAGAGAGCCGGCAAGTCTCCGAAGTAGATAGGAACTGCAATACTGACCCTGGAGTGGGAGGGGAAACCAAGTCAGCCCCTTGTGCCTCACCCCTCCTTACAGGCACCTCCCAGACCTCCTTGGTTCACACCATGGACCTCCCATACTTTGTTTTGTTGAGGGATGCTGGATCTAACCAAGTTGTTTTGGGGGCAGGCTTGCTCGTCTTTCCAGGCCCCACCATCTCCAAAGGGGGAATGAGGTCATACCCCTTCATATGGAGTAGCATGGATTCAACACCCTGACGTGACTCTTGTACCTACCATGTGGCGGAAATGCCCCATTCATTCATTCATTCATTCAGCAAACGTTTACTGGGCACATTCTGTAAGCCAGGCATTGCTCTCGATGCTGAGAAGACAGAGTGGATGATACACAGCCTCCAACCTCAAACAGCATAGAATCTGGTGGACCCCAGCCAAGGAAACACGGATGTATACGTTACAGATGGCGTCCCTTAGAGGAGAGACCCCCAGGAGGTGAGGGAGCGGGCATACAGACACCAGAAAATTAGGGTTCCCAGCAAAGGGGGAGAAATGCCAAGGCCCCGAGCCCACAGTGCGTGTGGCGGCTCCTCAGTAGAAGTCGGGGCAGCAGATGCACAGTGAGTTACTTGTGGCCGTCGTTACTATTACTTTTGTTATTAACTGTAATTTATTACTATCCCTTAATATAATGTGATGTATGCCTGAAAGATACAGCCTGAGCTCCCCAGTCCTCACAACCCTCAGGGGGTTCTGCCTTCCTGGGGGACCCCCACCCCCAGGCCATCCCCTCCTCACCGGTCCTGCTGGGGGCCATGCAGCAGCCCCACCCTGGCCAGGACCAGCAAGCACAGTACCCAGGGCCCACGAAAACATCCTTGTTTTGATTTTTTTTTTTTTACGGGGGAGGGAGGATATAATAACAATGAATATATAATCATGAACACATGGAATATATTTGCCTTTATACCAATGTTGCCATAAAATACACATTTTAAAACTTTTTTTTTTAAGATTTATTTTATTTATTTCAGAGAGCAAGAGAGAGCATGAGGGTGGGAGGGGCAGAGGAAGAAAGAGAGAGAGAACCTCCAGCAGACTTCCTGCTGAGTGCGGAGCCTGATGGATGTGGGACTCGATCTCACGACCCTGAGATCACAACCTGAGCTGAAACCAAGAGTTGGACGCTTAACCAACTGAGCCACCCAGGTGCCCCTAAAATGTTTTATATGAAGAAGGTACCCATGGCTACAACACTGATAGGCCTGTGAAAGTCATGGTGTGACTCTTCTCTGCAGGGTGGGGAGTGGACACCTGTTCCACACTTGGCCACCCCCAAGCTGCCCCTCTAACCCTCCCAGACCTTGGCCCAGGAAGGCTGGAGCCCAAACGAGCTGCCATGAGCCTCTGACACCTCCCCGGCCCCCCTCCCCCTGGCTGATGGAGCCCCCACCTGGTGACAGGAAGCTGAGACCGATGGCCTGCTGCCCCCATTCCCACGCTCCCATGCTTCACTTCTCTGAGCCATGGGCAGTGGTGTTTCTGGGAGAGCTGCTGCCTCCATTTCTTGGTGAGTCCCCCTTCCTTCCCCTTAAATCTAGGGAAGCGGTGATTTAATATTAATATTTATTCATGTACTCAATTCTTTCCCTGTTAAATAATTTCTCAGCTGTCGGAGGCTTCTGAAGGCTAATTTAAAACAGGTGTCATGGTTATCTAACTTATGCCCTCGGATTCTCAGAGAGAAGGAGTGGGGACCTGCGTCCCTGCACCCACCACCCATACTGCTCTGCCCTCCACGAGGGGTCTCAGCACCATGGACAGAGCAGTCCTTCATAAGGCCAAGCCCCTGGGGTGGGAGTCGGGGGCCACCCACAGCACGGGCCACTGGAGAAGCTGACGCCAGGGCTGGACCCTACAAGGGAGGGGGCACTGACAGGAAGGAGGGTTGGGGACAAAGAGAGACGAAAAGGCCTTTCGAGCAGTGCCGAACAATCTATGCACATAGAGTAACAGTAATAGACTAATAGCTGATCCTTGTATGGAATTTACTGTGCTCCTGGCACCGCTCCACGCATGTCACATATATTAATTCATTTAATGCTTACACAACCGCAGTGGGTTCCAAATTATTACCCCATTTCACAGAAGAGGAAATCGAAGCAGCAATTGGGGGGTTAGATAACTTACGCGATATCACATGCCAGTAAGAGGTGGGTCAGGGATTTGAACTCAGGAAGACAGATGTGGGGTTCAAAGCTGAGTCTCCCTCTGGGCAGCCGAGGGGCCTCTCTAAGGTCCTACTTCCTTGCTGCAGAAGTGCAGAGCCTCCTTATGAGGGTTGAAGGTCTAAGAGAGGCCTCAGCAGGCCTCTGGGAAATGTCTGGACACACAGTATGTGGTCCAGAGAAAGCCTTGAGCCCTCTCTTTCCAGCCAGCATTCCCCTCCCTTCCCACTGCCTTCCTCTTTCCCCAACAACCTCACACTTCAAGGTTACATCTGTTACAGCTGATTGAAACCTAGGCGATCTCTTCGAAACTGGCCAATGAGAGCGTGCCACACGAAGGCGGCTTGTCCCATGGTGGCTCCGGTCACATCCCTCCAGGCTGCAATTCCTGGGCTGTGACTCTCTGGGAGCCTTCTCAGCCAGAATCCCTGACCCTTCGGCTAAACTCACCGACCTCAGGGACCCTTCCATCCACACACACATGCCCCCAGCAGGTTCAAATTCAGACTGCCATCGTCTTCTCCACCTACCAAGAAGCTTGATTGGCTGTAGGATATATTCTGAAGACAATGGGCATATTGAAGATGGCTTTCCAAAGTCCATGTGCCACCTCCCCCAGTCCCATCTCTAAGACACAGGCTTCCTCCCTTGCACAGGGTCATATTGCTCTAAGCGGAGGGAATTGCCAGCAGGAGTGAGGCGAGGGGAGTAAGACATCACAACCATTCCTCGGGTATTATGCAAACCCATGCAAATTAACAGAATGCAGACCACACCGATGAGTGTGTTTGTAAACGAGAGATGAGGGGACAGGGCAAGGCAGTAATCAGCTGGGGAAAAATATTTCATCCTGGGAAGCTTGCAAGTTTTATGCATGTGTGAGGTGAGCACAGGCAGATTCATGTGCATGCACCAATATGTGTGCAAACACACACACACACACATGCCCACGGTTCTTAACAGTCATCTCCGGGTATGTGCTCAGAACTCTGTTGGATTTTCTGGGCAGAGGCAAAAACCTCAAGTCCTGGACCTCTGGGCCTGGGGTCTGGGCCCTTCAGAGAGCACTCACTGACTGGATTACTCCCAGGTCTTGGCCCTCCAGCCATCAGAGCCCACGCAATCCTGAAGTTTATGGAAAGGGTCTGTTCCCAAAGTTCCCTTACAAGTCAGCTTCTTGGATCAAGCAATACACCTTCCCAGAGAAACAGTGTCGGTAGACACAATAAACAAGGTCATGGTGAAAAGCACAGACTTCGAGAATGGCACACTTCAGCAAATAATTGAACCACTTTGCTTCCTCATCTATAAAAGGAGGGGGGATAAAAATATCCACCAACCTCAAATGGGTTGAAAAAAACAGGACATAATGCATGTCAAGGGCCCGGCATCCAACAAGTACTTCATAAACCATGGGTGCGGCCACTGGAATCACTGCTAATGTTATAGCTTACTGCTCTCATCATTGATGGCTTTCGGAGTCCCAGGCTGGCCCCCCAAAGCCCTCTCAATGCCGAGAGTAGATGGCGAAGACGTTCTATTTGTACTTGTGGTCCCAGTGATTGAAAACAGTGTCCTGGGGGAATTGTGCTGCATTCTAAATTCTCTGTTGGGACTCTTCCCACCTCGCCCAGGAAAAAGGAGGCAAGCCCTCCAGAATCTTGCGGGAGAGCTGTGGGGAGGGAGATGGGGGGATGGGTAGAAACTCCCAAAGAGGGGCGCCTGGGTGGCACAGCAGTTAAGCGTCTGCCTTCGGCTCAGGGCGTGATCAGCGTTATGGGATCGAGCCCCACATCAGGCTCTTCTGCTATGAGCCTGCTTCTTCCTCTCCCACTCCCCCTGCTTGTGTTCCCTCTCTCGCTGGCTGTCTCTATCNAGAAACTCCCAAAGACTAGTTCTGTGTAAACCCACCCTACAGACGGAGAGCAGGATTTCTCCTTGGGAAATTCATCCTCACAGAGCATCTGCTAGGCGCCAGGAGCTGTCCTGTTCACATCATATCCTTCAATCCTGATGGCCTATCTGGAAGGCGGGCATCATTACCCCATTTTTCAGATGGGACGGCTAAGGCTCTGAGAAGCAGGGTCACTTAGTGTCAAGATCATCTGTTAGAGCCTGGGAGAGGCCAGGCTAGAATTCAGGTCTGTTTAGCTCCAGAGTCCATGCTCTCTACTAACGTTCCATAATGCCTCCAGGAATCAAAAAAATGGAGTCCCATGTGTCTGGGTGCTCACAACTCAGGAATTTGTAAGCGGAGGATGCCCTCCAGCACCCTTCCTGCAGTTTTCTGACCAGATGAAGAATTCTGTCTTTTCCAAAGTAGCTTCCCCATAGACACTGCCTTGAAAATCCTCCTTGTACCCCCCTCCCCAAATTAACCCCACCACCACCCTGCCCAGACACAGCTCCTGGCCTGGGGAGCAGAAGTCTCTTCCTATCCAGACCCTTTACTATATGTCCCTCATTTAGGTCTTTGATCTTTCTGATCCTCGTTCTGCAGGTTCCTTAGACCAGGTCAATCACTAGATCCTTCCTCCTGCACAAAGTGCGGGACACACACCTGGGGGGTTAGCCCACACCCAGGAGGTGCTCAGGGCCTGACAGAGAGTCAGCATCCTACAGATTCACTGGTCTGGTGGGCCTGACCTGGCACTAGAAGCAGGGAGTGGGCTCTGGCCTCCAACAGGGGCCCCAGCACCTCTCCTCTGAGAGGGCTGGAGAATTAATATTAGCACAATCATTTTAATCAGGCCATGATTAAGAGGCACATGCATAATTCACCGGCTCTCCCCTCCGCCTTGCTCTTTGCTTTCAGAGGTGGCAGGAACATGGCACTGGCTCATCCGTGATCCCTCTGCCTTGTCTGCCACCCCTTNTCGTGCTCTCTCTGCCTCATCTGCCACCCCTGCATGCTGGGGGAGGCGACCCCCCAGTGAGTGGGCCACCTTGGGAAGGAGGATTTAGAGCAGCCTCTGTTCCAGGGACCCCACATAAGGGATGGAAAAGAGACACGTCTTCCCCGGGTTCTCTCCAGGACACTTCCAGCCAAGAGAGGGATGCGGAGAGGTTCCAGGCTGACCCTCCCTCTTTAACCTTGGACTTCTACCCCCCACCCCCACCCCTGCTATCTCTCTAGGGGCTGCTTTTTTACTCCATGGTCGACTTCCCCCAATCCTTCAAGACTCTTTCTCTTTTCCCTCCCTACCGTCTATTGGGACTAACTTTACATATTTACATCCCACTGGGTAAAATAGGGTGGCCGGTTATTTGTCCTAAAATCACCTTCTTCAACCGCAGATTTTACCAAATGCCAGAGTTAGAAGGGCGTATTTACATTAAACGATCCAAATCCTCCAGACTATAACGGGGAAACAGAGCCCAGAAAGGCAAGTGACTTGCTCAAGGCCACACAGTGCATCAGTGGCAGAGCCAGGGGCAGAATTCTGACTTCTAGACTCCCAAGACGGAGCACCTTACCCAGACTTCAGATGAGGGTCACACAGACATCTGAGCGTGTGCATCAGGGGTTGGGNTTGCGTTAACCTTGGACTTCTACCCCCCACCTCCACCCCTGCTATCTCTCTAGGGGCTGCTTTTTTACTCCATGGTCGACTTCCCCCAATCCTTCAAGACTCTTTCTCTCTTCCCTCCCTACCGTCTATTGGGACTAACTTTACATATTTACATCCCACTGGGTAAAATAGGGTGGCCGGTTATTTGTCCTAAAATCACCTTCTTCAACCGCAGATTTTACCAAATGCCAGAGTTAGAAGGGCGTATTTACATTAAACGATCCAAATCCTCCAGACTATAACGGGGAAACAGAGCCCAGAAAGGCAAGTGACTTGCTCAAGGCCACACAGTGCATCAGTGGCAGAGCCAGGGGCAGAATTCTGACTTCTAGACTCCCAAGACGGAGCACCTTACCCAGACTTCAGATGAGGGTCACACAGACATCTGAGCGTGTGCATCAGGGGTTGGGGTAAGTGCTGGGAGGTGGAAACCTGGCTTGGCCACTGGCTTGTGACTTTGGACAGGCTACTCATCCTCTCTGGGCCTCATCGTGTGCAAAATGACAGTCATAGGATGGCTCCCACCTCGGGGGACTTAACCTTGGGTGATAAGCATGTCAGGAAATGACAAACGTTGGCGAGGATGCAGAGAACGGGGAACGCTCTTACACTGTTTGTGGGAATGCAAGCTGGTGCAGCCACTCCGGAAAATAGTACGGAGTTTCCTCAAAAAGTTGAAAATAGGGCTACCCTATGACCCAGCAAATGCACTACTAGCTAGGTATTTACTCCAAAGATACAAAAGTAGTGAGCCAAAGGGGCACCTGCACCCCAATGTTTATAGCAGCAATGTCCACAATAGCCAAACTATGGTAAGAGCCCAGATGTCTAATGACAGTTGAATGGATAAAGAAGATGTGGTGTACACACACACACACACACACACACACACACACACACACTGGAATACTACTCAGCCATCAAAAATGAAATCTTACCATTTGCAACAATGTGGATGGAACTGAAGGGTATTATGCTGAGCGAAATAAGTCAATCAGAGAAAGATAATTATCATATGATCTCACCCACATGGAATTTAAGAAACAAAATAGAGGAGCATAGGGGAAGGGAGGGAAAAATAAAACAAGACATAATCAGAGAGGGAAACAAACTATAAGAGACTCAACTATAGGAAACAACCTGAGGGTTGCTGGAGGGGAGGTGGGTGGGGGGATGGGGTAACTGGGGGATGGGCATGAAGGAGGGCACGTGAGGGAATGAGCACTGGGTGTTATATAAGACTAATGAATCACTGAACTCTACGTCTGAAACTAATAATACATTATATGTTAATTAATTGAATTTTAATAAATATTTTTTAAAAGCATGCAGAAAGCATCTAGCCCCAAGCCTAACGGACCAGAAGGGCTCACTAAGTGGCACCACTTGGCTCAGGATGGGTCCCCAGAAGCAGACCGAGACAAGGGTTCGAGCGCGGGTAGTGTATTTGGAGGCCATTCCTGGCAGCACTGTCAGGGCCCGGTGGAAGCCAGACAGAGTTTGTTCTCGGGCAGCTCCTGCGGTGGGTGACCAGGGCTCAGTCCCCTGGCAAGCACTGGGAGCCAGCACCAAACATAAAGCCTCAGAGTCACCATGCCCCAGGGGAAAAAGGTGGCAGGGTACCAGGTGGGCAAGACGGGCTCTGCCAGGCAGAGAGGCCCTGCGGCAAAGGCAGGCTGGAGCTGGCAGCTGAAGTGGGTGCCGCACTCTGAAGTGAGAAGACAGGGGGGCCGTGGGGTCCCGACAGCATCTGTTCTGCTGCTTAACAGCCTCTGTACCACCAGGGACGGGAGGAGGGATTCCTGGGTCGTCTTATCAGCTCTTCCCCTTGTGGCTTCAGACCCAGGCGCTTCCCTCACTTCAAAGCTCCCATTCTGTCCGTGGCAGGAAGGATGGTAATGAAGCATGAAGGTTTGGGACCAGATAAAAGAACTGCCCATCTGTGAAGATGCTTAAACACTGGCTAGGAGGATTTGGGGAACGTGTGGAATTCCTTCCCTGCAGCGCCTCAAGGGCTCTCTGGTGACATGGGGGGGAGAGGGGGGACAGGGCAGCACTGCTGAGATTCGGGGCATCAGCAGCAGGGGTGGAATGCAGCACAGACCCCACAGCCCTGGGGGTTTCTGCCCGCCGCGTGCAGCCCCTGCAGGTATGCGCTGCTCAGAGGGACACACGAAGCCACAGAGCCAACGGGGCTGAGCTCCCTGGAGCATCACGTGGGTGAGGCATTATTTTTATATTCAGATAAACTGAGAGCTGGTAGAGCCTTATCACAGAATACGACTCAGCAGCGAATACTAACAAATGACTGATACTTGCCACCATCTGAGTAAATCTTAGCATTATGCCGCGGGAAAAGAAGTCAGACCCGGAAGACCCAAACTGTATGATTCTATTTATAGACAATTCTAGAACAGTGACCAGGAGCAGATAATGGTTGCCTGGACCCAGGGTGGAGACAGAGGGGCGTGAAGGGACTTGGGGGGCTAATGGGTCTTTCCTGTATCTTGATGGTGGCGGCATTTGCACGAATGAACACATTTGTCAAAAGTCCTGTAATTGGACAATTAGAACTAGTGATTTTTGTAGGTAAATTGTATGTCAACTGAAGCTGATTTTAAAAATCAGAAAAATAATAAATCCAATTTATCTCAGAGTGGAGTGACTTGGGAATCAAGGCACATGCGACATACACACGGTGCACGTATATAACACACCACACACAACACACGCACACACACACTCCCCAGAGACACTTGACTAGTACGGGAGGCACACATCTTGGAATTCAGACAGATTTATGTTCAAACCCCAGCTCTAGCCCCTCACAAACCATGTGACTTTGGACAAGTCAAAGTCACGTCACCTGTGTGTGCCTAACTGCTCTTGTGTGTACGAAACTGCTATGGACTGAATTGTGTTTCCCCAAAACTAATACAAAGGAAGCCCTGATCCCCAGTGTGACTGTATTTGGACATGCGGCTGTTAGCAGGTAATTAAAAAATTGAGGTTAAGTGAGGCCACAGGGTTGGGTCCTAATCCAGTAGGACAGGTGGACTTATGAGAACATGGGGAGATCTCTTCCCCCTTGAGCCTTCAGAGGCAAGGGCGAGTGAGTGCAGAGAGAAGGCGGCCATCTACAAGCCCGGAAGAGAGCCTCTCCAGAAACTGGAGACTCTGAGAAAAACCAATGTCTGTGGTGTTTTGTTATCACAGCCCAAGCTAACTAAGGCAAAGGCGGACGCCAGTTCTGTTCTGTTATTGTGAGGATAACATCAGATTATATGTATATAAGTGCCTTCTTCCAAAACCCTCGTGCTTAATAAACTTTATTTAATACAGGGTGTTAGGTGGATACTTCCAGCTCTGATAACAGGAAACTGCAACTTGACTTGCCTGAAACAATGTTGCAAATATATGATCTCACATAGGAAGTCCTGAGTGAGGGGACTCCTAGGGCTAACTAGTTCAGTGGTCCAGGCCCTCACAGAGGTCTCAGGTCTCATTACTTTTCTTCCCTGCCCCTCTCAGCCCGTTAGCCTAACTGCCCTCATGGTTACAGGATGGCTGCAACCATTCCTGGGAGGAAGAGAGACCATCTCTTCCCATGTGCTCCCTTTTGTTCATTGACATAAGCCTTTCCTGGAAGCCCCCTTGCAGATGTCCTCTCATCGGCCAGAACCCTGTCAGGTGCCTGTGACCTGACACAGGGATGGGGACAGCCAAGATTGGCTTAGCCTGAGACCGATCACGACTTGGCGCATGGGGCTGGAGGTGGTGCCACCTCCGTGAAGTCTATGCCCACATGGAGAAAAGTGAATTCCTGAACAGAACTAAAGTCTTACTAAAAGAGAGTAAAGCGTGAGAATGGTTGTTTGGCAGGTGATCAAGAGAGTTGGTGGCAAGAAATAATAGGAATGGCTTTTGTTTATTGAGTGCCTGTGACGAGCGCTGTGCGTCAGCTCACCCTAGCAGGTCATGTGAGTTCCCATTTTACGGCAGACGAAAGAGAGGCTCAGAGAGGAAGAGTCAGTGGAACGGGCCACCTGGCTACTGTGTGGCAGAACCAGAACTAAAACTTTCCATCTCTGAGGACTGGGCTCTTAACAGCTCCGCTAGCCACTTCCTTGGCATGGCTATTACTTTTCGGTTGGTGTTTTTAGCCTCGCCGGGATTTCATGGGCCATCAGGCGCTTCCTGGTCCAGAGCAGAGAGGAGAGCGCTTTCCCCTCCATGCTGGTGGGAGAGCCCTGGCTCCTCCGCTCTATGTCTCCACGGCCCTCTGGCAGGAGGAAGGCCAGGAGTCTTTCTGGAGAGAACTGTTTCTAAGTGAAGTGACAGGTGCACCCATTCTAGGCTGGTCTTTGTACCACGGACACATTCTCACGGAGCCTGGGGAGACTCTGGAAAAGAAGGGTTCTTGAAATCGCACGACCCACTCACTTCTCCTCATGCCTCAGATAGACAGAAGTTTCTCCGGAGCCTTCCAAGTCCACTCTGTGCCCAGTCTCGCCTTCCCAGGCACTTCCACGTGCAGCCTCGCCCATTGCCCTGCATGTCTGCTCACTCCTGGATTTGCTCAAGCTGTGCCTCTCACCTAGAAGGCCCTCCTCCCTGCATCCAACCCAACCTGACCCCCATAAGTCCACCTCCTCCAGGAAGCCCTCCTTAGGATGCCACCTAGTCTAACCTCTCCCTCTCTGAATGCAAAAGAACTTTGTAGACAATGCCGCTGGGTCCCAAATCTGTAGCCTGTTAGCATCATAGAAGGGGGAAGGGTAAAGTAAAATTTCCCCAACCTGCATAATGGCCAGGATTAAAAAGCATGATTGTGTGTGATTAAAAGCATGAACTCTGAAATTGGGCAGCGTGGGTTCAGGTTGTTCTGACAATTGCTGCTGTGCAACCTTGAGCAAATTACTTGACCTCTCTGTGCTTTAACAGCCACCACCCCCACCCCCCAGGTAAAATGGAGACACTAATAGTACTTACACCCATAGGATGGTTGTGAGGATTATATGAGGTTAAAAAAAAAAAAGTAAAGCACCTAGAATAAAATCAAACAACTAGAAGATATTTGATGACTAATAGGTATTTTGACTGATTGAATCAGACTCTCTGAACCCCGAAACATGTATTTTTTTGTCTTGTCCCAAATGGGTCTTTTGTGGCCGGCCAGCAAGGATTCAAGGTTGGCCATTAGTGAGTTGCTGGTCTGTCTTATTCTTAGAATCCCTACTCAGAAATGGTCATCGGCTCCCTTTTGCCCCTAAGTCCCCATTCCTCAGCTGGACATCTGGTCCCCAACCTCCTTCTCCCACCTCGCCCCCCTCCCTTGCTCTCTGCTTGCATCCGTTCAGGCCGGAATAGGATTCCCAGATGCGGCATGTAGGTTCAGCTATGCTTTTGTCCATGCTGGGTCCTCTAACTGTGCCTTTCCTATGAAGGCATCAGCACCACCACTCCCTGGGGGCCTGCTGAGTGCTGGGGCTCGGGACGGAGGCTAGGTTTGAGCACGGAGCTCTGCGGGCCCAGGGCCATGCCCTTAGCCATTAGCCACGATGCCTGACTGGCACGGCTGCTCTGTTGAACCCCTCCCAGTCCCATGTGCAGAGAATGGTACCCCCCAACCCCCACTCATGGAGACCCTGCTCCACTCCTGGTTTAGAGCCCACACGCTCCCAGCCACCCGGCAGACGGCTTATAGAGATAAGCACCCACATGGCGGAATCCACACTGTAGCACCAGGAAGCCCATTTGCAGCCTTTTCCTCCCTCCAGCTGGGGTTGGCAAAGCGGGCTCTCCCCGCCAGAGGAGCAGCAACACATACTCCCTGGCAACAAGCTCCTCTTCCCCGTTTGTCAATCAGACGTAACTAGCTCTGTGAGAACTCCCTACCCTGGGCCGGGGCCGCCGTGCAGGGGCAGAGGTGTTCCAGCCATAAGCAAAGACACTCGCTAACGCGGCCACCTGTGCCACTGTCCTCAGGATGGTGGCAATAGCAAGGAGGCGGATGATTTCCCTGAGGTCTTCCGATGAAAATGGAATTAACTCTTGAACCCGTGGGATCCCTTTGTGAATGGGGAAGAGCAGGGGACCCCAGCATCTCAGACAGTGTTAGAGAGAGGGCTGGAGGGGGATTATAGGAAAGCAAGAAGGAGGAAATGTTGTCGGGGCTTTGTTCTTCAGCTGCTCCTGGGCAGGGATGGAAGTCCCCAAGCACGGGGACGCACCTCAGCTCTCCACTCTTCCTCCACCCAGCACCTAACTCCAGGCCAGGTGCCCCCAGGGCTTGGCGTGCCTGTGGACATGCCTTCATGAGGACTCTGAGCCCTCCACAGAGGGAGGTCAGAGAGAATGGCTGAGTAAACAGCAACTCTCACAGCCAGCATCGCTCATTAAATATTAACACTGTCCATTTGCTTGTATGTGAGTGCACCCGCTGGGTGAGCAGTTCCCTCGGCTGCAAACCCATTGACAAGCCCTGAGCTCTCCCGTCCTGCTTTTATAACTCCCATGGGGCTCCTAGGGCCCCTGAGCTGCCCACCAGTACCTGCCCCCACCCCAGCTCCAGCCCAAGAGCCTTGTGTTTCTTACAGACCACCTCCAGGCAAGGCACAGAGGCGGGGTCCAAATCCCATCGTGGTCACTGATGAGCTGGGTGACCTTGAACATGTTACCGGACACAACTCCTACTGTGTAAAGGTGAGGCTCTGTTGTGATAACACATGGACAGCGCCTGGCACGTATTACATTAATTCCAATAGAGGCAATGCCTTTTCTCTTCCATCCCCTGCCCCTCACACAACATGAAGGGTCACTGAGGACAAGGAGGGGGAGACAGAGGAACGGGGTCCTGGTGCATCCAGCTGGGGTGACATCATGGAGACCCAGTGGTCCAGTTCTGGACCGATCCCTCTGTCTTCAGTGTCGCTCCTCCAAGTAGCCGTGACTTGGGGCACAGGGAAGGGTTCAGTGCCGCTAAGAAGCCCAGATGCCGAATTGAGTGATGCTTTGATATCACAGCAATTCTTATTTATGCAACAATGTGTGTGTTCAGCGTGCTGCTAAGTCCTTAAGCTGCCCAGTACCAGCCATAAAAGCCACCATATATCACCCTGAATTCCCTTCCTGGGTAGTTTAAAAGAATGAGAGGTGACTTAATGGCAGTGTTTAAGGGTTATTATATATAAGTTAACGGCCAGATGCTCTTCCGCGGCGGGCAGAGGGACACGGAGGGGGCTCTGGCAGGAGCAGTGGAGACCCTCCTTGGAGTTCAGAGGGTTTCTTGCCTCTTCATCCCGCCCTCATCCCAAAGGCAGCAGCGTGGACCCTCTGGACTCTCGAGGTCTCCACCAGCCCTGGGAGACATTCTGGTCCACGGTGCTGAGCTGGTGGGTCTCCTCCCAAGAACGCGATCTTTAAAAGGAGAGCAGACTCCCAGAACACAGGTGATGAAGGTGTTTGGCTAACCTGGCTCAGGGAGACCAAGGGACGTGTGGGAGAAGACCCAGCCCGGGAATCCGCAGCCGAACAGCGTAATTCAGAGCGGCAGCGGACCCCGCGGACGGTAATAGTTCCCTGCTCGCCCAGCCCCTCCTGCCATGGGGAATGGAGCCAGTGGGGCCCCTCCTCTCCTCTGCACCAGCAGGGGTGGGGGCAAAGGTGAAGCCCGGCCTGTGCTCCCCCCATCAGGTCACGAGGGTGAAGGTACAAAGTGAGCTTGCAGGTAGACAGGAAGGGGGTCTTTTCTCGTAAGAAGGGAGATAACCATAAGCCCACACTGGCTTAGCCGAATCCACCCTCCGTGGGAAAGGAGAGGGCTCGGCACGGCAGATGGTTATGGTTTGGGAGCACTGAACCCTGACATGAGGATTCCCTGCAATCACCCCCTGTCTGAGACCCTCCCCAACCAGCACTGGGTACATGGAGAGAACGCAGGCACCCTGGTTCTAAGCCCAGCTGCCCTACCTGTTCCCTAATTTGACTTTCGGCAACGGTTTCACCTTTGTGTCAATTTCCCCCTAGGCACAACAGGACCGATAACACCCACTCTGCAGATTGGAAGCAAGCATTAGATGAGACGAAGCACCAGGCACGGGGGTCTCTTCCTTCTCATTGTCTGGTTGAGCCTCCTCTACCCACGGTGGTCCCTTGGACCAAGCCCCACCGTCCTGCTGATGACTTTGGTCATCCCTTACTCCTGCTACGACACCCCCTTCTCAGGTCCTCAGGGGTCGGTGCCAGGCTGTGCACTCCCTCGTGAGGGCTCCCAGCCCACACGCTGAGCCCTGAGGCTCCACTTGGATACCTGCTTGCTCATGGGGCCGCTCACTCAGCAAGCCAACTCCATCAAACACTCACGGGGTCGGCTTGCTTTAGGAGATGAGGGTTCTGTTACTCCTGCAGACTCCACTTCCCACCTCTTCCCTTCTTTCCCAAGTGGAAAGAGACCCCATCCCATGAGGGCGGGCTCCCCCTTCCTGCTCCTGCTCTTGTGCATAGGGGGCCCTCCCCCTCGCACCTCCCTCCCACCTGCAGAAGCCCTCCCCCGCCTCGGAGACACAGATCTGAGCCAGCACACCCCTGCCTGCCTCCCTTCCCCATTTCAGCTTTGGAGAACAGCGGGGCCCCACCCATGTGTTCCAGCTGCCCCTCCAGGCCAGGAGCCCCTGAGAGTGGACACCTGGACACCCCCTGCCCCCATGCCCTGCACACGCTGGATGCTTGGTAAACACGGGCTGTTCTTCATAACGAAAATCACAACAGCTAGGGCATGTTGAGCCTCTGCTGTGGGCCTGACATGGAGCTCCATGTTTTATAGACATCATCTCATTTTATCCTCAGAGCAGCCCTGTCAGCGGGCTGTTCACAGCGTCATTTATAAGAAGTGAGATCCTGAGACTCAGAAAGAGTGACTCGCCCAAGGTCGTCCCACTGCCTATAAAGCACCAGGACTTCAGGCCAGGTCAAAGTGATACCCAAACCTGTCACACCCTTCCTTCCCCCTGGACCAAGCTTTCTCTGACGACAAAGTGGGGGAATGAGGCAAAGAGAACACTCATTTTTCTGGATCAGTCCTGAATTCAGATACTCAAATTCTGGCATTAGGGGAGGCTTTATAATACAGTAAGAGAAAATTTACAAGGTTAAAAAAAAATATGAAGGATTCTATTATGGGCTGAATTGTGTTCCCCTAAAATTCATATTTGAGAAACCCTTACCCCCAGTGTCCCAGACTATGACTGTATTTGGGATGGGGCGTTTAAGGAGATGATTAAGTTCTAGCAGGGCCGTTAGAATGGGCCCTAGTCCAATCTGACTGTGTCCTTATAAGAAAAGGAAACTGGGAAACACAAGGGACACGGCGGGTGTGTGCACACAGAGGAAAGACCCTGTGAAGAAGACCCAGTGAGAAGGCAGCCATTTGCAAGCCAAGGAGAGAGGCCTCAGGGGAAATCAAAACTGCTGGCACCTTGATCTTAGACTTTTGGCCTCCAGAACCATGAGAAAATAGGTTTCTGTTGTTGAGGCCCCTCATCTGTGGTATTTTGTCATGGCAGCCCGAGCAAACCAGTACAGTCTCCTATGACAAACAGTATCCTTAATATATAAAGAGTTCCTAGAAATCAATAAGAAAAAAGACCAAACAAACTGATATTAAAAATGGGTAAAGAATATGACAGGTATTCATAAGAAAAAGAGATACCGATGGCTCATAAACCCATGAAGAGGTGCTTAACCTCATTTATGACCAATTCAAACTGCACCGGGATACCATCTTTCACTTCTCAGACGGACCAGGTTTTGAAGATCTGCTAACACTACTTTTAAGACTGTGAGAGAGCAGGGAGGGATTCTCCCACGTGGCTGAGGGGAGTATAAAGTGTGCAAGCCTATAGATGGTGATTTGGCAGTATCCAAACAAAAGAACAAAGAAAAGGAAAGGAAGAAAGGAACGGATGTCACTGGTGGACTCCGCACTTTTCCCCTTCTTTGCTTTTTTTCAGTAAAGTGATTCATCAAATCAGTAACTAAACTGGATTTGATATAACTAACGGCTATTATTTCCCTCTCCATATAAGTGAATTTTTAGGAATCAGAAAACTTCCTTTGTTAGGTCCTGAGCCCTGATTTGGGGTTTGGAAATTATGATCTCCGCACTTAACCCCAGGAAGCGTCCCCGGCTGTCCTCAGGTGAGGAAGTGAAATAAGACCTTGGTGAACGCTTGCGTTCCTTCTCCTCTCCGCACCCCCCAAAGGGACAGTGGGTAGGGAGGGCACGGTTCCCCACCCATCAAAGCTGGCAGCACTAGTGGGGTTGCAGGGAGCTGGCAGCGTGCAGCCTTCAACACAAACCCGAGTGGGTGCCAAGGACAGGCTTGTCTCACGAGCCTTGCCTCTTGCTGGGAAAACTGAGGCCAATGTGCCTGACCTGGGCAGGCTTGTCCAGAGCCATGGTTCCCATAAAAGGATCTCCTCCCCAGCACCGAGGAAATGAAGGTTTCCTTGGAGACCCAGCTACCCTCTCACACTGCACCTGCACCGACTCCTCCCCCTGCCCTCATCCTCATTCATCCCCTTTGAAACTCCTCCCTCTAGACCCCCCCCCCATTAACTCCGGAGCCATCAACACCAGCAACACATAATAACCACCGCTTTCAGAGGATTTACTACCTGCCTGGCCCTCTTCTTTTCTTTTCTCCTTTATGTATTTATTTATTTTTTTGCAACAACCCCACAAGGTAAAGTAGTATTATGATCCTCGTTTTACAGTTTAGGAAACAGCCTTGGAGAAGTGAAGCAGTCTTGTCCGAGGTCAGCAGAGCCAAGCTCGGCGCTCAGGCCTCCTGGCCCCACACTGTGCCAGTACCAGGCCCCAGCTGTGTTGTCTCCAGGCCCCGTGAAGACAGACCTCTTCAGTTCCGGAGTCACCCCAGAGTGACCAGGGATCTCATTTAACCACTCCATGTCCACTTCCGGCATGACCCCCTTCCACTGGCCTTCCAGGTACTACCCCGACTGGCCCCTCCTCCAGTGTGACACCATCTGGGGTCTTCCCAAACCCCTACCTTCCCTGTCCTGGCTACCCCAAGTCCAAAGCTTCCTCTGTCTGGGATGTAGCCCTCCTGCCTCAGGATCTCACTTTGTGTCATTCCTTCCATCAGCCCGATCTGTACTGTGAACACAGGTAAGTTTCATATCCTTAGATTGGTAAAGCCTCTATTATACGTGGAAGGGAACGAATATTTACTGAGTACCTAAAATATGCCAGGACTGATGCTATGACCCTATTATATACTAGTAAATCCTATAAGATGCATATGATGACTATCTTCTGCAACTGAGAAAATTGAGGTTCAGAGAGGTTAAGTGACATACCCAAGGTCACACAGCACTCGGAGCTGAAGCTGGGACTGAAATCCAGGCCTGCTTCACCTGCTTGGTCCTGAAGTGTCTGTGCCTTTGGTCATATCACTTTGCCTCTAGCAGTGGCTGCTTGATCAATATTTGGCCACTTTTCTTTTCACAAGGACAGAGCCTGTTCCCACCACTATATTAGACGGCTGCGGTGTGAGCGGAGAGCACATCTGTTTGGCATCTGCTTTCCTTTCAAACAAATGTTGATTCTTTTTTTTTTTTTTAATGCCCGTTTCATGGCTTTTCTATCCTTTAAAAACCCTGGCAGGCCTCTCAGCCCGGGGATTCCTGAGGGCTCAGCCTCATTTGTTCTCTTGTCACTGGTGGGGCATCTGGAACAAGTGTTTGCAATGTGAGCAGCTGCCTTGACGTCTGCCTGATAAGCCCCAGGCACGTGGGCTGTGAGGAAGGCAAATAAGGGTCTTGGTGGCTTGGGTACACTTCTGGCAATCAAGCACGTGTCCACAGGCCCAGCAGAGAAAGCCTGGTGCTGCAGTCAGAGGGCCTCGGCGGGCAGCCCAGCTCCATGATCTCAGACATAATGCTTATTTCCTCATCTGTGACCTGGGGCTGATGACAGTGCCCATGGGGCTGCATACAGAAGGTGGGCAGTAAATGCTGGCGATCTCTCCTTCTTGGGCCTGGGGAGGGCCCCAGGGACTGTGGGTGGAGAAAGAAGGGCGGCAACAGGAGCAGAACCAGAGTCCAAGTCTTTGTGTCCACGATCCCTTCCTGGGGTCATGGATGCAGGGAGCACAAGAGCTCACGGCCACCTCCCAGCTGGCCAGGCCGGGCAGCTGCCAGGAACGGCCACCTGAGCCCGGCCAACCTCACCTGGCAGTCTACAGTTTAGAAGACTGTGCATTGACCCCTCTTGCCATCTTTGCAATGATTCTGAGCGAGCATCTATGCAGGGACGGTGATGCTGGATATCACGAGGAAGCTGGAGTTCATGATGGGAAAGTGGTTTGCTTGGTTCCCTGGCAAGTGGGTTACAACCAATGCATCAGGAGCAGTTCTGAGTCCAGGCACTTTCCGTGTAGTTACTTATTTAAACCTCCCCAGACCCTGCGAGGACGGGGCCTTGGATTCCCATCTCACCAATAAAGAGATTATGACTTGGGAAGGGAAACAGGCAAGGTCACGGGCTAGCACGCGGCAGAGCCAGGCAGTTGTGCCCTAAGCTGAACGCCTTGCTTCTCCCTAGGAAGCTGCACCCAAGAGAGCAAGGCCGGACTCCTGGGAATTAAGCATTCTCTCTCTCTCTCTCTCTCTCTCTCTCTCTCTCTCTCTGTTGTGCGAGATCTAAGAACACCACCACCTATCATTTGTTAATCACGTACTGTGTGCTGAGTATTTGAAATACTTCAGGTCATTTATTCTTTCAACACACCCTTTCAAGTAGGTTTAGCCCATTTTACAGATCCGTCTATTAAGGCTCTGTGGTTAAGTCTCACAGCTAGGTTCAAACTCGTCTGTTCTTTCACGGAGACCGCTCCTTGTCTTACAAGGAGTCTAGGCTGCAACTTTTCTACTTGTTGATAACACGTCTCAAGTCAGTTCAGTGGAATTTCCATTGAGAAGAGCTTTCTCCTCTCCCCCAGCCCTGCCCTTCTCAAAGCTCACTCAAGTCTCGGCACGTCCCAGAGGACCCATAAGTGCTTCTGAACTTGTATTCTGAACACCTGAAATCATGTCATGATTCAGATGTTCAAAGGGGAGGGAAGGGAGACAGGAGGCAGAGGGAACCCACAAAGATGTCGCACCATGATATTTCATCAGCTCCCTGTTTGGAGTCCTCCATGGCTCCCTGGTGCCTGCGTTCTCTAGGTCCCAATGGGTACCCTACCTTGGAGCACCTTCAGCAGACAGATCCAGCCTCAATCTGGACCCACTTGCTGATTATTCTTTCATCGGACAGATTTGCCTGGGACAAACAGAGGGTCCCAGAGCCATGCCGGACACCAGGCTACCCGGTGAACAAACACAGCAGCCTGTATCCCCATGGAACTCACAACTGGTGGGGGTGGGGACGGCACATGCTAAATGATCAGTGACGGCATCATGTGACAGACGCTACGATGCAGGTGGCAGGGGGCAGACAGAGAGGCCATCAAACCCAAGATTTCTTCTACAAGAAACCCAGGGCAGGGACCCTCAGCCAGGTCCCAGCACCCCCCCCACTCGGGTAGCACCCATGTCCCAATGCGCCCAAACACCCCACATTGCCCTCTCCCCCAGACCTCCCCTGCGCTGCCCTGCTCGACATCTCCTCATCTATGTATCCTCAGGATCTCCGCTTTGCTGAGAAATCTCTTCTAACTGCATAAATCTACAGATTTCCCACGGCCCCTCATCCCTACTCTTCAGCACTTAGCCGAGGTTCAGAGAGGGGAGGTCACTTGCCCACGGTCACCCCGTAAGTAAGTGCACAGTGGGGATCTGAGCTCAAGCCCCAGGGCCCTGCAAAGGGCAGAGAGAGAGAGAGAGAGGGAGAGATCACAAGCTTCCATGAGAATTCCAAAGGCAAAGACAGAGGGATGGCCGGCATGACCCCTGAGCAAGGACAGGCAAGGAGGCTCCCAGAGGCACTGTCTGGCCGCACCACCCTGGAATGGGCCAGCAGACACCTGGGCCTGGGTGGGTGGGCAGCGCCGGCTCAGACATCCCATCAGAAGGATATTAACAAGCCGTCCATCCAATTAGGAGCCAGTAATTAAAATTCACCTTCCTTCCTACTGCACAGTATTAAACCACAAACACCTCATTATATGCCTCTTACCTTGCTGATCTGCATAAATGGGAAGAAACACTTACCAGTGGCAACACTAATTAATGCCCCGGGCGCTCTGTGGCTTTAGTGGCCTGTTGGCAGCCTCTGCTTGAGCCGAGGGCGAGTCAGGCTCAGGACACGGGTGGGGTCAGGGGTACCACGGGCAGGGGGTCCTTGGGTTGGGGTAGGTGAGAGGTCCTGGGCAGGGACACCGAGGGACTTCTGCCTTCCCTCCGCCATCAGGGAACTCTCAGTTGGCTGGGGAGGCCCCGAGCTTGCCCTGAGGAAGAGCCCAGTCTGATGAGTAAACAAGGTCTTACCTTTGGACAGTCCCAGGCTGATGGGAGGGGCAGAGTCTCTGCCTCCAGGAAGCTCACTGTCTAGTGGCAGAGACAGGGTTCCCGCTCTGAGCAAACGCCTGCTCTCTGGAGGAGACCCAGCCCTCTGCGCAGGGGGCCTAGAGTCTGATAGGCGAAACAGCCCTACCCCGGAAGATCCATCCATCCAAGAGGCAATCTGATAAAATGGAGAAATCTGTGTATGGAGGCAGGCACACTGAATATGGGACCCTGGCAAAGTTACTTAACCTCTCTTAATTGCAATTTCCTCATCTGCAAAATAGGCACTTAGCATCCCATGAGTGGCTGCAGCCACGGAGGAAGCAGGGCCCACCGTGCACGCAGCGGCACTGAAGGGGAGTGTGTACCAGGCCTGGCAGAGAGACAGGAGGCCGGGGCACACACAACACAGGGCAGAGACCAGGGAGGCCGATGGGTCCCCTGCCTGGGGAGTGCCCAGCTCGGGGGCCGCACCGGAAGGACAGGAGACCCAGGACTTGCCTGAGCTCACCATGCGGCGGGGCGGGGGGGGGTCACCACGACTGGGGTCCTGCTCAGCCCAGGCCAACAGACAGACAGGGAGGCAGAGTAGCAGCTCCCCAGATCAGGCTAGCCCCCTCCTGGCCCCAGCAGGTCCTTGAGGGGCAGGGAGGGCCAGATGGCTGAGGAGTTCTCCTCTGGGAACGCACAGCGGGTGGCCGGGAAAGTCATTTTGAATGTGAATGTCATCTCCAAGGGCCTTTGACTCCAAGGCCTCAGCCCCACGCACCCCCTCCTAGCCTCGCACCCACTGCTCCTCGCATCACTGTTGCCTCCTGGCCAAGCCATGCTGTCCGGGCTATGTCGACTCACAGATGAAAACCACGCAGCTGGCCGGTGGGAGAGGCTACAGCTGCACGGGGTCTTCTTCTCCTTATAAGCCCTAGCTTCTCAGCTTTTGCATTACATTAGGGAGAAGGACCCAGAATGCAGCAGACCTCCCTTGGCGTCTTCATTATGGGGGATCCTGGGGTGGGGGGGTGGCCTTTCTCTCGTCTTTGCCCAAGGAATAGCGCCGGGGCTTGGAGCCAGGTGGGCCTGGACTTAAATCCCAGCGCTGCCTCTCACTGCTGTGCGTCCTTACGCAAGTTGCTTGTGCTCTCTGAATCTGTGTCCTTCATGCAGAGAGGAGAGGAGGAACTGCCTATAAAAGGAGCATGAAGTGGGATAATGTGTGACCAACGCTTAGCCGGCAGCAAGCATCCAGCGCACTGCGGGTTTGCTCGCTCCTTGGCTGCCCCCTCTCAAAGGTCGATGAGGAAGAAATGACCTTTTTCCCCACCCAGGCTGAATGGCCCCTGGGGGTGCACGAGGCCAGGCAGAGCCCCGTGCCTCCTGGCGGGGTGGCAGCTGGCCTGCCGCGTCCGAGAGGGGCCCGCCAGCGGCCCCGACCCACTTACCCGGATTAGTTCCCAGCTGGGTAACTATTTACACAGGCTGCCAGGCCGGTGGTACATCATAATTATATATTATATGTATTAATACTTCACCTTTTGCCAGCACTGCATCTGGGCCCGTCAAAACATGAACCAACATTAATCAATTAAGCTTCCAGCCTCCCTGACCGACTGCAGTTATTAGCTTCCCCTTCCTCCCCGAGGGGGCTGGGAGCAGGGCTCCCCCAAGGTTACAGCCTGGCGCTGGCTGGCCCTCCTCCACCAGCCCCTGCCCCACGCGGGGCAACATTGCGCCCACTCATCATCAGCCCCCGGTTGGTGGGGCCTTCTTGATTTCAGGGGTGCCACAATGTCCCTAGACCCTGGTATTTGGCAGGGAGCTACGTCCTTCCATTAGGTGCCCCAGCTCTTTGGAAACCCCGCACCCACAAGCCCTGTGCCCTCCCCCTTTGGCCCTTGAAGTGCGTGGGTGAGCTGGCCCGGGTCAGGCCTCCCTTCTCTCTCTGTGCTACAGCGACTTCTGAATGAGTCCTCAAGACGTACCCAGCTCATTGTACACAGACGCCAGGTTCTTATTCCCATGGCAACCCTACAGAGCGGATTGGTATTGTTATTTCCATTTTGCAGACGAAGGAGCAGAGGCCTTGAGAGGTTAATGGCCCATCCAAGTTCACCGGGCCCCAACGTGGCAGAGTCGGGACTGAAACTGGGGTCACACCTGGGGCAACTCCCAGGCACGGGTGAGGGTCTCTGTGCCGCACCCTGTGCTGGGTGCTGGGGTAAAGGGTCAGCTCTGTCCTCCAGGGGGTCACAGTGGCAGGGCAGGGGAGCCCGCAGGCACAGATGACAAAGGTAAGAAATGAAATCCAGGCACATGCAAAGTGCCATAGGACCAAGGAGCAGAAGGAAGGGGAGCAGGGAGGCCGAGCAGTGGCTAGAACTNAGGGCCCCAACGTGGCAGTCGGGACTGAAACTGGGGTCACACCTGGGGCAACTCCCAGGCACGGGTGAGGGTCTCTGTGCCGCACCCTGTGCTGGGTGCTGGGGTAAAGGGTCAGCTCTGTCCTCCAGGGGGTCACAGTGGCAGGGCAGGGGGGCCCGCAGGCACAGATGACAAAGGTAAGAAATGAAATCCAGGCACATGCAAAGTGCCATAGGACCAAGGAGCAGAAGGAAGGGGAGCAGGGAGGCCGAGCAGTGGCTAGAACTTGAAAGACATAAGGAGTGGTTAGGGTGGGGTGCGTTCCAGGCAGGAACAATGTGAGGTAAGCCATTTAGTCCCAAAGAAAATGGGGTTGCCTTGTGGAGCCCAAGTTCATCCTCTTCCCTCCCCTACCCTCTCTTCTTTCCCTCCTCTCCTGTCCCATCTTTCCCCTCTCCTTTTCTTTCCTCTCCCTTCCTTAGAGGAGGGACTCCTAGAGACCCCCGAGGCTGGTTAGAATCTGCAAGGGGCTGGAGGGCTGCCTGGAGGAGGAGTGAATCTAGCAGTCCTGATCTCTTGGCTCTATCAGCCTCAGCTGGGAACCTGCAAGGGGCATGAGTGAGATCCCCAGGTGCCCAGCCCCTGCCACCACCAGCCCCTCATGCCTGGCCCTCCCTGGGGACAGAGTCCCTCTCTCAGCTCTGACTTAGGCGTCCCTAGGAGGGAAGCATTCTCGGCCCCAGCTGCATCACGGCCAGAAATGCATGTGCATGCTCTCAGGGCAGGACCCAGTACAGAGTCAGGGAGGTGACAGAGCCGACCCCCGCCTCCCCAGTCCAGGCGCTAGCTCCTCTCTTGTGCTTCCCTCCACCCCGAGCAGAATCTGAGGAAGCGGAGGGCAGAGCATGTGGGGCTTTGAATGGAGGAGGTTTGAAAAGCACGGGTGTAAAGTGGGAACTGCGGCTGCCCGGCTTGAAGGGGCAATGGTGTGCTCAGAGAAAGGGAGACCCGCACAAGGTCAGAAGCTATCAGAGTCCCCTGGAAAAAAAGCCCAGGCAGGGAGGCAAAGGCAGACGGTCTCAGGCAGGAGACACGAATGGGAGAATCAGTCAGGGTGGAGGCATTAGGGAGTGGTGGGGACTGCGGAAATGGGAAATGTGTGCTCTGCCTCAAGGTATGAAATTAATTATTTAACACACACAGACAGAGGGCGGGAACAGTATGCAGAAGGTTCTGGAACCTAGAAATTGATGCTGCACCTACAGTTAACACCACACGGCGCCGTGGCAGGCCCCTTCCTGCTCTGGGCCTCTGCGTCCCCACCTGCTAAATGAACATGTGGTCCTGATGCTAGGTGGGGGCTGCCGACCCATCAGCAGTCGATGAAATGGGATAAAGCACCGGCATCTGGGTAAATGCTGAAAGTTCTGCAGACACCGTGTGGGGTGGCAGGAACCAGAGCCCTAGCCTCCCTCCACTGGCCGCCATCCCCTCGCCGTCCCTCACTGCACCACCTTAAAAGGCTGCTTCACCTCCCTGACCCTCAGCCAGCCGCCTCAGCTGCGAAAAGAGGACTCGACATGAGGCAATGAGGATTAAAGAGGGCAGGGCCCATTTGGTACCTGACTTAGAAGAAACACTCCTCTGTCCCTCCCTCCCCATGGACCCCATGCCTGACTGCTGCCATGTGCTTGGTAGCCGTACCCTGCTCTTTCCTCCCTGAAATGAGCCCGGTCACCAGGGCTTGGCTGAGCGAGGACAGTGTGTCCAGCCCCAAGCTGGGGACTGGGCCATGGAGGCTGGAGCCGCACGGAGCCCACCCCATCCCTCCGGCCGGGCCGCCTCTGCAAGCCGTCCGCGTAGGCTTTCCGAGGCCCATTATAGCTATCCACGGATGGTCACGGGACGGCCAGCCCGAGAGAACAAAACCATTTATAACGGCGACACGTCTATGCCAAAGCTGAAGCAGCACCCGGGGGTGGTCGCTGCCTCTCTCCTGGCCTCCTCCCCACTGGCCGCCTCTCCAAACCAGCAGGGGACAGGACAAACATTCACATGCCCCTCTCCCTCGGCTGCCACAGAGCCCTGCTGCGGCCCCTGCTGGGAGGGCCCCGGTGCCCCAGGGGCTCTCACACAGGAGCCCAGACCCAGGGCTGTCACACTGCCGGTGGTGACACCGTGAGCCTTCAGGACATGCCCGCCCCGCTGCAACTCCATAGCTCTGCGGCAGGAGCTGTGGGGGTTCTTGCATTAAAGGATCTCTGTAGTCCTCCCCTGTGCCCTGTAAGACAGCTCCCTAGTCCGCAACACGGAGGTTCAGAGAGGCCTGAGGTTGCTGTACAAGTGCACGCAGCCCCTACCTGGCCAAGTCAAACCGGAGCGGACCCAGCCGCAACAAGCCCCCCCCCTCCGGAGGGCTCCCACCCAAGGGTCTTGGGAGCTGTCCTTGGTGGGCTTTGAGGGGAGGCCTCAGGAGCAGAACAGGACCTTCATGTCCCCTCATGGCCAGAGGCCAAAATACGTGGTGATGGAAGCCACATCTGAAATCTGCAGAAGAGGGATAGCGGTGATGACCAGCGACACTGTCTACGCAGCCCCTGCCCACCTGCTGGGCTCATTCTAGCCAGACGGCATTCGGACATCACCGCCACCGTGCAAGGGTACAGAGGCTTGGCCTTGCTCGCCAAAGGTGGAAATTAAGATTCAGAGAGGCCAAGCAACTCACTCGGGCTCCCACAGAATCTGAAAGGCCACACCGGACTGTGGGGTCGAGACCATTTAGAACCGAGTCTGTGGTGTCCACTTTCTACACCCCCTCTGCTCAAAGATCACCTCTGCAGCAGAGCTGCTCCAACCCCACCTGGAGCCCCTGAATTTTACCCCCTCACTCCCAATGCAAAGTCTGTTTGCCTCACTCGAGTTCAGCTCTGAGAGGGCAGGCACACTGTGGGCGAAGGCATGACTGGTACCCAAACCGCATCTGTGGGATGACTGAGCAAATCCATCCATTCATTTCACCAACAAGCCTGTACTGAGCACCTGTTAAGTGCCAGGGCCAGTCCTGGGCACCGAGGAGATGGCAGTGTCCAGAGAAGAATCCCTGCCCCCGCGGACCCTATGTCCTAGTGGGGAAGACAGGTAACAGAACAGAAAACGTACATAAGTGGTTAACGTCATGTAGAGACAAGAATGATAAGGCAGTCGTGGTGATGGACAGAGACGAGGAGGGTGACCACACATCCTGGGGTGGCTGGGCCAATCACGATTTAGACCTGTATCTAGTGGATAACCATTAGTCACCCTTTTCACCTTACAATTATCCCATTTGGATGACCGATTCTATGGCCACCCTTGTAATAGGAAACACTATCAGGCTATCTTTGATTAGGTTGTGGGGCAGAAACTGTTGGTTTTACCAATATCCAGACAGAAGTATTTTCCCGCTGCCCTGAAGTCAAGGAGAACATGTGACTCAGTTGTGGTCACTGGAAGGAGGTCCTAAGTGTCACCTGTCACGTCCAGGCCTGGCCCCAGACATTCTGTGAAATGCTCTGCCACAGTGTGAGTTACTGGTCAGCAAATATTCACTCCCCTCCCCGGCCTGGCGTGAAGTGCCTTGCCCTCCCCGCTGACGTGGGGCTTGGCCACATGACCTGCTTTGGCCACTGGGATGTGGGGGTAAGCGAAGCATGCAGTTCTGGACCTGCCCCCCCAAAAGACCAGTTGAGACCCTTTCTGTATTCTTTCTCCTCGCTCTGCAGCAGGCTGAATACAAAGCCTCTGGGGTGGGGCTAGGTGACCTGGGGGGTGACAGAGACACACAATGAAAGAGCTGGGACCCCTGAAGCACTGTGGAGAGGTGAGTCACCGAGGGGAGCCACTGAGTAAATGTAGGCATAAATACTCTTCGACTTTGCCTGAGGAAGAAATACACGTTCATTGAGGTTAGTCACAGAGAGTTTGGAATTACTCATTACAGCAGCTTGCGTTAGGTAACCTGACAATTACAAGCAGTCAGTGAAGGCCTCTTAGAAGACAGAACATGTGAACAGAGATCTCAGGGAAGGGAGAGAATTGCACAGCACAGGCAAAGGGCCCGGGGTCCCAGAAGTCCCAGCAACACATGGTGCTGAGTCTCATCCTTCCCCACCTGGCCCTATGGCTCACGTCACATACCCTGCCCGAAACTTTGTCTTCTCTGCTGTACACTGGGACGGGCACTGCCCCAGCTTTGTCCCCTGACGGCGAAAGGTGGGGAGGCTGATGTGGTAGTAGACGCCGGGGGTCTTTGAGGGCGGGCCTCTCCTGCCCTGGCCGACAGACTCTCCACTTCGAACAGTCCAGAATGCACTGGCATTGTGACCCCACTTGGTGAGTCGAAGTGGCACTTGCCCGAGCAAGTGCTAAGAAATCAATGTAGACCCCTCTGGAATCCAGGGAGGAGGGAAGGTCCAAATGTTTGTGGATGACCTGGTCTCCTCACCCAGCCCCACAAGCAACTCTTCACGGAGGCCGGCATTCCTGTCCCTGGCCACACTGCCTCCAGCACCTGAGGCTAAAACAGTATCCTGCGACAGGTGTCTCCAGGGCTGGGCAAAGGGACTGGTGCACAGCCGAAACGCAGCTTTAAGCCTCCTCAAGTATCCTGAGATTCCCCTCACACCCAGCGCCCCGGGTTAATATGCACTATCTCCCATCTTCCCCCACCTCCTCCAAGGTAGTTATTACCCCATTTTCCAGATGAAGAAACCAAACCTCAAAGAGCCCCACATTCCACCTTGTTCCGAGGGGGGATTCCACCCCAGACCAACCTGGTTCAGAGCCCACATTCTTGCTACTGAGTAAATGAATACATGAATTACTCTGGGCATTGCAGTCCCCATTTTACAGATGAGGAACAGAAGGGGGGAATGACTTACCCAAGGTCACACAGCTAGAAGATGATGGAACCCGGATGGAGAGATGGGTCAATGAAGCCAGGGTCCTACTTGGCAGAACCCTTAGAAAGACACCCATGATTTCCATGACCTGCCCACGTCATCACGGCAAGTTGGGGGGGCTGGCCTCCACCGAAAGCCCATGGTGCATGAACCAGTTATTTAGCTGAGTGATGCTGGGGAAGCAGGTCCATCTCTGGGCACCCAGCCAGGATGGGGGAGTCAGGATATATCACCCCTTATTATGAGCAACATTAGCTCCATGATTCGTGAGCATTCACGGTATTGACACTAATGATTAGCACAGCAATGAGTCTGAGCCTCTGGACCGTGCCGGAATGCCCGCCCCCTCCCTCTGTGCGTGTCATCCTAGCCTTGCAAGGCCTGCTCAAGTCTGTCCCTCGCCCTGAGGCTTTAGGAACCGTCCCAGCCCCGGTGGCCTCCCCTGAACACCACACACTCCCAGCTGTGGCCGCCCACCTGCCCCACAGGCTTGCTGGTCCTGTCTCTCAGCACTGACCAGTAGGGGCTGGGACATAGGCCGGGCACATGGATGCACGCACATGCACGTGTCACACACCTGGCCTGGCTTTTGGCTCAGGAGAGGCGAGCTTCAGGGTTCCTTCTGAAAACACGGAGCCCTGAACCCTCCCCAACCGCTCAGGCTGTCACGGGTCCCAGGATGGCGAGCAGGTCTTGTTGATGTTGTCAGAGGTCGCGGACACTTAGTTCAAGTATTGGGTTTATGCTCCGGCTTCTTTTAATGGGTATAAAACATCAACTTGTTTGAGCAGGGGCAGACGGGCTACTGTGTACTTGACTAGAAACAGCCTCACTTGCTCAATGATAAAACATTCATTCTCTAAATTATACAGGCTTGTTTTTTCCACTTTTTATTTGATTTCCCCATTTCTTCTAAGCAATGCAATAAGCTGCACTAGGAGACCTCTCGCTCACTGTGACCTGCCCTCCTTCCCGCGACTAACCTCTACTGTGTGCCTTCTCTGTGCCAGACCGACCCTGCACCACGCACCGGGGGTGCAGAGGGGAACAGGAAGGACCCGGCCCCTTGCCCTGGTGTAGTTTACACTCTGGTGTGTGGCCAGAGCCTGGATTCTAGAGCTAGAAGCCCTGGGTTCAAATTCCACATTGACCACCAACCAGCTGTGTGGCCTTGAGCAAATTACTTAACCTCTCTGGGCTTCAGTGTCCTCACCTGTAAAATGGATATAATAATAGTACCTCTCTTGCCGCGTTGTGAATTTCAATGAGTCCTGTGTATAAATTCCTAGAACATTCTTGGTATGTAGGAGGGAGAAAATTTCCAACAAGAATCAATTCTTATGGGGCATCAAATGATGAACAAGCAGGCACATGACCAAGCAAAATATTAATGATCGCAAAAAGTGCCCTACAGGATGGTTCAGATGTGTTCATAGAGGGAGAAAATGGAAGAGAGAGAGAGAGACAGCATTTTGATGGGGGTGGCTGGGGAGGGCATCTCCTAGGCCTTTTTACTTAAATTGCAGAAAAGGAAGACAGCAGCTGTGGGAAGGTCCTGCTAAGAGTGATCCTAGCAGAGGAAAGTCCCAAGTTCAAAGGCCTGCAGGCTGGACAGTTCCTACCCTGCGGAGAAGAGAGCAGGAGGCCAGAGTGGCCGGAATAGCATTGATGTGCAGGAGAGCAAGACAGGGTGAGGTCAGAGAGGGTGGTGCCCGCGGAGGAGGCATGGTAAGGAGTGGGATTTGGCTTCAAGAACAATGACGAACCTTGGAGGATTTTAAGCCTGGAAGCAATCGGATCTGATTTACATTTTAATAACATCTCTCTGGACACAGAGAAGAGCTGAGTGCAGGGGGGTGAGGGGTGGCAGCCATGGAGACCAGCTGGGAGGCCGTGGCAGGCAGGCACAGGCTCACGGTGGCTGGGCCAGGGGCGCCGGGGGCAGTGCAGAGAAGCAGCCAGACTCGGGATGTGTTGGGGGGGGAGCCACCAGAATTTGTTCTTAGGCTGGACTCCGAAAATGAGAGGAAGAGAGGGTGACTCCTTTTTTTGTTGCCATTGTTTTGGGCACTTGTTAGGAAATACAGGTTTTACTTCTGACCCTGCCGTTAATTCACTGTGTGGCCTTCGATATGTCACCTAACCTCTCCGAGCCTCGCTCTCCTTGTTTCTGAATTAGGGGTAATGTTATCTGGCCCCTCACAGGGTTTGCTGTGAGGATCAATGAAGATAAGACACAGAGACTTAAAAGCTCTGAACAGAGAAGCAGGAGAGGGGGCTTGGTGATGGCCGGCAGGGATGTGGGGCCAGATTCTGGTCCCGCCTGGACCCTCGGTGGCTCTGACCTGGGCCAGAAACCAGTTCCAGCTCCCTCACCCATCAAATGAGGTTGGACAGAACGATCCTCTAGCTTAGAAGATCCACCCGCCTGGTCCCAAAGCAGGACTTCCACCCTGCACGTGTGGGGGTGTGGCAGGGGTGTGGCTGGGCAGGCAGCCGCCTGGTCCTTCATTGTCTCAATCCTCTCCTGCCTTGGAGCCAAGCTCCTTGGAGGGCCCAGACAAGGTCACTTGCTGAGTCAATGAGAGGTGCAAAGTTAAGTCTGAGTTGGCCCACCTCCACCTGCCTCTTCTGAAGAAGAGGGACGGGCACTCCTCAAACTAATGGAAGCCTGCTACGCCCGAGGCTTCCGAACCAGGCAATCTGAGATGTCCCTGGTGAGGGGTCTGTCCTCCCTCACTGTTTACCATGATCAGAAAAGGATGGACGGTGGGGAGAACCTGACATTTAACATACACGCCCTTCCCCCGCCCCCCGCCTGGTTATCTCACAGTTAGATGGGTGTCTAAACAGGATCAGAGAAGGTGAGTAATGGCCCACGGTCACACAGCAAAGCCAGGTTCGCTGCCAAGTCCGTGCTTTGTCCACTGCCCTAGCAGAAGCTACATGTACCTCCACCAAGCTGGGCTTCTGTCCCTCTCTTCCCCGGGGTGGGCTGGGGCCAAAGACAGGAAGCAGCCTGCTCTTATTTACTGAAGGGACAGATAAAGCAGTGGCTGGAGTCCTTCCCAGTTCTGGGCTCCACCCCCTGACAGAGCCTTGACCTTGGCAGGGGAGCCCAAGGGCAGCCTGTGCTCGGATTTATCTAACCTCCATCCTCAGGAGTACCCCTGCACGTTATGAACCTGCTACGTTCCTGCCCTGAGAAGCCGACATGAGGGATGTCATTTCATTAGGTCCTCCCCACCCCTCTGTTTGGTCTCCAAAACATCTACATAAATTACAGCCCCAATATTTATTGCTTCTGTGTTGTGCTGGCAAGAGCATATGTGCACTCCGTGTCCTGGCGGAGGGAAGGTCAGCCCTAGGACTGTCTCCCTGCCTCCGACCCTATCCCAGGGCCTGGGGCTGGCTGGGGCAATGGGGAACGGGAGGCCTTGAGGGGCCTGGGAGGGGCAGGGGCACTCGGGCGCTGGGGAGAGAGGGAGGCGGGTTTTATGGCAGTTTTCACATGGTTGGTTTTGCCATTAACTTTGAATGCCTTTGTGGGTCTATAAAGTTCCCCATGGTGGTTTATAGGGAGTATGAATCGAGGAAATTGGTGGCAAAAACAGGGTAATGGGTGGCTTTCAGACACTCACACAGGGGTCAGGGAACAAAGGCTGAGAGGTGCCATCTAGCCACAAAAACCATTCCAGTGATAACTTAAAATAAAAATTCACATAAATTCCTTTCTCTTTTGCCCCCCAAATTCTGCGTCTTCGTGCACAGAAATGGCTGGCAGGATAATCACCGCAGAGTTAACAGCGGTCATCTCTGAGTACTGGGATTTTCTTTTTTGTGCCTTTCTAAATGCTCCAAATTATTTCCAGCTTTCGGGTATTACGTTTGTAATTGAAAAAAAAAAGGTGATTTTTAAAAGTCAGATAATCCGAAACAGCAGGAAGGAATGTTTTCTGAGGCATCCATGATTCACCCACGGTAATAACCCATTGCTGGGGCTCCTATTTGAGCATCTCATTTTGTTCTCAACATGATTCTCCAGCTCGAAAGAGGGGGAAACCGAGGCACAGGGAGTTGAAATGTCTTACTCAAGGTCATGTGGAAAAAGGGCCCGAAGAGGAGCCAGCACCCTTCCCATCCCAGCATGGCCTTCACCCGTCTCTGTCCAGGTTCCCTGCTGGCCTGAAGGGGGAGGTTACAGCTGGCAATCCTCAGATGGGGTGAGGGGCGTTCACTTCAGAGGGTCCCAGGCATTCTTTTTGGGCGGTCTGAGAGGCTGTGTTTAGTGCAGTCTTCTCTGGTCAGTCTCGTGACTCTGGTCACCTAGAACTACCTGATGGTGTCTTCAAGGGTATGGGGGACTGGACCTAGATGTTTTCAGAAGGTTCCAGATCCAGGCTAGGTTAGGTCAGGATTGAACAGAAGCAGAGGCTGGGTGTGGAGGGAAAGGTGGGTCCCATGACCTCAGGGATGGGGAGTGGAGCCAAGTCAGCTGCTGCAGTCACAGGCAGCTTGGGCAGGGAGGAAACGGGGAGCAGCCCCACGTCTGGGCAGGGCCTGGCTGGAGGGGGTATAGGAGGGGTGAGGGCCCTGGACTCCCTTGCATAGAGCACAGGAGGTGGGGCTTGTGAAGGACCTGGGGGCCCTGGTCCTCCCCACTCAACTCAGACTTCCTGAGAGGCTGCCCTGTCCCAGGGAAGGGGTGTGGCACAGGCCCTGGGGCGAGGGACAGAGACCTCCTCGTATCTAGCCCTCCTTCCTCTGCACACGTCTTCCCAGAGACAGCATGTGAAAACATCATGGGCCAGAAACAGAATGGACACTCACATTCTCTTTGGATTGAAATGTGATAAGATGCGGGAACACTGACTAACCTTCAGGGGGCTCCCACTCTGATGTGGGGAGACAGAGCCCCTGCCATCATAAGCCTTAGTCTCAAGGGGGAGACACAGCCCCACCCTGGGGAGGTCCCAAGTCTGATGGGGGAGACACAGGCCTTCCCAGGGAGGTCCCAAGTCTGATGGGGGAGACATGCCCCTCTACCATTTGAGAACTCCCAATCTAGCAGAGAAGACCCTCCCCCAGAAAAGAGATCTTGAATAAAGATGCAGAAATGAAGGCACAGGCCCGCTGGGTTATGTGCATTAGCTGAGTTCCTGAGGAACTCAAAATCCAGAAAGAGGGAAAGGCACAGAGAGCATCCAGCAGGGCCTCCCTGAGAAGGTGATTTCTCTGGCCCCTGAAAGTCCAACCCAGCTCTGCCAGGCTCTCAGGTTACAGCAGCTACCAAGATCGCTCCCTGCCCCCCTCCCCAGGAATTCAAGGTGTGGAATGGGAGGGTTCTGGACACCCATGTCAGGGGCACGGGGGAGGTCAGGGGTTTGGACTTGATGTCTGGGCACTGGGGAGCCATGGAAAGTTTTAAGCAGGGAGGACAGTGATCAGATTTGTGATTTGAAAAGACCAGCTAAGTTGCCAGGAGAAAGAGGGAGCGGGGGAGGAGTGGACACAGGAGACCAGGGCTGAGACTGTTGTTGTCATCCAGGCAGGAGAGGAGGGACCCCGCCTGAGGGCCTGGTGGTGGGGCGCGCTGGGCAGCATCCCTGAAGCTTTGCACCCTGAGCCCCGCTGGATAGAGGGGTGATAAAATTCTGTGACACTGCCTCTGCGCTGCTGCCTGGCTAGGCTCAAGGATGCAGGCCCAGGGTCCTCTGCGGTTGCCTGCTGGTCTTCGAGAGCCCTCACAGCCAGACGACAGGCATCTGCCCTGACTAGGCACACACGGGGCCAAGGTCAGCTTCATGAGTCCTGTGCCTGGGAGGAGAAGGCCCAGGGCAGGTCCTGGGATATGCTGGGGTCCCCCGGATTGGGACAGCCAGAGAAACATTAGATCACGGCCTCCGATTCCCCCATCAAAACACTCAGGTCCTGATTGGACCCTTCAGCTGCCAAGGCCGCGGGCCACCCCGGCCTGCTGAGTCCTCCATCTGGTTGGGCATTTGTCCCACTGGCTAGTGAAGCCTTCAAACCAGGCCATGCAGGGGTCAGGCCAAGGCCTGAACTGACCCATCTGGAAATGAAGCCCAGAGAGGGTGAGAAACCCAGCAGGGCAACACAGCCAGAGTGGAATAAAGTCTACACTATCAGCACAAAAGGCAACTCCCCAGATAATGTGTAGTGGAAACACTACAGGTGGGAGTTAAGGGAGCCACAAATGGAGAGGATTCTCCTTCCATTTGTTTGTTCACCCATTCACTCGCTCATTCGCTCATTATTCAACTAAGAGCTGGCGGCGGCGGGGCGCTCTCCTAGGTGCTGAAACACTATGTTCTCTCCCGCTAGGTTTGTAGGTCCTTGAAGGTATGGACCACACCTATCCTGTTCACTGCTTCCTCACTGAAGCCCAGAATGTAATAAGAGCTCGACAAAGATCTCCCAGATACAGAATTTATCGCACTTAATACTCACCTGCAAAGAATAAATTTCTTATTCTCATTTTACTGTTAGGAAGTGAAGCCTGGAGAGGTAAGGTGATGGGTCCATGGGGTCCTTATGAATTCCTTCAGTCAAGAACAAAACACTGGCTGTGCACCTACGATGTACCAGCAATGAGCAGGCAGACAAGACCCTCCGGGGGCTTCCAGGCCAGCAGAGGAATGGGCTGTGGTCAAACGGTCAATATGCTGACCGTGTGTGATTACAGAGAGAGGTGGGAGTCATGGGAGGAGGGCCGTTACTTCGTATTCTGAGCTGTGTGGATCCAAAGTCAGGTGGAAGAGGGAAGGCCTGAAGGTGAGAAAGTAGCATTTGTCTGACACAGAAATTAGGGGCTCAGAGAGGTGAGGTGACTTGCCCAGGGCCACACAACGGGTGTGTGGTGAAGCTGGGGTTCAAGCCCAGTCAATCTGCAAACCCAGTCCCTTTCTACCATATCAGGGGATCGGGAAAGGCCCGAGATAGGGGTTGGAGTAGAAAGGGTGTGCTGGTCGGCAGAAGCTGGGCTGGACATGGTGGCTCCCCACGATCTGGCCGATGCAGGGCAGAGGCCTGGCTTCACCCCCAGCCTCAATGAATGAACGTCTTGAAGCCAAATCCAGATTTCTCCTCCCCCTCCTCCTCCTCCTTTATGGAGACACTAATTTTAACCAGCCACAAAGTCAGCCTGAGCTTTTAAAAACGGACTGATTTATGCTTTTCCTTAATTGCTCCAAAAAAGTGCTTTGCATCTAGTGGGAGAGAGAATGAACATAACCCTATTTAGGTTAAAAATTTAAAGCCAAATTCTCACTGGCCTGGCAAGAAGAGAGGAAAGCACTTAGCCCTGTCTCAGTGGACTCCCCGCCGCCCTTCCCCTGCCTGCTCAGAGCCTCTCTGTCTGCTTCACAGGCCCAGACTCCACCAGGGAAGAGAACGGGGAAGAGAATGCCAGGGGCTTCACCGGCCACTCAGGAGAGGGAAGGACACTTTTTAACGACGCTCTGGGGAGATGTGCAAAATCTCCTTTCCTGCAGCCCCAAGAGGCATCCAGGGTCCAGAATCCACTGATGGGGGAAAATTCTGCAGTCATTTCCCAGTTTGGGAAGTTAGCACACACCCAGATCTTCTTGGCCATCCCCCTGCCTGCCCGCTGGGGCTTCCAAGGCTCAGCCCAGGTTCAAATACCGACCTTTCCAGAGGATTTCTAAGAATTCCATTCAACTGAAAACCATTTGCCACCTACCATGCTAAGAAATGGGAATCTAACAGTTGACAAGGCAGGAATGTCCACAGAACTAACCAAAAACATTTGGGTTCCCTAGTCACAGGTCAGTGTGGTTTGATTCACTAGTTATCATTTCATCCACCCATGTATCCAATCCACCCACCCACCCATCTAGCCACCCATGTTTCCTCCATTCACCCATCCATCCATCCATCATTTATCCATCCATCCACCTTTCATCCATCCATTAATCCAAATATTTAATAAAAGCATACTCTGTGTTCATAGCATTCTGTGTTACAGAAATTAATAAGACAGGGTAAATAAGATAAATAGGAACTCCATCCTTATTGATTTCAAGGAGTGAGTGAGGCAGGTAAGTAAATGAGACATTTACTGAAGCAGAGACAGCAGCTGGCTACCCGAAATTCATACATACACACACACACACACACACACACACACACACACACACATACACACACCCCTTGGCTCTGCCGCCTAACACGGAGCTGATTCAAGGATGCAAATGCCACCTCTACACAGACCACATTTCCCAGATGCTTCTCTACTTTCTCTTTCCTCTCCCACTGGCTGGAAAGGAGGACTAAGAAACCCCAAGAGATGGAAGAGCTACAAGATGGAAGGAGCCTGGGTCTCTGCGTCTCCACATGGAGGAAAGGCACCTGCTTAGAATGATGCCAGTAATGTAAGCTAAAACTAAACTTCAACTGAGCTTGCACCAGTGAAATGTGGGCGGCTTGTTTGTTACAACAGCAAGTGCTACCCAAACAGGGTGAAGAAGCTGGGGCCGGATGTTTATTCCTGGAATACTAGAATGGTTTCTGTTACCAAGATACATAAAGGGAAAAAAAAAATCTGCCCTGGTGTCTCCCCTCCCCAAACAGGAACAAGAGGTGTCCAGGCTGGGCCCCCTTCCTCTGGAAGTTGCTATCTTTCTGGAGGGGCTCTTCTCGATCCATAAGAGGAGCCCCCTTCCCTCCTCCCAGGACAAGAGGACGTGAGGATGTGGACACACCAGATTACAGCCCCGGGAGGGAGCCAGCTCCTTCAAAGGCCTGGCCCAGGCCCTGGCAGCCCAGGCAGACCTCCAAGACATCTCCATTGGCCAGATCGAAGCTGCCAGAGACAAGAGGCGCTCTGGGTGCCCTGTCCAGGTGGTCAGAGCCATATCTGGGGCTGGTTCCACTATCAGAGTAGGCTGGTGGACAAGGGGCAGCCAGACACGGACAGGCCCTGGGGGCAGGTGGAGGGCTGGAAGCCCCAGATGCCCAGAGAAGGGCTGCTGTCTCCACTGAAGGTTTGGAGTCAGGTCCCTCCTCAGCTACTATCTCTCCAGCCCCTGGCCTTGAATTTTTGGCCATCAGACACAAAGACGGTGCTGCTGTGAAACAGAGCTTTTGAGAACAGACCGAGCTGAGTTAGAATCCAGACTCCGACACTCACTAGCTAGGTAAACTTGGGCAAGTAACTAACCCTCTCTGAGCCTCTCTGTTCACCTGACTGTAAAATGGGGCTAGTAATGCTTGCATCGCAGGGACTCTGAAGGGGATTACCACTGATCATTTAAGGAGAGAAAAATACAGTCTGCGAATGTTCTAGCTGGCAGGGCCTTCAGAGATCTCACGGGGAAAACGAGGCCCAGAGATAGTAGTTGTTGTTTGTCCTGGGTGGAACAGAAAGGCAGGTGCTAGGAGTTATCCTGACTGTTTCGTTTTTTTCCACCTTCTCCTCTGCATCCCAGGCTCCCTCCCATAGGCACTTCCTGTCCCAGTGTGGAGAGTGGAACTGACCCTGGGAGAGTAGGAGAAAGAAGTTGTCCCGAATCTTCTAAGCCCCTTGTCACACTTAGAGGCTGGACCTCATGGGTCTTCCCCTCACTTTTGCTGGGGGTGGTCTGATGTTCCGGTGGAAAGGACACAGGCTCTGGTCGCCCAGAGATGAGGTCCAATCCCAGTGCAGCCATGCCTGACCAGACCCTTTCCCCTGCAACTTCTCACCTGCAATTTCTCCCCTCCCCTGATTATGGGATATGTCTGGGGACAGAGCACCCACCCTGATGGCGGTCTCCAGGAGGACTGAAGGGCATGCACTCAGGGTCTGCTATGGGGGCTGCTCGCCAGATGGCACGCCTGATCACCGTCCCACTCTGTCCTTCCCCGCACCTCACACCCACCCGGGGGTGCTGCTCTGGCTCGAGGCCTCAGAACCTTGTCCACAGTGTGGATGTGGCTGGGCTGAGCGCCAGAGTCAGAGTCCCATCTGTGCCCAGCAGTTGAACCAATGCCCAATCGGGAGCCCTCCATTCACAGGGAGGGGCGGGAAGGGCGCAGGGCTGTGGCAGAGACCCTCAGGAAGAAGGCAGGCATCCCCCTCTGCTGACTCAGAACTGCCTTCCCACCTCCCGCCCCCTGCCTTTTCCCAAAAAGGGTCACAGTACTCTATCCTGGTGTCTCCCCTCAAAGGTCCAAGCCCCTGTCACTTCACTCCCTACTTCCAACCCAGCCTTGCAAGTGAGGAATTCTCCCGCCTTGCTAATAAGATTAAAACGTATCTCCCTCTTACAGTATTGATTCATAGCACTGATTTACTGTTGCTTCTCGGCTGCTACAAAACGGATGCGCGGGCCGCCACCTTAATCTCTATCCATCTCCTCACTGCCAGGGAATAACTGCTAATTAATACCTTTTTGCCTCCTGACACCTGCCAGCTTTGAGGGCCATCAATACTCTGGGCTCCCTGCCCTCCCAGCCCACTCGACCCCACTGGCTTGGGCTCCAGCCCCAGCCCAGAGACAGGCACCCTGGGGCCCCAGGGGAACAGGAGGAAGGGAGTGGGCTTCCAGCTCCTCGTCCTCTGCTAGACTCACAGACGCAAACAGCCAACGAGCGCGAGGTGGCGGCTAACTCAGGAGGGACAGACCCAGACAGCTCTTTCTCAAACCAGCTCTGAGCTTTTCCTGGGCTCTCAGGCTCCTCACCTGCAAAATGGAAAGAGCCACAGATCCACCTCCTATGTGGGTGAGAATTCAACGAGAACAGGTTAGGAAGGTGTCTAGGGCAGTCCCCTGCCTCCTGCCTCATTGGGCCTCGGCCCTGGGCAGACGGGGTGTGATCACGGCCCAGCTGAGTTTATAGCGCTGGTGTCAGGGAGTGCAGGTGGCTGATTCCCGGCACCGGAGAGCAGGGTCCAGAGAAGGCCCGTCAGGAGGAGTCAAACACAAACACAGGACCTGCCCAGGAGACACAACTTGTCCTGCTCCTCTCCTCCTTCCTTTTTGGCTCCAAAGGCACCTCCTCCAAGAAGCCGTCCTTGACCACCCAGTCTAGAGAAGACACTCTGCTCCCCAGCCCTGCGGCCCTCTCCTCACAGTGTGGTACCATTCAGAGTTAGGTTATTTTTCTGCTCGTTCATTTCTGCCTCACCCACCAGGATGTCAGCCCCATGAGCCCAAGGCTCTGACTGTCTTGTGCTGGACCATGTCCTCAGGTATATAGTAGGAGATCAGTAAGTCCTTAATAAATGAATAACACATTCTCCATTAGTATTAGGCAATAATAATAAGCTAGATGATCACTTCCCACTTCCCTTGACTGAAGAGCTGATTACATGCCTGCTCACCTGTAGTGGGGGATCTCATTAAAAACCACTGCCACCAAGTATGAAATGCCTAATAGGTGTCAGATCTCCCCAACAACGTTGATATCATCACTCCTGTTTTACAGTGAAAAACTGAGGCTCTGAGCAGTCGCGTGCCTTGCCCCAGATGACACATCTAGCAGGTGACTCGGATGGATTCAGATCCAGGTGGTCTATGCTCTCACCACTCCCCCTGCCCCCCTGATATGGCACAGCACCTCCCACCAGAAGAGACAGGGGTGTTGCTTCTCCCCCGGAAATACCCAGACACCAGGGCTTTCCTCCCAGCACCCAGATCGAAACTGGCAGCCTGCTGAGACCAAGCCACTTCCAGTGGTCACTGGTGGATATGACATGAGTAGCCTGGGAAGAGACGTCAGCCTGATTTTGGATTCACACACATGGGGAGGGTCAGGAACGCAGGGCCAGGTGCACTGAATGTGCTGCATGACTTTGGACTTGCCCCTCCAGCTCTCTGCACCAGTCCCCTCCAGGGGTAGCAGCAGGACCAGATGGGGTTAGGGACGTGTGAACACACAGGATTATGGCTCTAAATCCCCCAATCTGTCCTCACCTGCAGGATTCCCCTTTATCTCATGGATAGCTGACAGCCTGGCTGGGCCCTGCTCTGTGAGGGAAGGGGGTGAGGGATGGGGCGGCAGCTGCCTGCCTCCGCTGGCAGCGAGAGGTGGGGGTGGGGAGGGAGAGGAAGCCTCTGGACTGGGCCTGGCAGATGTACTCGCGGAAGCCAGCACGGGCACTTTTAATAAAACATAACGAAGCTTGGGATCATAAAATATTTCATCTCATTCTAGGCCCCCACGAGGGTGGGGCAGACTGGTTGGGCTGGCAAAGGAGAAAGGTTCATAGGCGTGCTCTGGGGCTGGGCTGGGGGGCAGGCAGGCACCAGCTGGGGACAGCAGCCCCAGGCCTCCTGTTCAGGGTCAGGGGGGGCCTTGCCCCGGGCCTCTCTTCCAAGCTTGGACAGACACGAGGCAAAGGCTTTTCTCCCAGGGATGGCCCCCTCCTGCTGGTGACTTGGGGCCAGTCACTTGCACATTGGGCCTCAGTTTCCCCACAGGTAGAGGCAAAGGAGGGCGGCACCTAAACAAGAAAGTTCCAGACCCTCCTCCAGCCCTGATTGTCCTCCCTCCATCATCCAAAACACTCATTTTCACGTTCGTCCATTCAAAGGAAAGCTTAAGCAAAAGGAGAACCCAGTCTGTCAAACTGACAAAAGCAGGGTTCCTGGCTTGATCTGGGGCCAAAGGTCCCCTCGACTCTCACTTGGACCCACATTCTGGCCTCCTAAAGTGTTGCCGGGGGTACCTCCATGGGACATTGGGGTTCCAAGGAACACAGTTTGAAAACCATGACTTGGGGTGCCTGGGTGGCACAGCAGTTGAGCGTCTGCCTTCGGCTCAGGGAGTGGTCCCGGCGTTGTGGGATCGAGCCCCACATCAGGCTCTTCCGCTATGAGCCTGCTTCTTCCTCTCCCACTCCCCCTGCTTGTGTTCCCTCTCTCGCTGGCTGTCTCTCTGTCAAATAAATAAATAAAATCTTAAAAAAAAAAAAAAGAAAACCATGACTCTGCCAAATCCCACCAAACACCTCCCCCCCCCACCAAGGCCCAGCTCTTCTCCTAGAACCTGAGTGTGGCCCCGCAGATCATGGGTCTCCCCTAGTCACTGCTACATGTCTGCTTCTCTCCATGCCAGCATTTACCATGGTCACTGATTAAGTTTCTCAGGAGCTGGCAGCCCCAGGGCCTTCCCAGGGCCCAGAAATAGGAGGCATCTAGTCATCCAGCCTGCCTCGACCCCGCCCTGACCCCCGAACCTCTGCACGTGGTCATCACTGCGTCCAGGCCTCACTCTTCCTCTCTGTGGGCATCACTCCCAGCTTTTCCGTGAAATTCCTACTTGTGCAAGTGCTAGTCATTCACTGCAGAGGCTAAGCGCCAGAAGGGCGGGGTTGGGCTCTACCTTTCTCTATCCACCCCTCCTCCGCCAGTGCCTCGCACCTTGCCTGGAACACAGTAAGGACCCAAGTTGTCAGACAGATGGCTGGATGCGCCAAAGAAGGAAGGAATAAGTTCTCCCTTCCTTTCCCGAACGGGGACAGCTCTGCCAGGCCTAACAGGCTCACTCACATTTCACGGTGTCTCTGGTATGAATTCCAACAAGGCTATCAGCTCCTGGAGGGCCACCATACCCTCTCTCCAGGTCCCACAGCATCCGTGCGGGCTTTCATTAGTTCCAGAAACACGTGCTGATGCCTGCTCTGCCCCAAGACCTGTGCCGGATGCAGGGGGCATGACGATGAGTCACAAACGGCCCCCATGCCCCACAGTGCTGTGAACATAGTAGGTGCACAGAAAATATTTGTGAAATGAGTCAATCAAGTGATGTCCAAGGTGAGACCTGAATAATGAATAGGCCTCAGTCCAAAGAAGGAGGTGGGTCTCAGCAAGGGGGGAAGGGGGAAGCATGTGCAAAGGCCCTGAGGCAGCTGGGAGCACTGCGTCCTCCATGCCAAGGAGGATGGCATGAGAATGGAGCGCCCTGTCCAGCTTTATGTCTCCCCAGCGGCTCCCTGCAGGTGGCATCCATCCTCCACTTCCCCGAACACTGTATGATAGGCTCTCTCTGAGACCGTGCTTTCTGGGAGACTGGGAGGGAGGGGAGGCCAGCTGCAGACCTTCCCACTGCACACACACACGTCTCTAGTCACCTCCAGGCCCACTGCACACTTGTGTGCTCAGACCCACACACTGCACTAAATATAACCATCACATATGTCTCTTCTGTCTCCTTTCCAGGGAAATAACATTGTTTAAGTAAAGTCCTTAAAATTTTAAAGAGCTGAGATGCATGCTCTCTGCGGGAAGCTTTTAGCAGCATGCTGGAAAGAAATAATAATAATAATAATGAGGCCAGAAACAACAGAGCAGAACCGGGCTGCTACCCCATGACTGCTGACGTCGGGAGGGGCCAGGCCTGTGGCCTTCCGCCCTGGTGCAGCCGTGGGGCCCAGGCCCAGCTCTGGCTGCGGCTGGAGTCCCTGAGCCCCTGAGAGCTGTGTAGGATCAAGAAGGGAGGTCTGGAGAGGCCCAGAATCACAAAAAGAAGGGATCTCTGGCAGAGAAGCAAGAAGGCAGAGAGCATAGAAAGCAGTTGAAATGTGAGACATTCTGGATTCAAAAGAGCACAGCCACTTAGTAGCTGTGTGACCCTGAGCGAGTGGCTTAGCCTCTCTGTGTTTCAGTTTCTTCTATGTAAAATGGGGATCTTAGCGGTGCACACCCCCCAGGGAGTTAGGAAGGTGGTGCAGGGAGTAGTTAACACAAGCAGTCCACAGTGCCTGTGCACACAGAGCAAGTGTTCATTACGTGGTTCCTACTATTACCACTTTGCAGGTGACTTCCAGAAGGCCCAGGCAGAGAGCTTGGACCTGGCCACACACCTCTGTTGACTGCAAGCCCAGAAGTCTTTCCCAGGATCCATCTAGCTGAGAGAGGCTGCTTTGTAACCAGGTGCTGTCCCTGGGGCTGTCCCCCCAGGTTAACGGGAGGGGGAATCTTTTAAAGAGACCAACCCAGATTAAAATGCCTCTCTGCTTCTAGCCCTCAAGTCCTGTGCCCACAGCCTTTTCCCCCTGTCCGTATGTAGCTAATGGCCCGGTGAGGTCTTTTCAGTGGGAAAGGAGGGCCTCTTGCTTCCCAGAGTGGGGCCAGCAGGCTCCCCGGGGCCTCTGTGAGTGCCAGTGGGCCTGTGGGTCCAGACCTGGAAAATCTACCTAGTTGTAAGACTAACCCACCTCGGGCAAATGCACTTGATCTGTCCCATGTCACCTCCAGCCTCGCTTCTTTCCTGAAACATACCCTTCACTACTGTCTTCCATACTCTCCCAGATGATCCAGGGCCTTTCCAGCCTAGGAGTCTTTGTCCCTACTAGTACATCCTCCTAAAATCTCTTCATCTCCTTCTTAGCCTGGTAAACTCCTATGCATCCTTCAAGACCCAGTCATATGTCATCCCTTCTAGTGATACGTAACTTTCTCCCAAACCTCAGGCTGATTAGTTATTCCCTCATCTGGACTCCTGCGAGGACTTGGTAGCTAATTCAATTTTAGAATTTCCAATATTATACCACAGTTTATTTGTCTGGCTGCCTATCAGCCCCAGGAGACCGCGAACTCCTTGAAGACAGGCACTGGGTCTTATCTATCCCTGCTGCATCAGCCCTAGCACAGGACCCCACCCAGAGCGATGACTGCTGAATGGAGCTGGGTTGAGGCCATATGTGTGCACCAAGGAAATGAGTAGCCATTGGAGGGGTCCCACCTCACTGACACTGCTATTCCTTTGCAAGCTTCGTGGGACATGGGATGCTACCCCATTCCCAAAGGTGGGAATTCCGGGGTAATTCAAACATGTCTTTAAGGAGACATTTTGGACGTAGATGAGATTCTCCTTCCCAATCCTATTACCCATCACAGAATCTTAAAACTGGAATTGTCCAGACTCACCCTTTGGTGTCATGGACCTAAGACTCAGAGGAAGGGGAGTAAGCCAGTCATGCAGCAAGTTAATGGCGGAGTTGAAATCAGATGCTGGGGCTCGTAAGTCTGAGGCTGGCGCCCCTTCTACCAAACTGGTATTTTCCATTTTGGCTCGTGATGACGCTAGGTGGTAGGAAGAAGCTTTTTTAAAAATTCAAATAGTTACATGTTAACTTACGATGAATTAAGACAAAAATATACTCAGTATAACCCACCTATACATGATGCCTTTATACAAGACAAGTCAACAAGGAGGAAATTAATTCAAACTCGATTTTAAGAGAATGATGATGTCAGTAATAGTAGGGATGGGACGTAGCTATGGAGAACAAATGTCGTGAAGGGGTAGCTGAAATTTGGCAAGCTCCAGAGGGAATGGCTCGGAATGGGCCAACCAGAAGGCACCAGCACCCAGGGAGGTAAGACTCCTGGGTGACAAAAGCTACCTCTGAGACGATCCTACCCCCAGAAGCCAGAGCTGGCACCTGGCGCTAAGCCCCACAGCCAGCACCAAGGGAAACCTAGCCTGCAGGACACGGCCCCTATTCAGCTGGACAATGAGTCCTCGTCAAAGCCAATTTGGACTGTCAGGTATATGGGAAGGGTGCGGAACAAAAGAATGTCACTTTGGCCAACTTGGGAACTGAGACCCAGGGGGCTGCTGAAGTTCTTCCCAATGGACCTTCATCCCCAGGGAGCAACTGGTCCCCCTTGGGAGGGTGGCGCGGCCACTGAGCCAGCGGGCGGGGTTGAGACCCACCCGCACCGGGGAAGGGCATGTCACAGGGCTGATGGAGGACGGCGGTGTCACCAGATGGCATATTGGCGAGGGGCAGGGCACTCTGTCTTGCCCGGAGCACATTAGAGGATGAGCCAGGGAAGAAATTGCCACTGGTATTTGTCACAGCAATTTCAGCAAAGCACCGAATGTGTGAGTGTCTCATGAAGTTCAACTGGCGGAATTAGTCCCCATCAAAGTCATTTTGAACAGTCAAGGTAGGTGGGAAAAAAGGCCAGACAAAGGAAAATCGAGGGGCATAAGGAAAGTCACCTCGGCCAACCAGGAAGCTATGAGCTGAGGGGGCTGTTGGGGGAGTTTTCCCAAGAAATAGTTACTGTCTTGGAAGCCGGCTACTCCCTGACCTCCAGCCACCCCCCACCAAGAAGATGCTGCTAAAAATGGCCGTGGCATTCTCAGCTTTTGGGTGAAGGAAAAAGAGCTGGTGGTCCAAAGGGGTAACTTACTCGCCAGTATCCCCCCCCACCATCTCCCCCACCTGCGAGGGTGGAAGTAGCCCCCAGGGAGAGAGGCTAGCAGTTGAAAAGCACTCGGAAGGAGGCTAGCTTGGAGCCCGCTCATGACTGATGTGGACCAGGCTGCACATGGTCAGAGCCAGTGGGCATGGCAGGAAAGATGACCTAAATGGATCTAAGGAGAAAGAAACTCTCCGTGGGAAATCGGGTGGAAAATAGACTGGAGGATGACGAATCCGTGTGCCCTGGGGTGGGGTAATCAATCAGCGAGATGGACCAGGGGACAAGGAGGTGGAGGGATACCACGCAGTCCAGAGTGCAGATGACACATTGCAAAGGTCAACACCAGCAGTGAGTGGAGAGTGCGGGCAGGTCCTCTTTGCAAACTGCCATGTGATCCCAAAGTTACCTGCTGCTTCAAGTTCATGTGCTCCTCAAAAGCCGGTTCCACCTTCCGAAGGACCCATGCTCACATGCTACTTTTCAGCTCAGGAAAATCTAGCATCAGCGCAGGATTGGACGCAAGGGTAGGCATTGTATTACTGCTGTTGCCGTGAACATAAATAGCAACCCATTACTAGCACTAGATACGTTCCCTCGATAGAGCAACTCTGTCGGGCAGGAAGCACCATCCCCGTTTTATAGATGGGGAAACTGAGACTTAGTGAGATGGCGCTAGATCTCTGCTGTTTGCACTCCACCTCACTTTCCTCCCGCTCTGTACCTTGGAGACCCCCCGTGTATGGGCTTCCCCCTGGGTTTGGTCAATGGGCAGCACCAGCAAAACACTCAAAGACAAGAGGAGGGTAAAGTGGAGGTATTTCTCCCTCTAGCTCCCCGTCAGGTCGCCGAGGCTCTCTCTGCATGGTCCTCTCCTGTCGATGGGTGGGAGCAGCTGTCCACTGCTCCGAGCCCAGGGTGGTGCCATCACCTGCTTCCTACCCTAACCCCCATGCAAACCGTCCCCTTAAGAAACCCCCGTCCGAGACTCCACGGTTGAGCTTCCTGGCTCCTGCTGGCTCCTGATTGCTGTGGAGGGGAGTATCTCGCCCCAAAGCCATCGAGCTTACCCACAGGAGTGGGGAAACTTGAACCCTACTCTACCTGCTTCCAAAGCCTGCATCGTTCCATCCGAACTGGGGTTTCTCCACCGCAGGCATTCACACCCGCCACCTTCACAGATTGGCCATATCCGTGTGCCACCTGCTTTGCGGCGTACTTAACATTTTTCTTTAACTCAGCTCATTTTTTACTTAAATAAGCCATTTTAAAAAGAGAGAGAGAATTTAAATCACTGCCCCAAATGGCAAACCAGCCTCCCTTGCCTTAAACAGAGGATAACTAAATGAATTACAATGAAAACAAAGCACTGTTTACTACAACTCTCCGCTCCCTGGGGCTCACTGGTGGCCCCACACCCGGTTTTTGTTGGAAAAGCAGATTAGCAAGAGACAGAGGGCATTGAAGACATGATATCATCAGCCTGAGGCTTTCTCCTTGGCACCGCTGGAAGGACAGAGTGAGAAAGAAAGAGGGAAAGACCCTCCCTCCCCAATTCTTTGTTACCTGCGGCCAGTGCCCGGCCCAGCCCACAGAGGAACATTGCCCACCCCAGACCCGCCCTGTCCCGTAGAACTTTCTATAATGGTGAGAATGTCCTGCTTAGGTCTGTGCTGTCCAATACAGGAGGTGCGTGTGGCTCTTGAGCACTGGCCATGGGGTGATTGCAGAACTGCATTTTGTGTAATCCCATTACCTAAAAGCTGAGACACTTCGTATAGTTGTAATGTAGGTGTCAGTCCTAGGCCACGGCCACGCGGTGACTAGCATAGCCCTAGACTGTAAGCCCCAGGAGGGCAAGGTCTTGCCTATTCATTCTGCTCTGGATTTCTAGAACAGCACAGTGCTTCACCCCCAGGAAGCATTCAACTAACACTAGCAGCATCAGTGATGGAGTCAGTGAATGAATGAACGAATGAATGAATGAACAAACTCCGCTGCTTCCTGCAACAAACTTGTTCTCTCTGCAACTCAGACTGTGCTGGGAACCACTGACTCTTCCCCATTAGGCAATCGGCATCCCTTCCCAGGGTGAGGGGGCTTGCCTTTCTCCTCCCACCGGGATCCTCAGGCGGGCCACTGGGCTTCAGGAATTCGCCTTCCCCAGCCTCTCCTCCTCCCTCTGAGCTGGGCCCCAGCCCACTCCTCTGCTGCCCCAGAGGACAAAGAAGTCTTTGTGATGTGGTTGCACTGGTGGCTCCCCACCTCCCACCTCCCTCCCTCTGCCCCTGCCCAAAACATCAGGTGCTGGGTGCCTGGGTGACAATACAGCGTATCACCTGTGTCTGCAGAACCAGGCCCCTGGCCTTGGGCTATTTGTATGGCCCCAACGCCCTCTTGACAACAACCTGCATGCCCAGGCAGTGAGCACCAGCTCTCGATGAGGACGCCATCCACCCCGGGGTCCCGCCCGTCAGTCTTCACCCTGCCAGGGCCCCCCGAGCCCCCCCGCGGCCCCTCCGCGCCAGCCCAGCACGATGCCAGGGCAGCCCGTGATGGACGTCTTCCTCTGGGGCAGCATTAGGGAGCGGGGAGGAAGAGACGGAGCTGGGGACATAATGGAAGCGCCAACGATTAGTGACAAACAACCCCATCGGAGGGGCAGGAGTGCCTCTGCAGAAAGAGAAACAAAAGGGCAAAGGGAACAGCTTGGCAGAGGAACAAAAAACCCCCAATGGCTCAGCTGNTGCCCAGGCAGTGAGCACCAGCTCTCGATGAGGACGCCATCCACCCCGGGGTCCCGCCCGTCAGTCTTCACCCTGCCAGGGCCCCCCGAGCCCCCCCGCGGCCCCTCCGCGCCAGCCCAGCACGATGCCAGGGCAGCCCGTGATGGACGTCTTCCTCTGGGGCAGCATTAGGGAGCGGGGAGGAAGAGACGGAGCTGGGGACATAATGGAAGCGCCAACGATTAGTGACAAACAACCCCATCGGAGGGGCAGGAGTGCCTCTGCAGAAAGAGAAACAAAAGGGCAAAGGGAACAGCTTGGCAGAGGAACAAAAAACCCCCAATGGCTCAGCTGTTTCTCTCCCTGGCGATTCCCAAGCTGCTCCTGTGATTTATGAGGCTGGCGGGGGGGGGGGTCGCTCTCACTGGAGTACCGCCCAGATCCCCACCCAAGTCTGGGGGACCCCGAGGCCTCCCCATGCAAGGCTCTGAGGGTGGTGGGGCCACCTGACCGAGCCCTGGGATGGCCCCCAGCACGTGGAAGGAGAAGGCCTGTCCCCACATCACACACAGTGTGTACAATGACAGAGTCCTTTCCATCTGGCCTCAGTTTTCCCAGCTTAAAATGGGAAAGAGATAGTGCACATAATTTCTCGGCTCCCTTTTGGCTCTGATGCTCTGTAATTCCAAGCCTGAGGACTCATGTGGGGCTCCACATGGGGACACCTACAACGTACCCCCCCTTGGCCTTGCACCGAGCCTCGTCAACACTTCTTCTCCTTTGCACTTGGGGACATGGCGGGGAGGCAGGCATCATCATACGGGCAGCAGCCATTTCTCACACGCCCCGTATGTGCTGGGCACCGAGCACATGGCCCCCTCAGAGTATGTGATTTACCCTGCCCCGCTGCCCCCACCCCACCAGGCCACCATGACAAGCTGCGTGTTCAGCTGGAGAAGTCAAGGCTGAGAGCAATGAAGAGTTGTCTGCGTTGGCATGCTGGATGAGTGGTGGAGAGGGGTTCTGAACCCTGGTCAGACCCCGGGGCCCCTGCTCCCTGGAGATCGGGAAGCTTCTCCCCAGGAAAAGCTATTCCCATCACTCTTGGTTCAGGCCCAAGGTATATACTCTGGCTGGAGCAGTGCCACTCCAGGCCGTGTGATCTTGGCGGGGCCTGGTTTTCCTCCTTGCCAGGTCTGGACACTCTGGGTAAGATGAACGGCCCCCGTTGACAGCATTTCTTCCTTTAAGCCATTGTCTCTTTGGGCACCCCAGAACAACCATTTATAACCCAACAGAGGTTCCAAACAGTTTCCAGCTTCAGGTGGCCCAGAAAAACCAATTTGTCTTCCTAGAACACTGCTCTGGGNCCGCCATGGTCAGTTTCCAGCCGCCAGCGGGATCCACTCAGAGTTGGAAAGCGATGTGCCGATCAACGCCTGGGTGTGAACCCAGCCCCTGCCCATCACTAGTGGTGGGACCTTAGGCAAATCACACAGTGTCTCCAAACCTAGTTCCTTATCTGTCAAATGGGGAGAAAATGACCTCCCAAAGTTTCTGGGATGATTTAATAGGACATTGCAAGTGAACAAGGTTGGCACAGGCTTGGACACACAGAAGCTACTCCAAGCATGTTTCCTTCCTTCCTTCCTTGGTTCCTTCTGGCCTTTCTTCCCCAAACCCCCACCCATCTCCAGTCAAGGACAGCCCCCCTCCACAAGGAGAAGCCAGAGGGAACAGGAAGCCCTTTCGTCTTCCTACCACATTCCCCTGCAGGCTCATCCCCCAAATGCCAGCCGTGATTTCAGTGTGAGTGATGGTGAGCTGTGCTGGACAATGGGCACATTCTCACACCAGGAAGTGCTTCCAGAGGTGACTGGTCAGGGGCGGGAAACAGGCCCGGGCCTAGTGTCTGGACTGAAACTCAGGTTTGGTGGGGGGTCGGGCATTCATTCATTTATTAAACACATCCTCAGGACCCGCCCAGAGCCAGGCCTTGTGCCAAGGCTGGGGAGCAGGGATGCCCGCCCTCAAGAGCTCTCAGTTCAGCAGGGAGACCAACCCTCGAGCATCTCCAGCCCCAAAGGAGGGTTCTTCCCAGAGTATTGCCCAAAGTGCTGCCGCCAACACTCTTAGGGGACACCTGAGTCAGCGGGGGGGAAGGGAAGGAGTTATGGAGGGTGGGGAAGTGGGGGACAGAATCCGGAGGGAGGTTTATGTGGTCAGGGGCTGTGCTGCTTAAGGACAGAGGTCTCCACTCCGAGCCAAGAAAGGGTGGAAGTTGGGGAGGGGGCGGACAAGGTGAAGCTTAAGGCCAGACACCTCTGAGCAGGCCAAGACTGTGGGGCAGAGAGACAGTGGGCTGTGGTCTCCCCGCTGTGTGACCCGGGCACAGCAGCATCCTCGCCAATGGACTGGGGATGTGACACCCTCCTGGACAGCAGTGGAGGAGGGGGGAGCTCACGTCAGCAAAGTGCCTACAACAGCATCCAGCTCACAGAGCATGCTTTTTGGTCCGTTTACCGGCCTGTAAGTCCTGGGAGCCGGCCTGTCCCATTCCAGACCCCTGTGGGCCTCGTGAAGTAGAACGGTCGGTGGGGGAAGAAAGGAAGGCTGGGCACGCAGCCCAAACCCAGATTCCACTCTAGCCACTTCCCACCCCGTCTCTTCACCTGCCCATGCCTCAGTTTCTCTGCTCGACGGACAGGAGAGAATTGCCTCCGTGTCTTATGCAAGGGCTCGATGACATGCCAGGTGTGGAAGCATTTGGTCAGCTCTCGGGGACTACCAACAGGTAGGTAGGGTGTCTGGAGCCGGCGTCTCTGCCATTTTGATTATCTGAGACAACCCTCCCAGGGAAGTCAGGGGGCAGGTGGTGGGATCAACCATCCCCAGCTAGCGGACCAGGAGCCATCCCAGGCGTTTACTGGCAACTCTGAGGCTCATTGTGCCTCGGGAGGGTATCAATGGGGTCCTTGTTTTGCAAGCAACGGAAAC
>NC_048228.1:12950561-12959928 GCF_002007445.2 Ailuropoda melanoleuca | reverse complement strand
GGAGGGGCAGGAGTGCCTCTGCAGAAAGAGAAACAAAAGGGCAAAGGGAACAGCTTGGCAGAGGAACAAAAAACCCCCAATGGCTCAGCTGCTTCTCTCCCTGGCGATTCCCAAGCTGCTCCTGTGATTTATGAGGCTGGCGGGGGGGGGGGTCGCTCTCACTGGAGTACCGCCCAGATCCCCACCCAAGTCTGGGGGACCCCGAGGCCTCCCCATGCAAGGCTCTGAGGGTGGTGGGGCCACCTGACCGAGCCCTGGGATGGCCCCCAGCACGTGGAAGGAGAAGGCCTGTCCCCACATCACACACAGTGTGTACAATGACAGAGTCCTTTCCATCTGGCCTCAGTTTTCCCAGCTTAAAATGGGAAAGAGATAGTGCACATAATTTCTCGGCTCCCTTTTGGCTCTGATGCTCTGTAATTCCAAGCCTGAGGACTCATGTGGGGCTCCACATGGGGACACCTACAACGTACCCCCCCTTGGCCTTGCACCGAGCCTCGTCAACACTTCTTCTCCTTTGCACTTGGGGACATGGCGGGGAGGCAGGCATCATCATACGGGCAGCAGCCATTTCTCACACGCCCCGTATGTGCTGGGCACCGAGCACATGGCCCCCTCAGAGTATGTGATTTACCCTGCCCCGCTGCCCCCACCCCACCAGGCCACCATGACAAGCTGCGTGTTCAGCTGGAGAAGTCAAGGCTGAGAGCAATGAAGAGTTGTCTGCGTTGGCATGCTGGATGAGTGGTGGAGAGGGGTTCTGAACCCTGGTCAGACCCCGGGGCCCCTGCTCCCTGGAGATCGGGAAGCTTCTCCCCAGGAAAAGCTATTCCCATCACTCTTGGTTCAGGCCCAAGGTATATACTCTGGCTGGAGCAGTGCCACTCCAGGCCGTGTGATCTTGGCGGGGCCTGGTTTTCCTCCTTGCCAGGTCTGGACACTCTGGGTAAGATGAACGGCCCCCGTTGACAGCATTTCTTCCTTTAAGCCATTGTCTCTTTGGGCACCCCAGAACAACCATTTATAACCCAACAGAGGTTCCAAACAGTTTCCAGCTTCAGGTGGCCCAGAAAAACCAATTTGTCTTCCTAGAACACTGCTCTGGGAACGTCACTCTTCTCTCCTCAACTGCTCCCTGCAGTCCCCGGGCTCGAATCCAGACCCCTGGCCTTCGCCAACAGCTCCAGCCTCATCCCAGCCTCCCAACGGGCACCGTATGCTCAAGCGAGGTCAGCCGCCTCCCTGCCTCCCAACACCTCACCTAGATAGCACTCTGACTCCCTCCTCCAGGCCTTTGCACAAACTGTTCCCTTGCCTGGGACACCCTCCTTGCCCATCAAGATGCTTTCAATCCCTCAGAACATTCCTGGGCCACTCCTTTAGTCCCCAGAGATTTATCCATGGTATCCCTGTATTGGCCATTTATTATACACGACCGTTTCTTGTTCTCAAATGAGCCGGTGCTACACGATCGTTTCTTGTTCTCAAATGAGCCGGTGCTGTGTGGGGTTGCCAACAAACCGAAATTCCTTGAGGATCGTCTCTGCCAGCCCAGCATGAGGCTAGGGCAGCTGTTCAATTCAGGGAAGGGGCTGGATCCCCTGACTTGGCTCCCCAGTCAGCCCCCGCGGGAGGGAGAAGAAAGTATGAGTGCACCGGACCTATCAGAGAGACTCCACGTCCAAGTGGCTCCACCCCAAGGGTCAGTAGGAAAGGAAGGGGCGGTGACTGAGGGCAGGTTACCTGCCAGGTACTCCCATGTAGAATCCCATTGGTCTCATGACACCCGCCACTTTCAAAAGACGAGAAAACTGTGACTCAGAAGGGGAGAGACTGGCTCCAGGATACTCTGCTAGGAAGTGACCGTGCTAGGACTTGAACCCGGTTCAGATGGAAACCCGAATCCATTAACACCAGCCGGCTGTCCAGACAGACAGTGATGGAGGAAGGATGGGCCTGCCCAGTGTTGTGCTGGCAAACGTTAACAACCAGTACTGGGTTGGGGGGAGCTCTTATCTGGAGTGTTTGCCCACTTCCGTGGTGTCAATACTCCCGCCATGGTCAGTTTCCAGCCGCCAGCGGGATCCACTCAGAGTTGGAAAGCGATGTGCCGATCAACGCCTGGGTGTGAACCCAGCCCCTGCCCATCACTAGTGGTGGGACCTTAGGCAAATCACACAGTGTCTCCAAACCTAGTTCCTTATCTGTCAAATGGGGAGAAAATGACCTCCCAAAGTTTCTGGGATGATTTAATAGGACATTGCAAGTGAACAAGGTTGGCACAGGCTTGGACACACAGAAGCTACTCCAAGCATGTTTCCTTCCTTCCTTCCTTGGTTCCTTCTGGCCTTTCTTCCCCAAACCCCCACCCATCTCCAGTCAAGGACAGCCCCCCTCCACAAGGAGAAGCCAGAGGGAACAGGAAGCCCTTTCGTCTTCCTACCACATTCCCCTGCAGGCTCATCCCCCAAATGCCAGCCGTGATTTCAGTGTGAGTGATGGTGAGCTGTGCTGGACAATGGGCACATTCTCACACCAGGAAGTGCTTCCAGAGGTGACTGGTCAGGGGCGGGAAACAGGCCCGGGCCTAGTGTCTGGACTGAAACTCAGGTTTGGTGGGGGGTCGGGCATTCATTCATTTATTAAACACATCCTCAGGACCCGCCCAGAGCCAGGCCTTGTGCCAAGGCTGGGGAGCAGGGATGCCCGCCCTCAAGAGCTCTCAGTTCAGCAGGGAGACCAACCCTCGAGCATCTCCAGCCCCAAAGGAGGGTTCTTCCCAGAGTATTGCCCAAAGTGCTGCCGCCAACACTCTTAGGGGACACCTGAGTCAGCGGGGGGGAAGGGAAGGAGTTATGGAGGGTGGGGAAGTGGGGGACAGAATCCGGAGGGAGGTTTATGTGGTCAGGGGCTGTGCTGCTTAAGGACAGAGGTCTCCACTCCGAGCCAAGAAAGGGTGGAAGTTGGGGAGGGGGCGGACAAGGTGAAGCTTAAGGCCAGACACCTCTGAGCAGGCCAAGACTGTGGGGCAGAGAGACAGTGGGCTGTGGTCTCCCCGCTGTGTGACCCGGGCACAGCAGCATCCTCGCCAATGGACTGGGGATGTGACACCCTCCTGGACAGCAGTGGAGGAGGGGGGAGCTCACGTCAGCAAAGTGCCTACAACAGCATCCAGCTCACAGAGCATGCTTTTTGGTCCGTTTACCGGCCTGTAAGTCCTGGGAGCCGGCCTGTCCCATTCCAGACCCCTGTGGGCCTCGTGAAGTAGAACGGTCGGTGGGGGAAGAAAGGAAGGCTGGGCACGCAGCCCAAACCCAGATTCCACTCTAGCCACTTCCCACCCCGTCTCTTCACCTGCCCATGCCTCAGTTTCTCTGCTCGACGGACAGGAGAGAATTGCCTCCGTGTCTTATGCAAGGGCTCGATGACATGCCAGGTGTGGAAGCATTTGGTCAGCTCTCGGGGACTACCAACAGGTAGGTAGGATGTCTGGAGCCGGTGTCTCTGCCATTTTGATTATCTGAGACAACCCTCCCAGGGAAGTCAGGGGGCAGGTGGTGGGATCAACCATCCCCAGCTAGAGGACCAGGAGCCATCCCAGGCGTTTACTGGCAACTCTGAGGCTCATTGTGCCTCAGGAGGGTATCAATGGGGTCCTTGTTTTGCAAGCAACGGAAACCAACTCTGGACAGCTCAAGCCCCCAAAAGTAACTGGTGGAACATGGAAGTTTCTGGAAGACAAGGACAAGCGGAAGCCCCAGGTGCTGGGAGGACCCACGCGGCTTGAGCTGCAGCAACTCTGGCACAACCACGGTTAATACCGGTCATCAGCAGAGCAGGCAGGACTGAGCGACAAACTTCGCATGTAACGACTCGTTCCATCCTGTGAACACCCTGGGGGGGGTAGGTCCCCATCATTATTAGCCTCAGGGAACCAGAGAAGTAGTTTCTTGGGGTTCCCCACTGGCAAGGGGTCCTTTCCAGGAATTCTCAGTCTTCCTCTGCTCTGGATCCAGATCCCAGGAAGAGTGTCCGATGGGCTCCTCTTGGGGTGGCTTATCTGACTGTGTCACCTACCACGATGGCATGAAGTAAGGAGGGGTGCGTGCATACTTCTCCAAAGCAAATCTAGTATGTGGCCGGGGGATGTAGGAATGGCTGGTCAGTCAGACTCCCTGCCTGGGGGCCGCAATGTCCTTTCCTGCTCCTTTGGGCACCTCCAGGTCCACGCACGTTGGATTTATTTGCTCCATCCACGAAATCCTGGCCAGTAGGTGTTGGTGATCATGGGTGCTCTCTGCTACTGGACCCCACTGAAAGTGTAAAGGTGGATTCTGGGACCTCAGCCCCCTGCTCCTTCCCAGGACCTTCAACTGAAGACAGACAGGCCTTAGGAAGTGATGCCGTGCGTTTTGCCACCCCTGACATTTGTTGTTTAAAACAGAAGTCTTCGCATCCTCTAGGATGTGGTAGAGACTGTTGTATTCCTCCTTCCAGCGATGAAAAAATAAATAGTTTCTCCTCTCCTCTGGGAGCAGCAGTGTCTCTGGATTGCTTCAGACCTGGGTTTGAAACTCCCAGTTGTTGCGCTTAAAAAGAGATCCCGAGCCTCATTCATTATTTAAGAAAGAAAGAAAAGAAAAGAAGAAAAGGAAAGGAAAAGAGAGAAAAAGAAAGGGAAGATCCCGGGCCTCTTGTCTTCATCTGCAAAACATGGCTAATGACACTGCCTCACAGATTACTGAGAACATTTAATGCGTAAAGAACACCTAATAGGTGTCCAATAAATGGTAGCTATCCGTAATATGACTCTTGTTCCTCCCAGTTCTCCACCAGACTCTGGGGAGACCAGTCTTGAGTTGAGCTGGTCCCACCACACACAGTCCCACCTCCAGCACCTTGCTCACACCGGTTTCCCTCCTGGCACGTTTTCCTCCTTTGCCCTCGGCTTATTAAAGTCCTCTCTCTACTTCAAGGTCTAGCTCAAGTCTTCCCTCCCCTGTGAAGCATCCCCTGATCCCCCAAGGAATCACTCTTCCCCCAAGAGCTTCCTGTAGGGATGTCAATCACTTGGCATCTACCAAGTGTCAACACATTTCCGCCTGGACTGTCATTCATCTTCTCATGAACACGCCCAAGCTCTCACCCCGCTGGGTGACATGCCCCGCCCACAACGGATGCCCATTCATTGCCTTGAGGATGAGGAGAGCTTTCAGGGACAACCCCTTCTCCCATCCGTGCACAAGCACGCACTGGATAATTCTATCTCTGTGAGGGTTTGGGAAGGAGTAAAACATCCAGACAAGGAATTGCACACCCTAAACGGTCCGCGCGGCCAAAGCCGAGGAAGTGCCTGAGAGCCGTTCCCACTGGGACACACCAGGGCAGAGGGGGCAAGAGTCAGCCCTGTGTCTGCATCTCTGCTCACCACTTACTGACTGGGTGGCCTTGGACAAGTCACTTAACCTCTGCGGGCCTCAGTTCCCTCATCAGCAAAATAGGGCTAGTTTTACCTTTCAGTGTGGTTGTCAGGATTAAACAAGAGAAGAACAACGAAGCAGTGAGAGTTCAATTAGGGTCAGAGATATACCCCCTTCCTCCCACTAAATGAAGAATCTATTTTCCACTAAGCAGTAAACGCCATAATGGCAGGGACTCCCCTACCATGTTCAAGGTCATATTCCCAGTGCTTAGCACTGTGCTTGGCCTGGAGATGTTGGAGAGGTGGGTAGGATGGTAAGCCAGGTTAGACACCTGCATGGGGTGCGGGGGAGGGTGGTAAGCCACGTTAGACAGCGGCCCCAGGAAAACCAGTTAACAGAACTAACCAGTCTCTTCTTTGTTCTGCTCTTTATTTGGCCTCTACGTTCCATGTCATGACTGCTATAACCCAGAAACCTGAGGAAGTCACTTCAGCTGCCCCAATTGTGCGTAAGACAGATGTTCTGGAAAGTCAGGGTAGCCAGGCCAATCTAAGGCACCACTGGTAGCCTGCCTGCCCCTGCCTGAGAGGTTCTCTGAGCCCCAGATAGAGAGAACACTGGAAGGAAAGACAGTGCTTGGGGCTGGGCCAGGCAGGGAGCTGGAAGGAGCCAGTACCCCTGTCACTAACCAGTCGTAAAACTCTGAGCCTCAGTTTCCTAGTCTGTGAAAAGAGGAGCTTAAGCCCATCTTGCAGCTGCCTGAGGCCTGGGAANGGGTGTCTGGAGCCGGCGTCTCTGCCATTTTGATTATCTGAGACAACCCTCCCAGGGAAGTCAGGGGGCAGGTGGTGGGATCAACCATCCCCAGCTAGCGGACCAGGAGCCATCCCAGGCGTTTACTGGCAACTCTGAGGCTCATTGTGCCTCAGGAGGGTATCAATGGGGTCCTTGTTTTGCAAGCAACGGAAACCAACTCTGGACAGCTCAAGCCCCCAAAAGTAACTGGTGGAACATGGAAGTTTCTGGAAGACAAGGACAAGCGGAAGCCCCAGGTGCTGGGAGGACCCACGCGGCTTGAGCTGCAGCAACTCTGGCATAACCACGGTTAATACCGGTCATCAGCAGAGCAGGCAGGACTGAGCGACAAACTTCGCATGTAACGACTCGTTCCATCCTGTGAACACCCTGGGGGGGGTAGGTCCCCATCATTATTAGCCTCAGGGAACCAGAGAAGTAGTTTCTTGGGGTTCCCCACTGGCAAGGGGTCCTTTCCAGGAATTCTCAGTCTTCCTCTGCTCTGGATCCAGATCCCAGGAAGAGTGTCCGATGGGCTCCTCTTGGGGTGGCTTATCTGACTGTGTCACCTACCACGATGGCATGAAGTAAGGAGGGGTGCGTGCATACTTCTCCAAAGCAAATCTAGTATGTGGCCGGGGGATGTAGGAATGGCTGGTCAGTCAGACTCCCTGCCTGGGGGCCGCAATGTCCTTTCCTGCTCCTTTGGGCACCTCCAGGTCCATGCACGTTGGATTTATTTGCTCCATCCACGAAATCCTGGCCAGTAGGTGTTGGTGATCATGGGTGCTCTCTGCTACTGGACCCCACTGAAAGTGTAAAGGTGGATTCTGGGACCTCAGCCCCCTGCTCCTTCCCAGGACCTTCAACTGAAGACAGACAGGCCTTAGGAAGTGATGCCGTGTGTTTTGCCACCCCTGACATTTGTTGTTTAAAACAGAAGTCTTCGCATCCTCTAGGATGTGGTAGAGACTGTTGTATTCCTCCTTCCAGCGATGAAAAAATAAATAGTTTCTCCTCTCCTCTGGGAGCAGCAGTGTCTCTGGATTGCTTCAGACCTGGGTTTGAAACTCCCAGTTGTTGCGCTTAAAAAGAGATCCCGAGCCTCATTCATTATTTAAGAAAGAAAGAAAAGAAAAGAAGAAAAGGAAAGGAAAAGAGAGAAAAAGAAAGGGAAGATCCCGGGCCTCTTGTCTTCATCTGCAAAACATGGCTAATGACACTGCCTCACAGATTACTGAGAACATTTAATGCGTAAAGAACACCTAATAGGTGTCCAATAAATGGTAGCTATCCGTAATATGACTCTTGTTCCTCCCAGTTCTCCACCAGACTCTGGGGAGACCAGTCTTGAGTTGAGCTGGTCCCACCACACACAGTCCCACCTCCAGCACCTTGCTCACACCGGTTTCCCTCCTGGCACGTTTTCCTCCTTTGCCCTCGGCTTATTAAAGTCCTCTCTCTACTTCAAGGTCTAGCTCAAGTCTTCCCTCCCCTGTGAAGCATCCCCTGATCCCCCAAGGAATCACTCTTCCCCCAAGAGCTTCCTGTAGGGATGTCAATCACTTGGCATCTACCAAGTGTCAACACATTTCCGCCTGGACTGTCATTCATCTTCTCATGAACACGCCCAAGCTCTCACCCCGCTGGGTGACATGCCCCGCCCACAACGGATGCCCATTCATTGCCTTGAGGATGAGGAGAGCTTTCAGGGACAACCCCTTCTCCCATCCGTGCACAAGCACGCACTGGATAATTCTATCTCTGTGAGGGTTTGGGAAGGAGTAAAACATCCAGACAAGGAATTGCACACCCTAAACGGTCCGCGCGGCCAAAGCCGAGGAAGTGCCTGAGAGCCGTTCCCACTGGGACACACCAGGGCAGAGGGGGCAAGAGTCAGCCCTGTGTCTGCATCTCTGCTCACCACTTACTGACTGGGTGGCCTTGGACAAGTCACTTAACCTCTGCGGGCCTCAGTTCCCTCATCAGCAAAATAGGGCTAGTTTTACCTTTCAGTGTGGTTGTCAGGATTAAACAAGAGAAGAACAACGAAGCAGTGAGAGTTCAATTAGGGTCAGAGATATACCCCCTTCCTCCCACTAAATGAAGAATCTATTTTCCACTAAGCAGTAAACGCCATAATGGCAGGGACTCCCCTACCATGTTCAAGGTCATATTCCCAGTGCTTAGCACTGTGCTTGGCCTGGAGATGTTGGAGAGGTGGGTAGGATGGTAAGCCAGGTTAGACACCTGCATGGGGTGCGGGGGAGGGTGGTAAGCCACGTTAGACAGCGGCCCCAGGAAAACCAGTTAACAGAACTAACCAGTCTCTTCTTTGTTCGGCTCTTTATTTGGCCTCGACGTTCCATGTCATGACTGCTATAACCCAGAAACCTGAGGAAGTCACTTCAGCTGCCCCAATTATGCGTAAGACAGATGTTCTGGAAAGTCAGGGTAGCCAGGCCAATCTAAGGCACCACTGGTAGCCTGCCTGCCCCTGCCTGAGAGGTTCTCTGAGCCCCAGATAGAGAGAACACTGGAAGGAAAGACAGTGCTTGGGGCTGGGCCAGGCAGGGAGCTGGAAGGAGCCAGTACCCCTGTCACTAACCAGTCGTAAAACTCTGAGCCTCAGTTTCCTAGTCTGTGAAAAGAGGAGCTTAAGCCCATCTTGCAGCTGCCTGAGGCCTGGGAAGCGGCCAGCACGTGCATGACACGCTGCAGCTGATTCACACAATCGGGGCTATTGAAAAACCAGAATTCCTGCCAGATATTAGGAAAGAAGCAGTCTCAGACTGTTTCAGGAGACTTGTGTAAGGCTCGTTCGTAGTGAAGTCTCATCACCCGCAGGAACCCAGGCAGCTCTCCTTTTGTGCCTGCCATCTTGCCCAAGGCATTAGGATTTTAGGGGGGGTGATCATCAGTTCCTACTCTAAAAGGGTCCTCCTGCTACAAAACATGAGTTTCGGAACCACTGAATAAGTGATCGCGGAGGTCACTTCCAGCTCGAACATTCTCTGCACTTACAAAGCAAAAACTAGTTCAACCTCTCAGGAAAAACCCTAGTTTGCGGCTGGGGTGGGAAAGGGGTGGGGTTTATGGCTGGGGGTGTGGCCAGGCTGGGAGCGGAGCGGAGAGGGGCGGGGCGGGGC
>NC_048228.1:12947110-12949973 GCF_002007445.2 Ailuropoda melanoleuca | reverse complement strand
GGAGAGAAGTGGCAGGGCCACTGGCTGGGGCCTTAGGCTCGCCCTAACCGGGCCTGCCCACCCGCTACTCTTGGCCGAGAATTTCCCGGGGCCAAAGGAGGCAGGGCCAAGAACTACTCTCCCATACCTCCACCTCCCCCCCGCCCCCGCCGGTGCCCTCTCTTGCGGGCCACTGCACAGGCTCAATTGCAGGAGTTCCTTCCCAGAAGTGCCCATGCAGGGGAATCTGGAGCCTGAAGATTTGCAAACGCCTCGGGGCGCTCCTTGGTGATCAGGGAGAAGAGAGAAATGTGGGCTTCTCCACTGCAGAGTCATATTGGGGAAGGTGAGTTAGGGGCAGAAACTTACGGCCCAGCCAGTCTTGTGTGCAGTGGAGTCCTTTCCCAAAGCACAGACCCACCTCTCCAAAGTTGAGCCCTTTTGTCTGCGACCCTTAGGGGCACAGCAGGCGAGGGCACGCTAGCCATGCCCCTACTTAGTAGTGACTGCCATCGCCTCCCCCCACCCCCGACAACTGGCAGGCATGTCTCGGAATGCCTGCCCTGGATTCTACCCTCTCCTCCCTCCCAGGCAGTCCCTGGCAGGTGGCCCGGCTAAGCCAACTGCCAGGTGCACAGCTCTTGGTCATAGCCTGGAAGGGCGCCCTCCTCCGGCAAGCTGGCCTTTTGCATCGCCTGCTGACCCTTTTCGTACCCCCGCCCCCTCGTGGGCACAGACTTGGAAGGGCAAGGAGGGACCCCACCCTCAAGCACTCTCTCTTCCTCTGCGGAGAAGAGAGCTCCCCGGTGGCCCAGAACCCTTGCCTGCGCCCCAGGCTGGGAAAGTTTCCCCTCTGTGATCAGGGTCGGCGCTCTTTCTCCACCCTGAGCAGAGGAGATCGAGGCTACGCCAGCTCTCCCTGCCCAAACACGCTCACCCTCGGCGCCCGAGCCCCCTGCTCCCCGCAGCCTGCTGGGGCGGGCAAGAGGGGCGGAGGCGCCGGGATGGGTCAGCTCTCCGCAGCCCTGCAGCCCAAAGAACGCCGCTCGTGGGTTCTGGGGAGAGCTCTCAGGGTGGGGTCCGGACCGAGCTGGGTTTCCCAGCGTAGCTTTAACCATCAGTCGCCAACCCCACCGAGTCTGTTCTGCACATTCTGGGGGGGGGAAGGGTGCTCCCCTCCTGCCCCCACCCCCATTCCCTTCTCCCTGCGATGTCCAGGTGAGGGCTCCAGTGCCTTTCAACAAAGCCCGGTTCCCAGCGGTGGAACCCGGGCCCCCTCTCCCATATAATCTTTCCCTCTAGAGGCATCCGACGGAGGGAGCCCTCACCGCAAAGTTGGGAGGAGATTCTGATCCACTTTGGAAAGTCTCTTGCTCCAAGGGTAGGGGGACAAAGTACCGGGCTGACATTTCTTCTGGGTTACACAGCCCCTCCCCCGCCCTCTGTCAGCAAGACCACCATTCAGGCTCAAATTCTGCAGCTTCTCCCATCTGCAGACCCAGCACTCTCCAAGGACCTCCGGGCGGGGTTATTTTAGGGGGGCACCCCTTCCTGGCAGGCACTCTCAGAGCCTGGTGAGGCACCTCGCCGTACGGCAAGGCAAAGTCCAGGACAGAGTTGACCCCCTGCCTTGATCACTCAGCTGGGCTTGGGGCTGAGATCCTACTGGCTACGATGGCTACTTTTTGGCACCCCGTACCTCCCTCCCCCTTCACGGTGGAGCCAGGCTGTGACTCCAGAGGGGCTGGTTCTAGGCACTCAGGTTTGGCGCTAGGCTCGTGGGGAATCCAGGACAACGACCCTCTGGTCTTGGCACCCGCGGCTCTTTGCTGGTCCCGCCTCCATCCTGCTTGCGCTTGTAGCCCAGGTGTCGGCTCACTGCCGGAAAGGTGCCTGGGTCGCCACGATAAGCTCCCGCACCATTTAAGACCCACCAGGCGGCGGCGCCGGGCGCGAGGCACTGAGGCGGCTGCGAGCCCTGGACCCCGGAGCTGCGGAGCCACCGATCGCTTGCTCTGGGGACCCCTGGTTCAGCCTAGCCGGGACCAAGTCCATGCGGGACACACACATGGCTGCTCACACCTCCTCTGCCCCCGGACGCATCCATATCTCCCTCTACACTAAAACCACACGCTCCATCGCACGCACGCACACTCCCGGCCCATGAAGCCACACAACCACCGCGCGCCTACACCTCCACACACCCCAGATCCACGCACACTCCTGCCCAAGTGTCACATTCCCCCCTCCTATGCACACACGCTCCCCCCACACAGCAATAGTCATCCGCTGCCACACACCCCTAAAGGGACCCGCACACTTGAGACCCGCGAGAAACGCCACACCTCACATACTCACCACCCTTCAACACGCTCACACATACAATGACACAATCTCTCACACTTCACACCTCACCGAGAAGCTGGCACCCGCTCACACCCCCCAACACTCTGGCTCACTCTTTCTCACAGGCACACCTTCTCCGTGGAACTGACATAGACACTCAAACACCCCATCTGCACACTCACATCTCTAAATACACTCCCGCACCCTCTGCGCACACAGCTCCTTCCCGGACACCCTCACCCATAGACGCAACAAAGGCACACGCTCTTACACACACGCACACGCACACACCCTGGCACAGACCCTCGAGCGCTCTCTCCGGAGGAGACCTCCTCCCTCCGTCGCCGAGCCGAGCGACTGCGCGGACCCGCACGCCAGAACCGGTGCTCGCACCCCGAGCCTCTCCCGGGCGCCCCGGGCCCGCGCCCTTCCCCGGCGGCCCGCCCCCGCGCGCGTCCCCCAGCCGGTCCGGCCGGGGGCCCGCGCACTCACCGCGCGCCAGGTCCAGGATCGCGGCGAGCAGCAGGCAGACGCAGCC
>NC_048228.1:12916579-12946813 GCF_002007445.2 Ailuropoda melanoleuca | reverse complement strand
TTCCCCCAGATTCCCCTCCTCACAACTCTTCCTGCCCTTAGCTTCGCCACCCACCCCCAGCTGACCTAGCACCCTTGACCCCCAGAAGCCAGCTCCGTCTGATCCCCCTCCACCTAATCCCTTCCCTGGGGTCACACCCCCCCCCACCCCCAGCCTGAAGGAGGGAGGCAGCTTCCCTTGAGAGCAAGCGATTCCAGTGAGCGGAGCAGGCAGGGTGTGCCCCCCCCCAGGACTGGCCTCGCCACCTATTAATGCTCTTACTGGGAAGGATTAGGGGTATCAGTCTTCTGAAACTTCCCAAATTATGGATGGCTTCCCCCAGGTACCGACAAAAATGTTATGTGTTGTCCTTTCTTCCAAGAATAGCCACATTCTTGAATCCAGCCCGGAATGGTTAAGGAACTGGCTGTTTCCTCCTGGCAGAGACCACATTTTCACCTTTTTGGCAGGCCTGACACTTTTTCCCCAGGCCTGAGGAGTGAGGTTTGGGACTTGTATCTCATCTCACACACACACACACACACACACACACACACACACACACACACATACACACACACTGAGCCTCAGGCCTAGCTGTGAGCCTTAAGGTCCCCTGGGAGAGGTTTTGCTGGCAGTGGGGAGAGGTTAGATGGGGTTCAGAGCATGGAACTTTACCCCTGGCAGGGGATATCCCCCCCTGGCAAGCTGAGGCCCAGAAAGACCATCAAAGCCAGGGGCAGTACTGGACTCAGAATCCAGGCCTCTGGGCTCTTAACCCAGTGTTCTTTCTAGGACATTCTGTTGAGAAATCCCAGCTTCCTTCTCTGTGGAGAATTCCCAGCTCTGTCAGGTTGCTGCCTAAGAGCTTTTGCCCTGTTTACCTGAATTGGCAATGGGTACGCAGCCAGTGGCATCTCCAGCAACCCTTTGAGGGGCTGCAGGGAGTGAGATGGGCAGTGGGTGGCTGCTAAGCGGTCTCTTGGCTAGCCTCGAGCAGAGATGCCCCATGGCGGGAAGCTGCTCCCTCCATCTGCCCTCTGGAAGCCTCACAACAGGGCTTCCCAAGGCAGCCTTGCAGCAGCTCACGCCCACCAGCCCAGGGGAAGGAGCGATTTGCATTTATGAAGATCTGAAAGTGTATGTTCACCTGACAGGCTTTAGAATGATCCTCTCAGTAAAATAATAATAATGATCGTAATAAACCCTTATAAATAGGTGTTTGATTACAGTTTGTCCCTACGTGGGTATTTTTTTTTTTTTTTTGAATCAGACTAATTGGCTGCCAGGCTGATTGGGCTGGATGTGCCCCCCCCCCCCGCTGGAGTCTTAGGCCCTTCTCCCTTTGGCTGCCTCTTCTTTGCTCCACCTCGCCCCCACCCACCCAGGTCTCCCCTTCTCCAAGTTGCTGAGGGGCAGCTGAAGGTCACCTCTCCCCCACACCCTCTCTGTGGGCTGCCTCAGCCTCGTCACGGGGTGGGGTCCCTGACTGCTGTCTCCCTACCCCTCCACCTCCTCACCTCTGGCCCAGAAAAGAGCCAACATAGCCCATCCATCCCAGGGGCTAAGCCCTCCGTGGAAGAGCCTTCCTGGCTGGGGAGCAGCGGCAAGCTGGGAGGACCCTCACATTGGCACGCTGGTCTGAGTTCCACGGGCAAAGTCAGGCGTCACTACTGATGGGCATTACTACTTTGCTGGCCCAACTGCAAATCAGAGAGCTGCCAGGCAGGTGGACAGGCAACAGTTTGCCAGGTGAACGCCTGCACAGGCAAGGCTTCCTGTCTGCACTATGGTAGCCCAGCCATTAGAGAGGAAATCCAGACATCGGTGGGATTCCAGCTCCTCCACCACCACCCCCCCCACCACCCCCGTGAGGGCCCCTCCCAGCCTTGGTCTGGACCAGCTGGGAGAGAAATCCCCAGGGAGCGGCAGGGAGGGGCACTAGAGTTGCCTCCATGATGCCAGCTGTGAATGATACCTGGCCAGAGGCTAGCAAGGAGGAAGGGAGCCTGATAGGCAAGGGAGGGTTGCCTCCTAGGGCCAAGGATTGGGCCAGGGCAGGGTGGGGGAGATCTCCATGAACCCTCCTTCAGCACCAGGACTTCCAAATCATCCCCACTGTCTTGTAACATCGCCCTGTATTATAATCATTAGTCTTCCTGGCCAGTGCCTGGCACATAGTAGGCCCAGAATAAATATTTGTTGGAAGGAGGGAAGGAAGGAGGGAGGGAGGGATGGATGGATGGATGGATGGATGGATGGATGGATGGATGAATGAAGTCAGGGTACTTTGTCCTATCCACCGTATTCCTCAGCTCCTTGGGTGCGAGGCTGGCACTTAGCAATTCCTAGCAGGCCTCCTGTGGCAGTGAATCTTTTCAAAGATCCAACAGCCCCCTGGATGGTGTGCTCGGAGAGAGGGCATCCTGCCCAGGTGCACAGTTGGTTTTCCCAAAGGGGCGGGGCGGTGCAGTGTGTGTTTATTACCATATGGTAATTGTTGGTAGTAATAACGCTAGCTCCGCACACCGTCTCCTGGGAAAGCCCACTCCTCCAACTCCTGCTTCATAAACACAGCTTTGGTGCCTTTCCTTTTGCCCCAGAGAAAGGCCTATCTGAAGCACAGGGAGGCACGGTAGGCAGAGGGCACAGGGCGTCATAGCAAAGGAAAGGTCACCCCGGGGCAGCTATAGGCTTTTAACTTGCTTACGGTCCCTCTCTGTTTCTGACTCCTGGTGGATTCGCTGCCAGTGCAGGGCCTCCACTTTGCAGTCCCTGTACTCAGACCCACGGGTCCCGCGGGACATGCATCCTTCCTGGGCACGGGGCGGAGCAGGAGCCCTGGACCTCCTGGCAGCGGGAGCTGTGACTGTCTGCCCCCACCTCCCTCGGTCCATGGTTACTGAGCCAGGCTCTCCCAACAGAGGGCACCACAGCACAAAGCAAATTCCTCTTCTCTGGACCCTAGGGAACACCCCCAGAGGTCAAAGAGACCCCTCTGTGACCCCATGGCATGTTTATTTCCAGGAGAGGGGAGGAATACGCATAACATGACCTCCCCCAGCCTGGCTTCCGAGGGGATGGGCTCTGCTGCTTTGGGGAAGGACACCCTGTGGCCTTTGATTCTAATCGTGAGAGTGTTAAACATTTACATGAGGGCTTCTCTTAGCCAGGCACCGTTAAAGTAATCAACGAGGACAAGAATCTTCACAATGACATATGAGGTGGGTACTGTCCTTATTTGTGTTCCAAAGATGAGGAAGCTAAGCACAGGCATGCTAGGGAAGCTGTCCCCTACAACACAGCTTATTAGAGAGCCAGATTGGAACCCAGGGAGAGGCCAGAGCTCGGAAAAGCCTTTTCGGGCCAAGATGCACAAATGTGCACAGGACCTGCACAGGTGCACGCACACCGCCCCCCGCCCCCGCCAGGAGCCAGGATTTGGTTGGGAAATGAGATACAAAAACAAAACTCGCAGGAGCCCAGCGTGTTCCATACAACCCACCCCCCCATCCCAGGTAAGAGCCCTCTGTGGCGGCTTCATTTATGCCCAATGTACAGATAAGTAAGCTGAGTCTCAGAGGTGAAAAGAATGACCCAAAGTGGCCAGGGTAGAGGGATGCTGGATTCTGGGGCCAGGGATCTAGTGGGGGCCTTTCCCAGGCTCCACCCCAAGATCCACACATTCTCTCTCTCCTCTCCGGCCCACCCCTCCTCGCCTCTCCCCTCCACACACTCACACAGTCCTCCGGCTCCTTCCTACCTTGCCCTCTGCCGCTCTGTGCTGGGAATTAAACATCCATCAGGCTGCATCCCAGACAGGACCGAGTTTTTTATTGTTTGTTTAAATTAAACACGACTGAAAGTGACGCCTTGACACTGGTGACCCAAATCGATATGGAGTCAGCCGCTTGGAATTAAGTCCACCGCTGCGTCTTTAATGGACCTCAGCCCCACCTGAACTCTCCCGCTCCTGCTCCGAGGGCTTCCCACGGGAGGACCCCAGGGCGTTTCCCTGGGGAACCTGAGGCTATGGGCTGCTGAATGGGCTTCAGCAATGCAAGTCCAGAGAGAGGAGCTGGGCCACGTGGAAGGAGCCAAGGACAGGAAATGCAGCCCCAGGGACCTGCTCAGGCAGAGAGAAGCAGGCCAACACTGGGTCCCCCAACCATTTGTTTTGCAAGTTTGCAATAAACATTTCTTGAAATGCTGCATATTAGGTCATTCCCCACTTCTTGGAGATTTACAATTCACAGGAGCATATTAAAGGCTATGAGAAATCCTGCAGAGCTTTTCAGTTTTGTTTTGTTTTTTTAAGATTTATTTATTTATTTATTCAACAGAGATAGAGACAGCCAGCGAGAGCAGGAACACAAGCAGGGGGAGCGGGAGAGGAAGAAGCAGGCTCACAGCGGAGGAGCCCGATGTGGGGCTCGATCCCACAACGCCGGGATCACGCCCTGAGCCGAAGGCAGACACTTAACAGCTGTGCCACCCAGGTGCCCCAGAGCTTTCCAGTTTTATTTCCTTGAAACCCCAACTGTTTGGCCTCAGAACTCTCTTTGCATAAATACCTATTAACATCTCATAAGCAAGAGTTGTGGAGATCATGGAAGGATGGGAGAGGTTGCTCCGGCCCTGGACAAGCCTCCTGGATTATCCTAGTAGTAATAGTAGCAGCAGTCGTAATCATAACCACGATCACAGTCGTATGAAGAACAACCACCACCACCAATTGATGGCATTCATTGAGGGCTTACTATGGGCCAGGCTCTGTTCGAAGTGTTTTGCCTGAACTAGTTTATTGAACCTTCTCCATAACCCTGGGAGGCAGGTTCAGTTTTGAACCCCAATAGAATAAGACAAAGAAACGGAGGCACAGAAGTGAAGCTCCTTGCCTAAGGTCACGTTGCTTTTACGTATTTCAGGGACTGTAACCAAATGAGGATGAGGACCACAGCTGATTCATCTCTGCGTTACACTCAAGAAGGTGTTGGATACATAGATGGAAAGAAGAATGGATGAATGGAAAGATGGATGGGTGAGAGGATGGATGGAAGGATGGATGGATGGATGGATGGATGGATGGATGGATGGATGTGAGTATTATTGAGTGGAGAGATGGATGGGTGGATGGGTGGGTTGGTGGGTGGATGGAGAGATGGTGGATGGATGGATGGATGGATGATGGTGAGTGGGTGTGTAGACAGATGAATTAGAGAAAGGATTGATGGGCGGATGAGCACATGGATGAAGGAGTGGGTAGATGAATTAAGATTAGAAAGCATCAGCAAGATTTGACTTTTTCCTGTGTCATTGAATTTGCTAAGTATGAGAGACCTGGACTAACAGGTACTAGTAATAGAAGGTACCAACAAAGGTAGTCAGGCACAGAGGCTAAGAGCATGGGCTCTAGAGTTGGCCTGCCTAGTTCCAAATCTCGGCCTTGACACTCAAGAAAATGACTGTTGAATGGATAGAAGGGAGGAAGGAGGGGGGAAGGAGAGAAAGAGGGATGGATGGAGGGAGGAAAGGAAGAAGGGAAGGAAGGAAGGAGGGAAGGAGGGGGGAGGGAGGAGGGAGAGAGGGAAGGAAGGAGGAAGGAGGGAAGAAGGGAGGAATTGCTGTAAGAACTCAAACACATTATTTAACCTTCTTGTGCCTTGATTTCTTCCTCTGTAAAATGGGGATGGGGATAAGAGTACCAACCTCATTCCATTGCACTGATTAAATAAGGCGATGCTTTAAATGGTATAAGCACTCAATAAATATTAGCTATAACAATGATTACCCACAGAGGCAGCCGCATGATGCTATAATTACCCCCACACTGCAGTTCCTTCTTTTCATCCGTAGCTTCCTGCACTCTGCATCGGAGAGGGGTGGATGAAGACTCCAGGGTCAAGAACTCAAGAGACTCAGCGTATGGTTGCCGTGACCACGAACCAAAGAAAAAGGTCAGTGAGAGCTGGATCGGCAATTCACTTCTCTTCTATGACATTCTACAGCATCTATCATTCTATTTCTGCTTTGGACTCTTGACTCCATGCTGTCAAGTTGGACATGGGGTCTTCTGAGGTCACCCTTAGAGCGGCCCCTTCGCTCTTTTCCTTGCCAAACGGCAATACCACCCATAGACAACAGGTGGCGCCATCTAATATGTGATTTGTTCCATTTTTACAACCTTTGTAAGTTTGAGGGCCTATATTCTGTAAAACGAAATCAGCTTCCCGTTTCACCAATTTGCTAAGCTTTAGTATAATCACAGTGAGGCACACTGTCAGAGAACATGCGGACTTAAACTCCCTAGTTAGTTATAACTGTGATGGGTCCATAGTACTGCAGATGAGGAAATTGAGACCCAAGGCAAGATTGTCAGCTCCCTGCATTCTCCCGGTCGGAGGTGTGCATTGTCTGTACTGCACAGTGAAGACGTATCTCTCCAGGTGATTCACCTGTGTGTCTTGTCTTCCCAAGCGTTTCACTTTACCCCTAGGCACCTCCAGTGCCACCGTGCTCAGGCCTGGGTCCCACGGTTCTAAAGGGGCCAGGAAGCAAAGAAGGAAGGTCTAATTAGTCAGACTAGTCCTTCAGCTGGGAGTACAAAGGTATTTGTAACAAAAGTGCTCTGGTGAATTACAAAACCAACTGATAAAAACTGGTACATTTCCTCCCCTCCCCATCAGCCTGCTTTCTGTCTTGAGTTTCTAGGACCCCAAACCTTTGAGAAGATCCCAATTTGGTGTATAGTATAGGAAGCCAATTTCATTTTTCAGGGCTTCAGAGCCCCCATTTGTAAGCTGGGCTCCCTCCCCCAGGCCCCCTGACAGAGGATGTCTGACCTGGACATGAACCCACCTCCAACTTCCTTCTTCACCTCTCCCTTCCTGTGCCTTTGACGGAGCAGAGACCTGGCACTGAGCTAGGACATGGGAGACTGGCTCTCTGGACGAGGTGACACCTGAAGCTTTGGAGGATGCCTAAGAGAGAAAAGCGTTTGAGGCAGAGCCACGTGCACACAGCCGGTCCAGACATGGGGTGGAGCTTGCCTCCCATGGAGCAGCAGTCAATCTCTCCATCTCTCGGAAGGCTGGGACCAGGGGGGTGAGGGGAGGGGGAACTGTGAGGTTAAGCAGGGTCTTTGCAGATCACAGAAGCCCCTGCACCCCGAGGGATGGTGAAGGGACAATGCAACCTGTTCTAAAAACCTGCATAGGACAAAATGACCTGAACACATCTGCCCATTTTGACATTCTGTGGCTCTTGACAGCTACCTCTCTACACCGACCAGTCCCTTCCCAACCCCCAGACGGGACTTTCTCATCATCTCAGCTGCATCTCTGCAGAGGCCCCCTTCTCCTTCCTTCCTCCCGGCCTCTTCCCCCCAACTCCTGACCAAGGAAACAATCCCACGAACCCCTCCAGCCCCCTCGCCAGTCACCTGACTCAGTCTCCCCTCCCTGCCTTCCTATGCTGCCTGTCTTCTGCCTGTGCCCAGCCTCCTGCTCTCCCCTTTCCATTTACTCTGCAAGAGGGTGACCCTGCAAAGAGGCAGCTGGTAAATCAGGCTGGAGTATTTCCCTGGAATTGGAGAGTACTGAGAAGCCCAAATGGAGAGCCCCCCTCCACCATCAAAGCTATCCATCCCTTAAAAGGGATGCTAATGGCTAACGGACCATGGGAAACACACGGGGAGGCAGATAGGCAAGGACATAGTCTGCGCTCTTGAGGCGCTCACTCCCGGGGGGAAGGGCTGGTATGCAGCTAAGACACCTGAAAGCCAAAGTCAGGGCCGCCCACCCTGTATCTGCTCACCAGGCCTGTTTGCCATCAGAGTCCGGCACCCATTGGTCAGCTTCCCAGCTTCGTCCTTTCCAGATGGCTCCCAGCCGCCCCCCTCCTGCTGTGCCCCCAGGCCTCACCCACGCAGGCTCCACTAAAGGAAAGACAGCTGAGCCTCTTCAGAATGGACCTCTGCACGGTTGTCCAGACTTCATCCAGCACGTAAAGCACGACCCCCATCTCTTCATGCCCCAGCTCACCTGGGCACACCAAGGGCTACCGGCAGGTTGGGACAGCCCCCTTAAAATCCTTCCCTGGCTCCTCATGGCCTGCAGAGCAAAGCCAACACTCCTGGAATAGCTTACAGGGTCTTCGTCTCCACTCTGCGCCAGACTCTGCAATTCTTAGTGCGCATTCCACTCTTAGCTCTAGGCCTTTATACATGCTCTTCCCTCTGCCGGAAACACCCTTCCCCTCTTTCCTCCTCCCCAACCCCTTTGCCCCATCCCCCTCTCCCCCTGTTTCTCTGCCCCCTACACACAACCCTGTAGGTGGGCTAACTCCCATTCATGCCCCAAGGCTCAACTTTAGCTGCCACTAAACTCAGGAAGTCTGTGTTAAGTGCCTTCTCTGTGCCGGGCCCGGGGAATTCAGAGTATGGGGGCAAGAGGTGCCAAGTACAGGGGGAGGGAGGGAACTAGGAGGGAAGTCTAAATCTAGACCAAAGCTCAGCATCAGCAATCAGAACAAAGTCAAGGTACCATTGGAAGGTCAGGACAGCCACAAAAGATGTGCTCCGGAACAGTACCTTTCTTAACCAGGACTGCCTCGAGTGGCCCACTGGCAAAGACGCTTGTCCTCACTCCAAGATATTTAGATCCCTGAAGCCTCCTGACAGCTTCCGTTAAAGAAAAACATGGTACCTGGTGAACGTTGGGTTTAAGAGAACAGAAGGCTAGAGTGGTAGGCCGGTTCTCAGGGAGCGAGGTTCAGGGGTGCAGGTGAAGGGGTTTGTGCTGAGGGGTCCACACGCCCCCTTGAGATGGGACCGTCTGCTCTGGCAGGACCAGCTCCATCCCAGGGAGGCTTGACAGTGTCCCAGGAGCCTGGGGACCAGTGTCTTCCTGGTTCCTGCTTCCAAGTCCAACGTTTACTTATCAAGATAATTAAATCCGCCTGCTTCCAGCTGCCCCTTTGCAATGTCAGGAGGGACAGGAGCCTCTCCCTGAGAGCTGCTCCTCGCGGCTGTTCGATAAGCCCCATATTTCACACCCCGAGTGGCTGCATTTCAGCGGTGGGTGAAGTGGTTTTATTTTTATCACGCAAGCAGGCATATAAATATGTACGAGGAGCTCAGAAGCACTTTAGGGCCTCTGTGGAAGGCAGGGCTCAATGTGAGTGTGAGGGAGCATGACAATTAGTTTAACCCTGGGCGCAGGCCCTGCCAGGTCTAAAAGGCCATGCCCCCAGCCCTCCCTCACCCCCCAGCATCCCTGGCTCTGTTCTCCCTGGAGTGGTGTCTGCTCTCATCCGCTCCTAGAACAGGGTGGTACCTTGGCAAACTTTCCGGAACAAAATAAAAATTTAAAAAAAGAAGAAAAAGGAAAAAAAAAAAAAAAAACGCCAGCTCTGGGTTCCCACCTTAACTCCGCCACTTCCTGGCTGCGTGACCTTGAACGAGGCCCTTCCGTCCTCTGGAGCGCAGCACCTGCATCTATAAAATGGGGTTAATCGTGCCTCCCCTGTCAGCCTCCCAGGTCTTTATAGAAGAATAATTATGATGAAGAATTGGAAATGGCCTCAGAGAACTGTAATACACAACCGTAAGAGGCTTATCGTTGTTTCTCTCCAGCCGTTCATTTGGAGCCGTTAGCGGAGGTCCAAGACGGAGGTCTGGTAGTGCAGACTGTGGATGCTGGGGGGCTCCAGGCGGCCTCGCCCACCGTGGAGAGGAGGAAGGAGGGAGCGCCGCCCGACCTCTTGCTCCAGGCCTGGCGACTTTACACATAGTATTGTCTTGGAACAGGACAGCCACAGGCAGCGGTGTTGCTACTCCGGTGTTGCTACTCCCGTTCACGGATGAGGAGGCTGGAGTCAGAGAGGTTAAGGAAGGTATGCACGGTGTCAGGAGGCCAGCGACACAGCCAGGAAGCCCGGCATGCACGCAGGTCAGTGAGGCCACAGGCGATCGCGGGTTGACCGCCTGCGGTGAGAAATGGGCCAGGCCCTGGGGCCGGGGGCGTGGCAGCCTGTGGTGTGGCCCTGGGAGCAGCCTCCCCACGGGGACCCTGGCCGAAGAGCAAGCGTGTAGTCGGGAAGGGTGCTCCTGAGGCCAGGACCTCCCAGCTGTCGTGAGGCCTTGAAACCCAGTCTGGCTTTTATCAGACACACAGTGAAGCAGAGAGAGCGAGGACAGGTTTCATCCGCCAGGCCCTCAGAGTCAGAGAAACCGAAAGCTTTGGTGGGGATGTGCCCCGGGGGAAGAAGATGGCTCTTAGAGAGATTATAGCTCTCAGATGGCCAAGGTCGAGGGGGAGGGGTGGTGGTCAAAGGATGCTGAACGCTGGCCTCTTGTCTCTTGAACTCAAATCCCAGCACGGAATATCTGGAAGGGAAGCAGGGGGCTCTCTTCTCAGGGGCTAGGTCACCCCTAAGGCCGGCCAGAGGGCCAAGGGTCCAGGGCCAGGCACCTGTTCCCTTCCTCTCCCCAAAGGGCTCCCCAAGCCCTAGCGCCCTGGGTTCGGAGGCTTAGCAGCTGATGAGGAGACCTTCCCTGATTGTATTTTGTTTTTGTTTTTAAAGATTTATTTATTTGAGAAAGAGAGAGAGAGAACAGAGGGAGGAGCAGGGGGAGAGGGAGAGACTCTCAAGCAGACTCACCCCTGAGCAGCAGGCCCGACTGGGGCTTGATCCCAGGACCTAAGATCATGACCTGAGCCGAAACCAAGAGCCAGACTCTTAACCGACTGAGGCACGCAGGCGCCTCCTGCCGACTGTATTTTGAAGGTCCAGTGGAAACCAGCCCAGGAGCACAAGTACGAAGTTTAAGGGCCTGAGGCCAGGTTGGATTAGATAAGGAGGTCGCCCAGGGCCACCGACATCAGCGTGCCAGCAGGGAGAGCCCCAGGTGTCACAGGGAAGACGGAGGCACACCTCCAAGGCAGGGGGCGGTCTGCGGCAGGAGGGGAGCCACGGCAGTGAGAAGGATACCGGGGACGGCTTACTGATAGGAAAAGCCACTCTGATTCGTAAATGAAGAATTAAGTGAGACTGTCAGAGGGCGGCCCTTGTGGAATCCAGCAGGACTCGGAGTCCCGAGAAGCAGGTTGGCGGTTGCTGGATCAGAAACCTGTTCTTTCCAGTTTGATTTTTCTCACTTTATTTCCTTTCTAATTTATTTCTGTTTTCAGGAAAGCTGGAGGCAGCAACCTTAGTCAGCAGTGTTAAGGAGCTCCAAGGGGAAAGGAGGTGCGTTCACACTCAGGCTATCGAGAAAGAAGAGAGGGTCGGCCAGTCGGGTGGGAGTAGGCGTGAAAGCTGGAGGACTGTCTGGAGGAGGTGGGGCTCAGAGGCCAAGGGCAGATCCCACAGGGACATGCCTACCTGCCCAGGCGTGCTCCCCTAGGAGGGATTCTCTGCTCCCCTCTAGTTCTCTTTAAAAATAATTTTTTAAAATTGTGGTAAAGTGCGCCTAACATAAAATTGACCACGCATTTTTTAAGTAATGTTAAGTACTTTCACATTCTTGTGCAACCGATGTCCAGAATTTTTTCATCTTGTAACTGAAACTCTGTACCCCTTAAACAATTCCCTCTCCTCCCTCCCCGCAGCCCCTGGGGTCCCCCATTCCACTTCCTGCCGCTACAAATCCGACTGCGCTAAATACCCCGTGAAAGTAGAATCATACGGCATTTGTCTCTTGGCAACCTGCTTAATGCCTTAGCAAAGTGCCCTCAAGGTCATCCATGTTGTGGATGTGTCACAATTTCCTTGCTTTTTAAGGCTGAATAATATCCGATTGTATGGCTTGACTACCTTCTGTTCACGCATCCGACTGTTGGTGGGTCCTGGGGTTGTTTACACCTTCTGGCTATCTTCCTACGAACCTGAGTATCTCTTTGAGACTCTGCTTTCAGTTCTTTGGGATACGTACCCAGAGGCTGAATTGCTGGATCGTTCTCTGGCTCCTCCTTAAGGAAGGGGGCCTCATGGGATGGTCCACCCTGCACTGGGGAGCCTGGTCAGAGAGGCTGGAATGCACGCAAGAGACAGGGAGGCAGGGAGCGCCCGAAGCCCTGACTGCCTATAGGGCATGATGGCCAATTTCGTAGCCTCTGCCTGCGTGGGTCCTGAGTCTCACGGTGCCCAGAGAACTTGGAGCTACAGAGAAGAGGGAGCCAGGTGTCCCTGGCAACCGCTAACAACATCTTGGAGGTTGGAGCCTCTACTGGGCTCACCAGTATGCACGGAACATAGCAGGCGGGTGTTTGTTGACCAAATGAATGGCAGAAGTTCCAAAATTCTAGAAAGCAAGATCCACAGCGGAGTGAAATGCAGCTCTGTGTTGGCTTGATGGCAGCTCAGTGAATGAGTGAGTGAGTAAGTACACGATTGCCATCAGGTTGCTTTACTCTGTAAAGGCCAGTATCCAGAGAGGCAGAAAGGTCAAGAACATTCCACCACCTGTCCGTGGACCCTACTGGGTGCACACAAGTCCCTTGGTAGGCAGGGTGAGGGAATAGAGAGGGAGAAGGGATGTGGGCTGACTTGTCCACGGTCACAAACTGGCAAGAGGCAGAACAGGGACACGGATCCAGGCCTGATCCCCAATCCCAACTTCTTCCCTCTGCACCAACAGAGGTGGCCAGGACGCCTCCCAGGGGAAGGTGGCTTGAGCCCAGATGAGTACACACATCGGGCTCCAAAGATGAGAAAGTTTTTCCAAGTGGAGGGAACACCCCAGCCTATGCCCAGAGACAGGAAAGGGCAGGGGGTGTTCCATTGGACCGGGCATGGAGCATGTGTACGGGAACATTAGGAAATGGCTGGCTGGGCCAAGTCTTGATCCTGAGGCCAAGTGTCCCGGACGCCGGTGGACACCCGGGGTGACCAACAAGGTGGTTGTGCGCTCGGAGTTCAGCTTTGCCTCGATGCATCCAGCGGCCGTGTACAGGGCGCATTGGAAAGGGTGATGCCTGCAGGCAGAGATGGAGGTTGAGATGGTGTTGCAGTCCTCCAGGTAGAGGAATTCATTTATCCCAGGGCATGCGGGGCCCAGGGGATAAAGCCATGACAGATCAGGCATCCTCTCGGCCCACTTGGAGCTGATGTCAAGGGGAAGACAGACAATGAACAAGCTGGCCACTAAACCAAAATGATAATAGGTTGTGATCTGTACCAGAAACAAGAGGATGTGAATGGTGATAATGGAGCACAGTGCAGTCACGGAAGGCTTCCTTGAAGAGGAGGCAATTAAGCTGGATAAGAAGGATCACAAGGATCCAGCACTGCGGAAAGCGGAGGGTAGAACTGGAGGAAAGCCTCAAGCAAGGGAGGAAGAGCTCCGTGTGTTCCAGAAGGAGCAGAAGCAGACAGTGCCCAGGACGAGTTCTAGGAAATGAGCGTTGGCAGGTGCAGGGCCGGGGACAGTAGGCATTGGGATTTTATTTCAGTGTGACAGGGGGCCCGGGGGTGGGCTCTGAGCAGGAGAATGGTAGGATCTAATGTGCATTTTTGAAAGGCCTCTCTGGCCGCTGCGTGAAAAGTGGGAAGGAGGGGGCCACCGCGAGGGCCGCAGAGAGGCAAGGTGGCCAGGCCACGGTAGGACTGCAGACATGGCCGGCGGGTTGGAGGGGGCTCTCCTTCGTGGGGAGGGCCCGAGTGAGACGTGTCACTTGGAGACACACTCTCTGTTTCAAAAGCAGGTGACAGCTGGGATAGAGCTTGACCCTGGCAGCAAATCCAATTTTCGCACATCTCCTTCTGGATGGAATTTGTCTCCCCTCAGAGTGGGAGGTCAGAGCGAGACGCTGCTGTGGAACCAGAGGCTTCTCTGCATGGGGAAGGCTGTCCTGTGTGGATTCTTCTGGGCTCTGGGCCACAGAATCTTATCTGGGAGGACAGAGGGAACCCCCCTCTGATATAGGGGATGAAGGTGGCGCCAGGCATTTTTCTGGGTGCTGGGGATGGAGCAGCAAAGGAAGAGACCAGGATTTCCCCTCCCAGCCCTTTCCCACAGGCAGCGCCCCGTCTGGGTGAGACCCCCCAGTGGTGACTACCTCCTGGTGTCCACACCAGCGTGATCTCCCCTTGAGCGCAGGTGGGGCTGGTGACTGGCTTCTAGTGAACGCAATGGGCAACAGTGATGGGATGTCACTTCCGAGATTAGGCTTCGAAAGACAGTGACTTCTGACTTGTTGGCTGTCACTCTGGCCCCCTGCCTGGGTGGCTCAGTTGGTTGAGTGGCTGACTCTTGATTTCGGCTTAGGTCATGATCTCAGGGTCCAACTCTTGATTTCGGCTTAGGGTCCTGAGATCGAGCCCTGCGTTGGGCTCCACATTGAGCATGGAGTCTGCTTAAGATTCTCTCTCTCTTTCTCCCTCTGCCCTTCCTGCTGTCTCTCGTCTGCTCTCTCTCAGAAAGAAAGAAAGAAAGAAAGAAAGAAAGAAAGAAAGAAAGAGAAAGAAAGGGTTGAAACAGAAGCGGTTGACTCCAGAGTCTGTGCTGTTAAACCCCATACGGAAGAGGGAGGCCCTGTCCCTTCCCTGGAGAGCACCCAGTCTGAGGGAGGAGACACACTCTTCACCTCGCAGACACTGCCATTGAACTGGAAACATGGTTCTCCCGACTCGCTCTGCACTCACCTTTAAGTCAACCAAGGCACCCCCTGCCTTCCCGCCAGAAGAACCTTCCAGAACAGTCTTACCGCATCCTACCCCTGGCTGCACATTCTAGTCTCTCATCGTGTTTCCCCGTTGAAGCCTGATCTCCTGCATTGTCTCCTGATACGGCCTCAGATTTACTCCTTGGATCTATTCTGGGTCCTGCAAGTCCTGGGCACCCCCGATGTGCCAGGCTCTGTTTTACACCACACACATCGTCCTGTGTGGTCATGACGCAGCCTCTCTGCAGGTGAAGAAGCTGAGCACAGAAATGAAGCTTCCACGTCAGGTGGCCAGTGGCCACGGCCTTTCTGACCTACTGCTCCGTGCTGCTTTCTGGCCCCCACCCCACTGGGATTTGAAATTGTCTTGGATGTCACAAACCCCAAACTGCTGGCCTCTTTCCATCCCTGGTGGGGGACGGTGTGACCAGCGTGCCCTCCAGAGTGAGCCATGCCTGGGAGACACACGGGGGTCTCTCTGATCTCCCCCTTTGGCCCCTCGAGCACAGCCCGAGATGCCAGCGTCTTGTGGGTACCCAATCCATCTTCGTTGAATAGAGAAGAACGCTTGAGGGGCGCCTGGGGGGGCTCAGTTGGTTAAGCAGCTGCCTTCAGCTCATGTCATGATCTCAAGGTCCTGGGATCTGCCCCATGTCAGGCTCCCTGCTCAGCAGGGAGTCTGCTCTTCCCTCTCCTGCTCATATTCTCTTTCTCTCTCTCTCAAATAAATAAATAAAATTAAAAAAAAAAGAAGAAGAAGCAGAAAACTTACTCACCAGAGAGGCAGAGAGAGCATTTTTCCTGTCTGCTCAGAGGAACGTTCCCTACCTAGCAGGGTCCCTCTCTCTTTGGAGAAGTTAAACCTTCAGTAACCTGGCAGTCTGTGACTGACACAAGGAGTGTATTTCCACTTCCCGGGGGGGTGGAGGAGGAAGGCTGGGTGCTCAGCCCCACTTTAGAACTTGAATCTTGAGCAGAAGAACAGAATGTTTAGACAAGAGACCTGCTGCACTGGGAGCCTCTCCTCTGCTCAGGCTTCCTGGTGTCCCAGCCCGGCTTGACAGCCCTCCTGCCAGCCTGGGCCCTCAGGATCCCCCCCGGCTGGCCTCTGCTTTCCCACCAGGGCACTGGATCTGCATACCAGATCCTCTCACAACCTGGGTAGGGTGGGGTGGGGATGCTGTGGGGGCACCTCCACATGGGGCTCTGAGCTTAAGGTGGGGACACCCTCTCTGTCCTGGCCTGACCTCCAGGAGAGGCCAGGAGCCCAGCGTTTCCCCCACCCCCTGGGAGACCTGCCACCCATGTCCAGTCCCCTGGAGACTCCAATTTTCTTCCTTTCTCCCGATACCTTCCCTGACCTTCTCCCCCCATCGCCACCAAAGGAAGTCTGTGTACTAATTACCTAAGTAATAACATGGCAAGACTATGATTCCTCATTAGCTTGGGAGAGGTTCCCTGCTTCATGACTGATATGCATCTGCAAGAAAATTAACTCCAGTGCAAGGACTTCCTAATCAAGATTAATGAGGGGCTGGGAGGGAGGAACGTGAGGCCCAGAGCCCTCCGCAGGTCTCCAGGGACCGAGCAAGGGGTCTGTACCGTGCCGGACTGCTGGAGAATGGCAGTGGGAAGGTAGAAGGTCACAGGTTCATCTCAGAGTTCGAGGCTGTGCTCTATCCCCCTGAGTTAAGTGAATCCGGATATATAGCCCACTGTGTGCCAGGAGACGGGACACTCAAAGTCCTTGCTCTTGAGAAGTTCACAGTCTCAGTAAGTAGATAATTGCAGCGCAGGGTGATAAGTGAGTGGATGCAGGGAATAGCCAGCATTTATAGCTCACTTACTATGTGTTTGACATCATCCTAAGTGCTTCTCGTGTATTCACGTCTTTAATCTTTACAACACAACTATTACTGGGCCCAATTTACAGATGGGGAAACTGAGGTGCTGAGAAGTTAAGCGAATTAATGACCCAGGGGTCCCAGAGCTCAGGAGATGGAGTGAGGATGTGAACCAGCAGTATAGCTCCGGAGCCCAAGCCCCTAAGCACCATCCTACAGCAGGTCAACGGGCACAAGGTGGAGGGGATTGGGATGAGGGATTCGAGATGTGATGGGAACCCAAGAAGGGACCACTTGCTGGCCCAGCAATGGGCAAAGTTTCAGAGAGGAAGAGCCTTTGAGCTGGGTCTTGACAGATACATGGAATCTCCCCCAGTGGAGAGTCTATTGATTGAGTCAGTGACTTATGCATTTATCCCACCAATAAATGCCAGAGCCCATAGAGAGCCCTGCAAATGCAGTGGTGAACAAAACCAGACATGAAGTGCCCATAGAGAGGCTGACATTGACCGGCCATCACACGGCCAATTAGTCTACCCCAGGACCAGGACTGGATCGTGCTGTACTTCCGACAGGCAGAGTCTCCATAAATTGCCCCCTCCTCCAGATGCCCTACTAGTTCCAGCCCTGGCCTTCCTTTGCCCTGCCATTTGGGGCAATACAGGAGTAAAACCCCATTCATGAAACCAGACCACACAGCAGAGTTGAACCCACAAGTAAACATTTGCATATGTCAAGTAGCACTTGGGCAACCCACTGCATATCGCTTTCTACACTCCAAGTTTCTAGCTCCTTCCTGAACTTGGCCAAGGCAAGATGGGAGGCAAGACCTTGAGACGTGTACCGTCTTGTCCTTCCACATTCTACAAAACATCAAACTTTTCCTTAACTGCCCACAGCAAGAAAGTGACATTCCTATGGAATGGAGATAATTCTCCACTAACCTTCTTGAAGAGGGTTCGGCTTTTCGTTTTTTCTCTTCCAGAAGGTGATAATATCCAGCAAGCTCAAGAAAACAGGTTAAATATGCTTTGTTCCGGTGGTCCCGTCAACCTCCAGCACCCCCGACACTTGGAGCTAGAGGACTGGGGGCCAAGCGGTCTTGTGCAGCATGAGAAAGACTCGAATTTCATGTGCCTTGGACATTGCCTTCTCACCTAAGTCCTTTGCTAAGTATCAAGATTCAGCTCCCGTGGGACAATCGGCTAAAGCAACCCCCACTAATGGTAACGGGGCCACATCTGCTGTCAGTGCCCCCTCTTCATACTTCTGGGGCATCAATCCCATTTTCTTCTAAGTCACCACTTCTACTTTTCAATTCATTTTTTTTAAAGATTTTATTTATTCACGGAGGAGGGAGGAGCGGAGGGGGAGGGAGAGGGACAAGTAGAGTCTGTGCTGAGCATGGAGCCCGGCGTGGGACTCAATCCCAGGACCCTGAGATCATGACCCAATCCAAAACCAAGGTTCAGCCACCCAACCAACTGAGCCACCCAGGCACCCTGCTGGGTTTTTTTTTAAAGATGTATTTTATTTATTTCAGAGAGAGAGAGAGAGAGAGTACGAGCAGGAAGGGCAGAGGGAGAGAGAGACAATCTCAAGCAGACTTCCCCCTGAGAGCAGAGCTGGACACAGGGCTCAGTCTCACCACCCTGAGATCATGACCTGAGCTGAAACCAAGAGTCAGATGCTTAGTTGACTGTACCACCCAGGCTCCCCTCAATCTCTTTTTAATGGAATATCTTATAAGAGTCCAAGAGGGGAACTGTGGTCTCAGATGCCCTAGGAAGGCACAGAGAATGGTGGAGAGGGGGAGGTAGGCTGCTTCTAAAGTAGTTCCCAGTGACCCTCCTGATTTCACACCCCCATGTAACCCCCTCCCCTTGAGTGGGGGTAGGGCCTGGTGACTGGCTTCCAATTAACTGAACAGGCAGCAATGATGGGATGTCACTTCTGAGATTAGGCTCCAAAAGACTATGCCTTCTGACTTGCTGGCACTCTCTCTGGCCCCTGCCTGGCTCGCTCTGATGAAGCCAGATGCCATATTGTGAGCTGCCCAGTGGAGAGGCCCACATGGCAAGGAATTGGGTGGGGGAGGCTGGAATAATGGCTTGTGAGAAACTGAAGCCCTTGGTTCAAAAGCCTGGGGAAGCTGAATCATGCCAACAACCACTGGCATGAGCTCAGACATGGATCCATCCCCGGCCGAGCCTTAGGATGACACCGCGGCCCCAGTCGACACCCTCTGCCAGAGGATCCATCTAAGGTGCCCTGGATTCCTGACCCACAGAACCTGTGATCTAAAGTGTGCTATTCTAAATCTGTACATTGGGGGATAATTTGTTACATAGCAGTAGATAATTAATAGAGGAAATGAACAAGAAAAGAAGCAATACACGTAACAGAAGATATTCCACAGGAGCACAGACCTTAAAGAACCATAGCCACACTCTGTATAAATGAGCACCTTTATAGGTAAGATAAATCTCTATAGCCAATTTGTGGCTGAGCTGGGACTGGACAGGTAAGTGGTACTTGGGTCTTCTGTCTCCCTGTCCAGAACTTTTTCTTCTGGCATAGGAATTGTTGAAGGTTGCCATTCAATTTCTTTGAAATTTTATTTTATTTTATTTATTTATTTTTTTAAAAGATTTTATTTATTTATTTGACAGAGAGATAGAGACAGCCAGCGAGAGAGGGAACACAAGCAGGGGGAGTGGGAGAGGAAGAAGCAGGCTCCTAGCGGAGGAGCCTGATGTGGGGCTCGATCCCATAACGCCGGGATCACGCCCTGAGCCGAAGGCAGACGCTTAACTGCTGTGCCACCCAGGCGCCCCTCTTTGAGATTTTAAATATGGATTTGGAAAATGTGTGCATCTCTCACCGAGGAGGCGTTTAATACATTTCAATACATTCTGTTTGTATCAGAACCTGTATTATGTTGGACGGTCCTGGGATGTAGGCCAGGTGTGGTGGCTCCGAGATATTTCTGTACCACGGGGATTTTCACGGCACAGTCTGCAGCTCCCTAGGGGCTCATGAGGGTCACTTGGTGGCCATAAATGAATTCATAATGCAAGCCTTTTCTTCCTTTCTTCCAGGCAAACACCTCAGGGTTCTGTGAGCTTTTGTTTTGACATCAGACCAAGATCTATTTATTACTAACCAACTCAGTGAGTTATTAACAGTGACCATCAACTCAGAGCTGAGAGTTGTCTTTCTTTTAAGAGATCTGGGTGCCTCACACTCTTGACGGCATTGCACGGCTCGTACTGTGCATGTGCTCATGCAGAGCGTGTGAATCCCCCATTTCTAGGGAAGGATGCCCTGTTATCAGCGAATCAGCAGGGTGGGCTTGAGAGAGCTGTGGTTTTCAATGGCTGCTCTCCCTGCTTTGTAATTAGCGATGCCTTCTAGTTTAACACCACCATTTATCAATTTAGTTGGTTAAAGGTGGTTTGGTTCATTTTACGGTGTTCAGTTAAGCCTACTGGGTTTCCAGATGTGCATGTGTTACAATTAAAAGCAAACCATCCATGCATCCCTGGCCAAAGCAAATGATGCTTTACCATTATCACCAACTTCAATTTTTTTTCAACTGCAAAGTGAGGACCCGGAGGAAACTTTGTCCCAGTAGAGTAATCTGTGTAGAGAAGAGTGGGGGAGGGTCTGTCACAGCCTCGTCATCCTGCCACATCCATCTTCACCTGTGCCTCCAGATGTCATCCAGACATCTTCTGTGCAAAGACCCAGCATGATTTGACTCTACCCATCCCTCTGGCTTCATCTCCCACCTATTCCCTGAACCTCCTTGTTATGGGCTAAATTGTGTTCCTCCCACCGTCAAATTCATATGTTGAAATCCTAACTACCCAGTGCCTCAGGACGTGACTGTACTTGAAGATAGGGTCTTCAAAGAGGTAATCAAGTGAAAATGAGATCATTGGCATGGCCTCTAATTCAATACAATGGGTGTCTGTATAGAAAGAGAAAATTTGGACACAGACCTGCACAGATGGGAGACCGTGTGAGGACATGGGGAGAAGATGGCCATCTATAAGCCAAGGACAGAGGCCTTGGAAGAAGTCAACCTTGCCGCACCTTGATCTCACACTTTCAGCCTCCAGAATCATGTGAAGATAAATTTCTGTCATTGAAGCCACTCTGGCTGTGGGACTTTGTTACAGCGGCCCGAGCAGACTGCTCACAGAATACTAACCAGCTGCGGGGGAGCATAGTAGGGCCACTCTAGCAGAGGGGTTCAGAGCATGGCTCTGCATCTGGAATCCTTCCGTTTGAGCCCCGGCTCTGCCATGTGTCAGCTTATTCAAGTCACTTCCTTAGTCTCACTAAGTCCCATCTGTAAAATGAGGCCACTGATGATGTTTCCTCATAGAGCTGGAGCATAGGTTAAATTAGTAAGCAGTAGGTAGCATTAGCTTAACTATTCATTTGACAAACATCTGTTGAGCACCTGCTATTGCCAGGCGTTGGGCTGAGTGCCAGAGTGTTATGGCGAACAACATAGATTACGGATAATATTTTTGTTTCCTTAGTCTCTTTTCTTCCCTCTACAAGAATATGTTACTTATCTTTCTCTGCCATCCCTCTTCCTAACCTATTTGTCTTGTAAGACTGTCTCAGGGGTCATGCCCTCTGGGCTGGTCCCTCTTCTGGCTCCATTGGCTTCCATGTCTACCTCTGATTCAGCCTTACCACCTTGACCTGACAAAAAGTGCCTGTGTCCCGCTGATCCATGGCAAGGACCCTGTTGTACCATCTCGGGGCCCCCAGGCCCTGGCCCTGAGTTGGGACATGGCACAGGTTCAGCACGTCGCTCTTACGCCGACCTGGAAGAATTTGTTTCTAGTCGTTGCCAGTGCTTCCCAGCTCCTTCTGGTCTGTTCTGTCCGTCTGTCCTCAGCATCATTATTCAGAATCTTTGCCAAGTGCCAGCTATGGACATCTAACTATATTCTGGAGCCAGAGCTGGATGGTTCCAACCCTCATTTCAATCCAATCCACATTATTTGAGTGGACATTGACATTCCGAGGCTGCTTTTCCATCTAGGAGTCAGGAGAGAACAGAAGTGATTCAGGTGGGACAGGAGTGTGAAGACAGAGTGGGATTTCCAAAGCCATCCCGATCCCCTCCCTGCCTATGAAGAAGCCCTTCAAAGCATCCCTCCCAGGAGGTCAGCCAGCCTCTGCCACTGACTGCCCACGGCTCGGGACCCCCTTGATAGTCCACCCTAATTTGATGTCCCCAAATATCCACCTCTCCCTCCCAGTCCTGTTCTCCAAAGAGGGACTCGGGGTTCCCAGAAGCCATGTCAGGGGCCCTGGCTTGAGCCCAATTCTCCACACCTGTTAGTGGATGTCACTTACTTCATGTCTCTGCTCTACCAGGCATCTTTAATCTTTGCAATATCTGTGAAGTGAGCCTTATTATCCTCATTTTTACAGATGGGAAAACTCAGGCCCAAAGGGACCCAGTATGGGGAAACTACTTGCCAAAATCACCCCACTGATAGCTGATAGGATATGTGACAGGGGTTGAACTCCTATTTGCCTGATTCCCAAGCACGGGCTCTGGGTCTCCCATTGCCCCCTCCCCCTGTCGTCCCTCATCCTCCAGAGACAGATGACGGAGGTTGATTCCATGTGTGGCTGGGGGCCAGAGAGGTCCCCACCTTCCAAGCCATGAGCTAGAAATGAAGCACCTGGTCCTGCAGGGGCTCACCCACTTTCTGGTGCCTGTGTGATGGGCCCTTCCTCCTGCCAGCCTCAAACACCCAGAACATGACTCTGTCCTTTCCCTGCTCCCAGTGCCTGGAAGCGGTATGTCGCTGAGTAGCCAGCAGAGCTTACAAAGCCGCCCTCAGTGTTCCTGGCAGGCTCTGTGGGTGCACACCCTGCAGTCATCCTATCTGGGGCCTGCTGACACAAGGTTGTCATTGCTAACTGTCTGCTGGTGCCCTGCGGGGAGACATTCTAGAGCTTCTGGGAAAAGTAGCGCCACAGAAAATGACAGTAAGTCTGGGGACACTTGGAGGTCACTGAGCTGGGTGGTGGGGACAGATGATCAGCAGAGAGGATATCCACAGGGAACAGTGGAAGGAAACTATAAGGAGGGATGTGATGCGCCCCGCACCCCCAATAGCTAGGGCAGACAAAGAAACGTACAGCTGGGACGCGGGTAGTCAGAGCTCCAATCCAGACTCCGCTACTGACTGTGTGTCATGGTGACCAGGGCACGTCAGCCTCTCTGAGACTCAGTTTCCCCCTGTACCTAGAAGATCACAACGCCTGCCTCTCAGGGTCATTGTCTAGACCAAATACAATTTCTCGTGCATACGCTGAGCCGCATACCTGGAGCGGACGCTGCGCTCGCTACAGCATGGTCTCCGTTGTGGTGGGAACATGCATTCAAAATCCTCCCGTTCCCACCATAATTAGAATTGCCTACATTGGTGCAGCCGCTTTGCAGAGTCTGTCTCTGACCATTGTTTCACTTCCTTTGTCTGAGCCCTGCCAGGCCTGCCAAGCTTGGTTAGGGGTGCGGATCAGAACAGTGGGCCATAATGGGGGTCCTGGGGCTGCGTCGGACAGACGTCCATTAGCATGACTGGTTTCCGTCCACGGAGGGGGCTGGCGGGTGGGTCTGGGAAGCCGTGGGGAGACGGAGGGCCAGGAAAGTAGGTCAGTGTGTAAGCTGCAGGGGCTGACGCAGCGCCACCTGACTCCAGAGTTGATAAGCACAGTGCTCCCCCCGCCACCACCACGCTGCTCCATGTGCCTGTCCCTGGGATCCTTCTACTGTGCCCCGAGCACCACATCCCCACCTGAATCCCTTCCCCCTCTCCATCAGCTGCACACACAGCCCCCGAGCCTCTCGCATCCCCTTTAAAGTTCAAGGCCCAAGTTCAGCCTGGCGGCAGGAGCCTCTGACCTTTCAGAGGGCCCAGCTGGAGCGAGGCCAACTCTGAACAGGGCTTGAGTGGGGGGGAGGCCAAGGTGGGGTAGGAGTGGGGGACCTGGTGCCTTTGTCTGGGCTCGGGCTGCCCAGTGCCGTGCTGACAGTGGCTATTAAAATGTCGATCGCTCCCCATCCGCCTGCCGCCTCCCCCCAGCCCCTGGAGAAGGCAAGGGATTCACCGTTTTGTCTTTCCCGGGGCCTATCGATGCCTCCTTTGGGGAGCCCGTTCGATGATGGCTCCAGAAAGCCGTGTGGAGCAGAGAGGCCAGAATTAAAGCAGCCGCAGAGAGGGACCCCCGCAGACCACCCAATTTCCAGAGGCTTAGAGATCAGAAGGCAAAAAAAACTCTGCGTCTGTTCTTTTGCAAACGTCGATGGTTTTATTCATCGTCCTCCACCCCCTCCCCTCCCTCCTGCCCTTCTCCTCCTCTTTATTCCCGCTCAGCGCTACTCTGCAAAGAGCTTCTCTCATCTATTCTGCGCTGAAGCCTGGGGATGAGAAGGCTGACAGGTGTCTCGTTACCAGGCGCCCAGCGTGGGGATGTTGCAAGGAAGATGGTGACCCGTTGTTCTCCAGCTCTGCTGACAAAGGAGCGGGAGGGGAGCGGCCAGTGGCTAGAAGGTGTGTGGTCACGCTCCGAGCGGAGTCCCCGAATGCATGCCTGTGGGGTCCAGGGGACCTGGGTGGGACACCTGCTCCGTGAAGTCACTTGAGGCACGCTGCTCAACTTCCCAGGCCTCCCAACCACCCTTCCCTCCCTTGCCGCCTCCCGGGGTTGGCACGGGGACCGAGTGCCGTGGTGGGTGTCCTTCCCAGGGTGCTCATTCACTCCCGTCTCTCTGGCTCAGCGTCACCCCCGCCCCGCCCCGTGCCACGCACACACCTTCCCCCCTTCCTCTTCTCCTTTCCTCCGGAGCCCAATCCTCAGCCCTGGACCCCCACCGCCTCTGCTTTCCCCTCTCTGCTGTTAGAAGGGTTGGGACACACAGCACGGCTGAGGCTGTGGGTGCCCCTTCCCCCAAGTTACTGCTTCCCTTCTCTGCATCTCCTTTTCCTTGACTGGAGAGCCAGGTGGTAATGGAGCCTTGGAGGAAGTCATGGAGAGGCTTAAATAAAAGCTCATAGCTGCACAAGGCTTAGAAGAGGGCCCAGGATATTGTGGGTCTTGCAAAATGTTTGCTACAGCTTTCATTCCATGTTGTGTGTGTGTGAACAATATGAATCCAGAAATAGACCCTTGAGAGTGGAAGAGGCATCTCTGAAAGAGGGAGGCAGGACTGCTATCTGTATGCCCCCTCCCGACCCCCCTCCTGATATTTTACAAGTAGCCCGACATGTGCCCACCCCCCCCAGGGTCCCTCTCCCCTTTCTGAGTTACCTACTGACCCACAGCCTTCTCCTTCCCACCCTGGCCAGCAGACTTTGGGGGCTGTTTCCTCCCCTCTCCTTGCTGGCTTCCCTTCCTTTCTGACCACATCCCTCCTAGGACCACTTCACTCATCTTTTCCTACTTGACACACAGGGTACCCTCCCGGTACTCCCAAGCCCAATCCTCCCACTCTGCACAGCTCCTGGGAGGAGACTCCTGCGGGTCTGTGGGAAACATTTCTCTGAGATGCCTTTGCCCCTCCGCGCCATGGATTGGAAGGTCAAACATGTGTGCACATATGCACGGTTTTCTTAACACATGTGCATACGTATGTCTAGCTCATGCCACCAGGCCCCTGTGTGCCCATTTCAGGCTCACGTATTTGCATGCATGCGACATGCATGTGTGTGTGAGAGCATGCACGTACCCAAGGATGTGCTCCCGGGGACACGGGCAGCGCTTGCCCACGTGGGTGAGGCTGCAGGCGTGCCGGGCTCGTGTGTTTGGGAGAGCCGGCGTGCAAGCGTGGGTACACGCCACCTGCACGGTGCGTGCTGCTGCACGAGCGTGGATGTGCCCACAGCTGCTCCCGCGTCTCCGGCACGTGAGTAACGAGACAGTCCCCTTGTTACCGTGTAGTCTTATTAAACACACGGCATGTTAATAGCACCAACGAAGTCGGTTATGAAAAGCTCTTTATTAAAAATAATAAGAAATGGCCCTCTTGTTCCACAACTTCTGAGTCGCGTCTGGCCGCGCAGGCTGGCAGGTTATTAAAGTGGGATCAAGCGTCTTTAATATGCCTTCGGCGGCGGCTGTTTGGTAGATCTGCCTCATTACCAGCCGTCTGGCCCCAGCTGCCTCAGTCTCCCCAGCTCACTCCCTCAGACACAGGAGACAAGGCAGTGGGAGGAGGCTCATGGGACATACGCCTGGGGGAGGCAGAGGCTCTGTCCTGCTGGCCTGACCTCTGAGGATTGCTTGCTGGGTGGTGACGTGGTCTCCCATCCCTCCCTGGCCCCCTGGACCCAGGGGCAGTGGCATTCAAAGTAAAGTAGATCAAAGACACACAGGTAGGGGACATCCCTCCTATCAGGTGTACCTGCCTCCCTGAACGGTGGTGCCCTCTGGGAGCATCTCCTTCTTCCTCTGTGGTTCCGAGGGGGCCACACCCTTTCCCTCCCTCACTGCCTTCTTGACCCAGGAAAGGGGAACCCTCATGGCAATGTTGAGCTGAGCTGAGCTGAGCTGAGCTGGGAGAGAGTGAGGACGGGGATGGGTGCCCACACCAGTGCTTCTCAACTCAGCTGTGCATGCGAATCCCCTGAGATCTTGTTAAAGTGCAAGCTGCTGATCTGAGAGGCCTGGGGTGGGCTTGATTTCTGCATTTCTAACGAGGTCCTGGGGGAGGCTGCTGCTGCTGGTCCACAGACCATCCTCGGAGAAGCAGGTGGCCCCATGTGCCTCTTGGGGAAGGACGGAAGAGGGTCACCTTGATGGCCAAAACCTTGAAGCTCACCAAGGGTAGGGCTTGGCATCCCCCTCCGACTGGGAGCTCCCCAAGAGCAGGGGCTGCGTCTGCCTGTTCCCCACTGACCCTTTATGGCGCCCACGCCAAGGCTCTGCTCACGGGGCTGCCTGTGAGCTTAGAGCGGAGGAAGGCACACGCGCAGTTGCTGAGCGCTCACTACGGGCCACACACTTTCACGTGACCTTCACTACTGCAGCTGGCAAAGCAACTATTATCCCCATTTTAGAGATGAAGAAACTGAGGCTCAAGGGGACGCCCAGCTACCAGGTGTCAGACCTAGCCTCTAACCCCCGGCTGGTAGCTCTCCCAACACCTGCTTTTGCATCAAAGAAGAGCAAAGAGCCCCTCGCAGTGTCTCCCCACCTCTCCCCCGGCGGTGCTCCCAGGGCACCAAAGACCTCGATTCAGGGAATGTAAAGATGCCTCTTTACATCCTGGAGCATCCTTTCCCTGGTGGACCCCCAGGCCTGTTATCAACGTCAGTTGATCAACGTGTCCCCCCACCTCTCCGAGACACTCAGGGCATGCAACATGGAAGCTTCGCTTTCAGACAGCAAGGCATGGAATGCCTAAGGAAGAGCCTTGCTGAAAGAACGGCGAGGTGGTTGGCCGGGGGCAGGAAGCCTTTGCAGCATGCATTGTCTCTTTTCTCACGAGAATTCTGACATATAACTATTTGATTCCCCCCTTCAGGTGAAGGACCCGAGGGGCAGAGAAGTCAGGTAATCTGCTTGAGGACACACAGCCAGTACCATCCCTGAGCCGGGCTTCATATCCAGGCAGTCTGGCCTCAGGCCCCATGTATTTTCCACGCTCCATGGATATACTCGAGGCTAGAAGGAGTCTGTGGAAAACCCCTGCCCATATCGAGAACCAGAGAATCACTGAAAGGTGGGACTGGAGAGCAGTCACAGGGCACCGGGTACCAGCTTCCCATTTTATAGATGGGTACACCGCATCCCAGGGGAAGGGGCACTTGACCAAGCTCCCCCAGCAAGTTGATGGGAGGGGAGGGACTCCTACCCAGATCTCCTCTCATCCACTGCACCTTTGGGATCCTCTCGGGGAGCAGTCGTCCTAAGGAAGGCTGCTGCCTTCACCTGGGAAAGTCAGACAACAGCATATCCTGCATTCAGTGATCACAAGTTTTCACACCCTTGTGGCGTTTCTCCATATTCTCCACCGTCCGGGTTTTGGGGTGGCACCCCACGCCAGGTCCAGAGCCCGGTCCCCGATCTCCCGAAGGAGCTGGTCAAGGTGGCCAGAGTACTGCCAAAGCGTGGGAAGCCAGCTTGTAAAAGGAGAGCCACATGGTTCACAAAAGACACTTGCCCGCCCCTCTTGTCTGTTAGTGGTGAGAGTGCACAGCAATGCTATGTCTTCGGAGGGCAATTTGGTGATCACGTCAGAATGTGCAATGCGCACACCTTTCAACCCATCCCTGCTCTAGCTAGGAATTTGCCCCCTAGACTCATTCTTGTATTTGTGTTCAAGACGCACACACGCACGGGCAGAAATGTTTATGCAGCATTATTTGCAATAGCAAAAGAGTGAAAACAACCAGAACGCCACAGATTAGGAACTGGTTCGTAAAGCGTAGTTCATGTGTCCAAGAAAATGCCACCTGGTCCAGGGCGGCAGGGTAACCAACAGCATAGCTCCGGAGCCTGATTCTCTGGGTTTCAATTCTGTTCTATCACTTTCCTGCTGTGTGAACCTGAGCAAGTCACGTAACCTCTCTGGGCCTGTTTCTTACTGTGTAAAATGGGGGTTATAATAAAACCTGTTTGAGAACGTTTGGGAACATTAGATGAGGGGGTGCCGGTGAATCACTTGGAATAGTGCCTGACATGGACCTCCTTCCTAGGGCTGCGGACTGTTGAAAAGAACATTGTAGCTAGATGTGTCCATTTAGAAAGATCTCCAAGGTATACTATTAAGGGAGAAAAGCAAGACCCAGAGTGGTATGAAAAGATCCTTTCTGTGTAAAATTTAAAAAGTAGATATAAATCCCACTTTTCTAGAACGAGTAGGTGTGCTAACCGCTTGTGCAGATTATGTTTTTAGAAGTGTTCAAAGATGGATGCCCAGGCTATGGGAATGAAGGGTCTCTTTAGATTTCTTCTTTATATTTTTGTGCATGAACAAATCTAACAGATGGACGGTGTACACCTTTTTAATTGTGGTTAAAAAAAAAAAAAACCAAACACATGTAGCATGAGGCTTACCACCTTCGTCATTTCAAAATGTCCAGGTGGGTAGTCTTAAGTATGTTTGGGTTGTTTGCAGCAAATCCCCAGGACTCTTTTATCCTACAAAACTGAAACTCTGCACCCGTTAAACACTGACTCCCCATTTCTCCCTCCTCCAGCCTCTGGCCCCCACTGTTCCACTGTCTGTCCCTGGGAATTAAGACTATCAGAGTGCCTCACGGAAGTGGAATCACACAGCATTTGTCTTTTGGTGACTGGCTTGTTTCGTTCAGCATAATGTCCTCGGTGTCTTGGTTGTAGCAGGAGTCAGAATACCCTTCCTCTGTAGGGCCAGATACTGTTCCACGGTATGGCTACGCCACATTTTTTGTATCCATTCATCAGGCCGTGGACAAAATGGTCCCACATTTGGGCTCCTGGGAATGAGGCTGCTGGGGACACAGTGTGCAAATAACCTCTCTGAGATGCCACTTTCAATTCCTTGGATCTACCACCACGAGTGGAGTTGTTGGGTCACCTGGAGTCTACACTGTTTGGAAGGCCTGCTTTCTAGCTCGTCTGAGGCTGGTGGAGCCACCCTATTCCCTGGAGGGAAACAGCCGGGGGCTCCAGCCCTGGAAAGGGAAATGATATTCCCCAGGGGCCTTCGCAGAGCAGACAGCCTACTGCACCCCCTCAGAATGGAAGAGCTGTCCAAGAAATTTTAAAACATTCGGGAACATTGGAAAGACACGCCTCTTTGGGTTTTTTCAAAATGTGTTGGGGGGCTCACGTGGGGCTAGATTTTCAAATGTTTGGGCTGTTGCGTGTTTTGGCGGATTCTAGGCTACGATGACGGCTTCAAGGCAGACGCGATGCCAGGGAAGGCAGAGTCTTCCAGACCACGTTCGGACAGGTGCAAAAAATCACCCTGTGTAAAACTGGCTTGTCCACTCTCTTTCTCTTTCGAAGGAGGAGAGGAAAAGAATGTTGAATTCAGTGTTGAGTTCTCAAAAGCCTTCTCTTCCATTGTTCCGGGGCTGTGCCCGAACGCTGGCCGGGCAGGGGTGATACCCGAGAGCCTACCCAGTCAGGCCAGACACGGAGTTTCCCGGGCACCGCGTTCACCCTGCGTGCAAGAGAAGGGTTTATGGCCCGAGCCTGTTAGGCAAAGCCAGCAACGAGCGACAAAATCCGGGAGAAGCCTTCGCTAGGGAGCCTGGGAGGCTCTTTCCTGGGGAACGCTGAGGGCCTCTTGTCCACGGCAGGCGGGCTCCGGGTGCGGGGGATGCAGGTGGGCACTGGGGTTTGGGGAGCAGAGGGATGACTCAGTCCCCGTCCCCCAGGGCTATTTAGGGGGGAGCCTGCCACTCCGGCAGAGGCCCTGGGGGTTCTCTGAGATGCCGCTCAGGCTCTAGGCAGAAGGTTGGCAGGGAGGGGAGGAGAGGCAGGGTACAGATGCGTTGAAAGCCTCAGCTGGCTCCTGGATTTAGCAGAGAAGCTAAAAGCCAAAACCAGTTTGTTGCTAGCGGGCAGCTCTTGGTGTCTGCTATCAACAGCAGCCCGCGGCGATGTCGTGGCAGCAGCTGACCAGAGAGAGAGGATGATGACGGGGATGGGGTGATGGTGAGGACTGCAGCAGCTTCTGCCTATGGTCCACTTTGTGCCAAGCC